>NC_139385.1:93807500-94407500 GCF_054392235.1 Sus scrofa | reverse complement strand
AGCCAGCCAGATCAGCCGAATCAACCCTGGTGATCAGTGGGGTGACAGATGTTGCAGCCAGATCGCCCTCACATCCGAAAAAATTAAGGAACTGCAGAAAGTCGCAGCTGAAAAAGAGGTGACAATAAAGAAAATATGTTCATAAAGATATGCTGAATAAATAGGATATGGTTCAGAGCAACCCTTTTGAAAAGTAAAGAATCAAAGCTGTGTGTGTGTGCACCTGTGCACGCATGTGGACACGCTTTGAGAGAATTACTGGGGTGTGTGCAAAAGTAAGGACAGAAAGGGGGCAAGAAAAGAAGTAAAGAAAGAACAAAAAAGTAAGGAAGGGATGGAGAAAAGGGAAGATGATAGGGAGTTCTCTTGTAGTACAGTAGGTTAAGGATCTCGTGTTGCACTGCAGGCTTGAGTCACTTCTGTGGCACAGTTTCCACCCATGGTCTGGGAACTTCCACATGCCATGGGAATGGCCAAAAATAAAGGGAAAATGATAGGAGAAGGAAATTAGTAGGAGAGGAAAAGCAGCAAAGAGAGCAAAAGAACAGTGAGAAAACAATCTACATGTATCTGCTGTGGTAGACAATGCTTTCTTGGACCACTCTCATCACATCCTCACCATCAGTCTAAAGAGGGCAATGCCATTATCTCTATTCTAAGGTTAAGGAAGCAGGCTTACAGAGGGGAATCAATTTGCTCATGAGCTCATGGTGCCTAAATGACCCATATGGGATCCAAAGCCCAGGAATTCTATACAACTCTGTACTCTGTGTAATCACTGTAAAGGCACTGGCCAACCATCTCTGAAAATGAGTTTACTAAGTGAATCTTTAATGAGCACCTGCAAAATGCCCTGGGAGGGAAAAGGAAAAAATAAACCCTCTGCTTTCAGGAGCTTAAATCTAGAAAAGGGAGACAATTTGACAGCCATAATGTGAATAGCTAGGGGAAATTTAAGCAGTGTAGGGGATACAGAATATGCACAGGTTGTGGTGAGGGTTAGTCTTTATATAGGGAGATTGATAAGAGCTCAGTGATAAGGCAGAACTTAAACAGAAATTTAATATAAATAAATGAAGTGAGCTATGAGGCCATCCTAGAAAGAAAATTCTAGGGAGGCACAACAGCCAAAGCAAAGACCTGTGGCTTTTAACAGCTTGGGACAACAGAGTAGCAGGAAAACAAAAACCTATTTCTAATAGTAATTTACACTCTAGGTGTGGTTGGTTCAGTTACAGCCAGTTACTGGTGAAAGCATTATCCAGGAAATATTATAAGTTGTATAAAGTATATAAAATACTACAAGAATAAGTGATTTGGAAAGAGACTGGGTGAGAATAGTTATTATAAAAGATGTTTGCCTTAGCCTTGAAGAATATCTGCTCATGAACCAGGTTCTTTGGCCTCTCGAAAACTACAGAGAAGAAATAACAAGCTTAGTTATCCACTAGAGTTTGAGGCAGGAAAAATCTCCCTGGTATTGGGTCAGGTCATATTTTGTGTTTTTGTTCCATTTCCTACTTGAAAGGTTTCCATATTGTGGTGAATCTGTGTATGGCTGTAATGGGGCCTTCCATCTGTGATCCTGGAAGAAACAGGTCCTGGAGCATAAGCCTGGTCACTCACTGTCTTGGGAGGAAGCTCAATTCAGACCCTGGGCAGAAGGACATCCATATAGCACAACAGATAATCTCTTTAGGACCAGCTGCTCTTTGTTGTTTGGACATGAAATAGGACCCAAATTACAGAATCTGGGACCAGTTCTGTTCTGGGTGCCACATACTGTTTTCTTTTTTGGCAAGAACCATCACTGTAGCCTTTTCTGTAAGAGTCGTGCCAGTGTGACACAATAGAATAGGCCCATCAAATATGAACCAGGGTTTTTGGTGACTACAGAAAAGTCCTTGTCAGAATTAACTCTTGTTAATTAGAATCCAATTCCAAGAAGCTTACCTTCTGATTGCCAAGCATTTCCTGTTTTTCCCTATGCCCCTCTCTCCAGGCCCTTGACTCCACCAGAGACCATTTCCCACATGTGAGCATTTTGAGAGGAGACACACATGAGATTCTTCTCTGCATTCCCTACTACTTAATAGAAAGTCAAGCATATAACATGTACTCAGTATGTTTATGGAAGAGAATTGAAACATGTCTTGATGGGCAAATCTGCATGAGTTTGGTTGGTTTTGTCAAAAGATAAATGATAGAAATTTTATAGGATCTCCCCATCTACTACTCTGTTTTTTTGGAGTAAAAATTTAGGAAAAAGTGATGGGCATTTTGGGGGGAATTCAAAGAAGAATAAAATGTGGTTCTAGGAAGAGAACTTTTCAGTCTAAGGGGAGAGTCAAAACAGAAGCATATGAGGATACAAATGGCAATGATGAATTTGCATAACGATTCCAGCACAACAGAAGAACATCACCAGACAGGTCACCTTTCATTGCCAAGTAAATGGAAAAATAATCAGTGCTATAGAAGATCAGAGGAGGGAGTGATTTTTGTCTTATTATATGGTCAAAAAAAGACAGAGAGTTTGGGGTGGAGAGGAGATACTTAACCTAGGTCTTGAAGGAATGAGTAAGATATCTATAGTTTGAAGAGAGAGGGGAGGGTAGAATAGAATTGGCTTAAGTGAAATACAAAGAGGGGCACCCATCTGCAGAAAGTGTTCATTGGAGAACAAAGCAGGGTGGTTAGAGCAGAATGGTCATTCCCTGAGGATTAGGGAGAGAGAATGGGAAAAACTGAGGTGGGAGCCATACTGCCTAGGAACTCCAGGGGAAATTTAAAACATGTTTCTTAAACAAACTTTGAGGAGGCCATAGGTCTTGGTCTTGATGCTGAAAGAAATTAAAACGAGAAATAGATGCATGACATGATTTCCCTTGCAGCCTTATTTAGCGACGTCGTTTCTAGTTTGCCTCTGCTGTTGCTTTTCCTAATTTCCTCACTGCACAAAGAAAATAAATAAATAAGGGTACTATAGTCTTATTTATCCTTCTTTGGACATTTCTTTACCAGGCAGATGGTCAATTAAGAGCACTAAACAATGACACTGTTTTCTCTGTAAACATTTTTTTCTAATAGCCTAACAAATGTAAGCCTGTGCTGCCATACTGCTGAATACCATCTTGACTTTCTAATTACAAAGAACTGTGTCTTGATAGTTACAATTACAGCTGTAACAATGATGCCAGGCCCTGAACAATACCGTTAGAGGCAAAGTGCTTATCCGAATATTCACAAATAAAGGCTTAAATTTATGCCAGAGATGTAGATGGAGGTTAAACAATTGGAAGAAAAAAAAAAAGATTGAAAACACTGGTTTAATGCTACAGATGTGAATTTGAATCCAATTACTCTGAAAAGAGGGAAAAAAAAACTTGAAAAGGTGCTGTTTTCTTCTGTTTTAGTAATCAATAGGTTAAGGGTTGATTCAACTTAGCATGCTAAAACCTCTAATTTTGATATTTGGCTACACTCTAGTATTTTCAAACTATACTATCTTTTTTACAAAGTGGGTTTTTCCAAGGTGCAAATGAGTATCTTCATGTTAAAAGGTAATCATTCTTCAATCAGCTAATCCGTAAATGAAATGATATGTACTCTTGAGCAGCTAGTATATGTGTCCAGTACTCCTTTAATGAAGGCTCTATAACATGGTGATTAAGCTCCCTAGGGCTTTAAAGTCAGATGAGTAGACATCAAAAATCATGTTCTGCCTCAGTTTCCTCATCTATAAAATGGGGATAATGTCACTATCTTAACTATTGCCACTGGATTGTAGTGAGGTTTAGAGTAGGTATAAAGCATGCATTATGACAGCTGCTATAGTCAGTATTTAAAATAGGGCAGCAGGTGTTATTAGTGAAAAACGGGCTTCAGAATGAGTTTTTCAAACCCTGAAATAGTAAAGTAAAGGCAGAACATCTAGTAAGAACACATCTACCTCAAGGACACCAGGGTCATTCAACATCTCTGGGTGTGTCCACAGTCTCTACATAACTCATAACCAAAGAGCATGATTATTTCATTTAATGGTATGATTGGAGCAATCCAGAATGGCATTTTGTCATTAACAGAAGTTTTTTTGGCAATTTCCTTTCCAGCTCGGGGCTGAGTTAATATTGGGATTTATCGATGCTAATTATATCTTATTTTCTTTTTCTTCAAATTATCCACAATCAACTATATACTAGGACACTAAGTAGCCTAAAAAATATGAAGATAGGAGTTCCCATTGTGGCTCAGCAGAAATGAATCTGACTAGCATCCATGAGGACACAGGTTCGATCCTGGCCTTGCTCAGTGGGTTAAAGATCTGGCGTTGCGGTGAGCTATGGTATAGGTCACAAACACTGCTGGGATATGGTATTGCTGTGGCTGTGGCATAGGCCAGCAACTATAGTTCCAATTCAACCCCTAGCCTGGAAACGTCCATATGCCATGGGTGTGTCCCTAAAAAGACTATATATATAGACAGCCAAGTCCCCAGCTTGTTTATTAGCCTAATTGTTTAGTTTAAATAATATTGACAATAACTTACACTCAGTTGTGTACTGTATACATGCCATGGCTAAGCCTGTTAACATTTTACAGATGAGTAAATCAAAACAGACATTGTGAAACTTGATCAAAGTCAAATCATAAATGAGTGACCATAGATTTTTAATTCTCATGAGCAACATTAACAATGTGAACATGTATAAAATCCCAAAAGCAAATTGACAAAGACTAAGGCGTGTTATGTATGTTGAAACATAAACACTTTGTTCCAAGTTTGGTTATGCTCAGTCCCATTATGAGGAAGATGTCTCCCCTCCTAATTGTGTCCAGTTCACCTGCATGCATCTGTTACAGTGAGCTGCAGAAGTGCTCGTATGGTTACATTATCTTTTCTGTTAAAGCTGTCACCAGCTTCCCTATTTGTATAGGATGAAGGCCAAGTCCTTTAGCTTGGCACAACCAATTCCTGTGATCTAATCCTCATCTCACCTCTGAACATGCCTGCCTCACAGTCGACTTTCAAGCTGAGAATTGCAGTTCTGTGAACAGACCCTGCTGCTTCACACCTTCTTGCCTTTGTCCCTGTTTCCCTGCTGCCCAGGATAAAGGACAAAACATCATTTTCTTTACAGACTTGCCTAAGCCCACCAGGTGGCACAGCCCACACCATCAACATGTGTCCCCCATCATCACTCAGTGCATCTGAGCCTTTTTATTGCACGATTTATATGCTTGGTTTTCTGCCTTGATTAGACTTTTAAACTCCTGTACAATAGAGAATATGTCTTAATGGCTGTTTTATCTCTAGCATCTAGGTCCATGCAAATAAGCACTTAGTGAATGCTGAGTGAATGTAAAACATTAAAAAGAAAAGTCTTTATAAGGATCTCAGGAGAAAAAAACCCTACCCAGCCTCACTGACTTCAGTTGTTTGCCTGAAAAATGTAACTGAACCTCCACACTCCCCCTGCTTATCTAGAATAAGCATTTAGAGTATTAACCTTTCTTCTCTCCCTTCTTTTCCCCAGTGAATTAGAGATGTGAAGATGGGCCCTCAGGGATACATGTTTTAGAATCTGACGGGATAAGGAATGGATAGTAATCATTATCTTTGAGATATTGCCTTTTCAGAGATTTTATTAAGTGACTCAGAGAACTCATGAGCTGTCTTGGATTAATAGGGCATATGATTGTCTCTTTGGGTATATGACTGTAAGCTCCCTGAAACCAAGATCTGTGTGTAATTCATCTCAGGCCAGATCTACCATGTGAACCATGCCAGCAGCTATCTGTCAAATGCGTATGTGGGTTAGTTAGGCAACCTATTATTGAGAAGAGAGACAAATACCTGACCGGGTATGATATTTTAGATTCTGTTCATGCAAAGAGTAAGTCCTCATTTTTCCAAATTCAGAATAGTGACAGAACTCCATGGGAAAAACTAACTCTGAGGTCTCTATCCTGAACGAGTGTAAATGGTTGTATTTCCTGAGATGGAAGACAAGGAGAAGAGAGTTTGGGTTCAGCTCAGTTTGGCCTTGTTCATTTTGAGACATTATTAGACATTCAAAGGGTGACATCGAGGAGACAGATGGGTACATGAATCCAGAACTCAAGGGAGACATTAAGTTTAGAGATGTAAATCAAGGTGTCAGTAACATGGCAGTTGCAGTCATGGGACTAGTTGTGACGATCTAGGGACTGTATGAAGACAGAGGAGGTGTGTAAGGCTGAGATCTGGAACACTCCTAAGTTTAGAGGTTGAAAAGAAGAGAAAAAGCCAGCAGAGGAATCTAAGAAGTATCAATAAGGTAGGAGAAAAGGAAGCCAAGGGTAGAAACTTCAAAAGAGGGAGTGATCAGCTGTTGTCAAATCTTGCAGAATTTGTCAAGTGAGATAGGTCTGAGAGTTAAATACCGGATTGAGCAATGTGGAAAAATTCCAAAATTTACATGACTATGGTTTACTTCTTACAGAATACTCATGATGCTTGACTTTTGTTTTTTTTTTTCTCCATTTGATAAGTCATCCTTCCAGCTGTTGTGCTAGTTTCCTTGAGTACCACTCTTTTCAGTCTGTGCATTGAAGGGACTCTTCCATGTTTCTGGTGAGGACTTAAACCTCAGGAACTGAAGCACGGATCACACATCATTAAGGAAAGGTCAATTCCCAGGCAGAAATTGATATTTTCTTTCCTCCTATTTCCATATTACAAAGATGCCTCAGGCTTCCTGGAGTTTCTATTAAGAATTCCAAATCTCCCAGCAATGATTTTTAAATACTAGTTTTCCCTAGGACAGTTCTCTTTACCTTGGCTCACCCCCACAATGAAGTCAGGGCCCTTCAATCACAGTAAAAGTCTTTTATCACTCTGACTCTATTTCATCTTGTACGCAATATCTAGATTAACCTTTCCAGAACCATGCATTCATAGTGATAGTAGCTATAATTAATCTACTCCATGTTATCTTCCTCAATCTGGTGCACATAGTAGGCACTCAACACATATTTCTTAGATGGTTTGAAATTAGGTATTTTTGAAAAGTGCATTCTTAAATTCCTTCCTTCCTTTTTGATTAGTAAGATTTGTTTTATTTTTGTTCTCCTCTGCCTAGCTATTTTTAAATATAATGAGAGAACAGTATCTCTAGTTAGTGTGTGAAAGCATTTCAGTACTTTAATAATTCCATATAATTCAAAATGATCTTTTCCCTCCCATACTTTACAGTAAATAATAAGTGCATAGATGAAAAATATGTGTTTTGTATCCAAGGAAGGAGCTATTAAGTATTACCAAAAGATGGAGAACATTTTTATCTTAAGTCAGCCACATAAATACCCATTAATTTTTTAAATGATTTTATTTGGTTGATGGAGTATTACATCTCCAAATTACATAGTTTAGATTTCCCATTACATGCTCCTTATGGATCATATGCATATTCACAAAGTTATACAGCAGAGTCTAAGATGGGAAGGAGCCAATTTTCATTTTCTCTGTTCTTGTTTGAAGAACCAAAACTGTTAAAGGGATAAAGCACTCAGAAGTGCCTGTTCCAGGTTAATTGTCTCAAATTGCTCATTTAAAGCACCATTATAGTACAGCAAAGCCAGTTAATCTACTCTGAAGCTTCCTTTTTTATGACCGTAGCTACATTTGGTGAAATGGCACCTTTGGCAAACACCCAAATTGGATAAAATTGCCATTTTTCTTGGAACCTGGAAAGAATAACACATGTTTTGAAATCGCTTCATATCATGTGGCTCTAAATGGTAAGCTGCATGTTCGTCTTGCTCTGGAATTCACTCTCTTTGGCATTTTCTGATTTGACCCTAAATTTCCTTTGCTTTGCTGGTGTAAGTCAATGATGTACTTTTGCACATAATACAGGTACAAGTTGGGGGGAGGGTGCAGAGGAAACTAGCAAGAGAAATCGTGGCAATATTTTTAAACATCACAACTGTAAAAGAAAATGATGTGTCCCTGCACTGACACTTGTGCACAACTTTCAGCTGATGGTACCTTTATTATTGGAAACACTGTAGTTTGAGAGCCTCTTCAATGTCGACATAACTAGCAGGTGCCGCGATCATAATGGTAAAAACATTCACTTATTAATCAGTGCACATAATTCCTCTCTGATGCTGTCAATTTAAGATGGCAACCTGATTTTTTTTTTTTTTTTTGGAGTGGGGAGGAGGGTCAACAATTTAATGAATCTTGTCTGCATTTTAATTCCAACCTAATAATCTGCCTCCGGCTCTTCTCCCTCCCTCACTCTGTGAATATTTTTCTGGATCCTGCTATTAAACACAATGGGATATTTACCTTCCTACCTCAGTTAAACATTTAGGATGGGGAAACAGTCAGATAGCCAGACCCCCAGCCCAACCAGAACTAATGTTAACCTGTCACCAGACCTCACTGGCATCATCCTCAAATTTCCTTCTTTCCATTTGTTTGTATAGTCTCCTCCCTCCCTGATTCTGACACTGTAGTGCTTTGCAGGTTTCTTTTATTAAGCACCACTGGGACCCAGACTCAGAAATGTGCAGTATGTTGACATAGTTAAAATAAATAAATACAACCCATTGCCAGAAATATTTAAAAATTCATCTAAATGTGCTCCTGTCAGAGATGATTTGTTTTCATCCAAACAGGGAAGACATGGATTCAGGATGGACTGGGTAGAGAGACCCCATCTTCTCATTCATTCCTTCATTCATTCATACCTTCATTGATTTCCTTATAAAAAGCAACCCACCACCCCTTGCTTGCCATGTCAAATGTAAACAGAATAGACTTTGTTATTAGGAGAGATGTGACTCCAAGTGTCTGAGCTGCAGAGTGACAGCCGGCTCCTCTCTGAATTTCAGGCAGCCTCTGTCACTTGCCTTGACAATGAAGGAAGTTAATGTATTCATGACATTACCACACATGCATTCGCAATTCACAGCATATTGTATTGTTTACCCCTGTTCTTTTGTACTACTGCATGTAGTAATTTGCCTTCTAGCAACAGAAAAATTCCTCAACTTAAAATTTTACCCTCATTTTATTTACCCTTAATAGAAAAACCACTGCTTCCTGGCCCATCCGTGGTTGGCAAGACCACCTTTCTGCAGCATTGCAAACAGATAAATGTCAGATTTTACATTTTGATCAGATGTGTCTACAGTCATTTCCTGTACATATTCCTCATCTTCTGCCTCCCACGCTTTCCTTCAGCAGTTGTTGCCGCCCCTCCTGTGTATTCTTAGTACACTTGGCACTAGGTGGCCAGTTCTTATAAGGGAGAGGACAGCAGAGAGTGAGAGAAGTATGGCACAGATTAGGCATCACATCCTTACAATAGGAGCAATGCTGGTAGAGATGAAGGGCATCATGAAGCTTTGCTCTTCCATCACCTACGTTCAAGATGCTCATGGTATTCATTGTTTTTATCCATGGTAACAACTCCTTCGGTTTATTGATCGCTCTCATTGGAATGGATCCATTCCTCCATGTGTATGGATCCCCAGCACTCATTTTAACCCCATCTATGGGACAGTGATTATTTACCCTCCTTAGTCCAACTTACTTATTCTGAGGGGGTGCAAATTGTAATAATGTTGAATGCTTAGACAGATGGTTTTGCTGTGATGAGTACTGGGTAGAGTGAGTTGTTATTCTCAGATACTGCACTATCATTCTTTAGAATTTTGCTTTTGGGGACCAGAATTGAAACATGCTTTGATGGTTTAGGACAACTTTGTAGAGAAGGCTGAGGGAGGCAAGAAGTCTGGGTTTGCAAAATACAATGACTGTTTCATTTTCCTCACAGTGATGAGCTGTCTGCATTCCAATGCATGGCACAAAATTCCTGGGCTGAGAGAGGCTGTGGGGGGTCACTCAGTCTAATGCCCTGCCTTTGAGTAGAATCATTTTAAAAAATACCCCATGTCAAGACAATCTATGCCCTTCAGTCCAACTGAATGTTGAAACCCTTTCTTAAACCTAGACATGATCTTGTCTGCAATTTAAGAGCATCTCCTGTTCTGTTAGAGAGAAAACATTTGGCTGTTCTTTATATTCAAACACTTTTCACACTTAAGAATTATAATTGAGTTGTATTCTCTCAAATCTTGCTGCTTTTAGACTATACAGTTCAGTGTTTGCTTTTGTAACCTCCTTGTTCCTTTGTACTAGTTATTTATTGTTTCATCTGTGCATGTTTATCCAGTTAACTTGTAAACTTATATTGAGCAGGAACTATCTTTTATAAACTCTTATAAAGGATAAAATAGAAGCTCTAGAGTAGTGATTCTCAAACCTGGCTGCATATTCAGGTTACCTGGGAAATACCGATGCCTGGGATAAACCCCCAGAGGTTTCTCAATTAAATGATCTAGGGTACAAGAGGATGTGGTAATTTATTAAAAGCTGCCCAGGTGATGCTAATGTGTAAACAGGATCGAGAGTGTGATCTTGGATAGCTTGTTTAACATCACTGAGTCTTTATGTAAGAAATATGGATAAAATAGCTTTTATAACACCTTTTTCTTGGATGATTAAAGAATTCATGTATGTAAAGGCTTTAAGCACAGTGCTAGGACAAGAGCATATTATCAATAAAAGTTACTATTAATATTAAGGTTATTATTTGGACCAAAGTACCTAACATGCTTTTTGGAAACCTAAGAGGCACCTGATAATTGCATATTAACTAATAGCTTCAGGTTACTTAGCCAGCTAATCCACATCTATAAGAAGAATTTAAACAAGGTAAGCATCAAAATAATTCAAACCAAAATACAGTTTAACCTTACATAAAAATACCTGAAATATGTATTTTGGCATATGATCTTGGTAATTGTTCTTGTTTACAATTCCCTTATTCACAGAGAATAACTGGATTGACTATGGATTGGGAGATTTATAGTGGACAAATAAAGGGTCATAATATTTGAAGAATAAAGTCAAAATATAAAGAATTACAAAATGCTTATGGCAACCAGATGTTGCCAGCCAAGGACATTATGGCATTATAAGGATGATAAGATGATCATCAAGATGATAATAGTAATAACTTTTCATATGCAATATCATATTTCATTATAATAGACTAACAAGTTATCTGAGAAATCTAGCCACTTTTAATGAGTAAGCTACATCTAAGAAAGACAAAATGAGTTAACTACAAATAGCTGTAATGCAAAATATGATAAATTAAAATAGAACTAAACCAAAAAACATAGAAGTAGAGAACAGTTACTTCTGATGTATGTGATCACTGATTAGAGATGTGATGATGTATAATCTATGTATGGAAGAAAGGGTATAGCTTAAACAGGCAAGAAAAAAAGAATAGAACGTTTTAGACAAAGGGGAAACCAATAAAATAAGCAAAACAAGGGACCTGGTTGACCATAGCATAATGTGCATCAACAGGGCAATAGATAAGATTGTAATGGAAGTCTGGTGTCAAATGTTGAAAGGTCTTGAATAATAAGCACAGCAGAAATCTTAGAGAAGCCATCCTATAGGCTGGCACTAGAGTAAAAATTTCTTTAGACTGGTAATAAGAGACCTCAAAATTGAACTTTCAGAGGATCAAGCTAATAAGATTAATATGAAAGTATCTTAAATTAGTACCAAAAGAAAAAAAAATCCATACTACTTAAAAGAATACAACAAAATGTTATACACTAAGAAAGATAACAATAGCAATTTTAAACATTCAATTAAAATTATTAAAGATGTGAAGAAGTAGGACAATATGAGCCATAATCAAGAGGAAAGTCAATTAATATAAACAGACCCAGTAATTATAAAAATGATAGAATTATCAGATAAGAATTGAAAACAGCTTTCTGGATATAAGTGAGTGCTAGAGTTCCTGGTGGCCTAGCAGGTTAAGGATTCAGTGCTGTCAGTTATGTGGATTGGGTCACTGCCGTGGTACAGTTTTAATCCCTAGTCCAGGAACTTCAGCATGCTGCAGGCATGGCCAAAAAAAATATAATTGAATAGTAAAGGCCAAACATAATTAGAAAAAGTAGAAGGTATAATAACCAAATAAAAGTTCTAGACCTAAATTTATATATTTGATATTAAAAAATTATTATATTAGTTTAATAGCACCTTTATCACTAAAGAAGAAAAGATCAGTGAACTTGATGACATAGAAATAGAAAAACTAAACATAGAAGGAAGCATAATTGAAGAAAACACAAAAAGGGTAATTAATGATCTGTGGGTCATTTTAAAGTGTTCTAATATAAGTAGAGTAATAAGAACAAGATAAAAAATAATGAAGTAGTGTCATAAAATTTTCCTAAATTGATGTAAACAATATAAATTCAAAGAGCTCAGAAGCTCAGTGAATTCCAAGAAAGATAAACACAAATAAAATCATACCTAGACATATCATAATAAAAGTTATAAACCAATTTAAAAAGAGAATTTTAAAAAGAGCTAGAATAAAAGTACACATTAATAAGTACATGACAACAAAGATAAAAATAAGGGCTAAATTTTCACAAGCAATGAAAAATGGAAACAAAAGAACAATATTTTAAATGAAAAAATCAATTTAAAACTCTATTTAACAAAGGGAGCAAGATGGCGGAGGAGTAAGAGGTCATGCTCACCTTCTTCCACAAACACATCAAACAAGACACATCTGCATGTGAAACAACTCACACACAACATCAGCTGAATGCTGGCAGAAGAACTTAAGCCTCCAAAAAGGGCAAGAAACTCTTGACATAACTGGGTAGAACAAAAGAAAAAGAGAGAGAAAAGGAATCAGGATGGGACTAGCATTCCTGAGAGGGAGCTGTGAAGGAGAAAAGGAACTCCCATCCTGGGAAGCCATCTAACTGATGGAAAGATCAGCCTAGTTGGAGGGACCTCAAAGTCGCCAAGAAAGTGCAGTAGCTGGACTGAGAACAACAAAGCAGAGAGCTGCACAGATAATCTGAACCACCGCCCAGACACCGCAGCCTAAGATGCTTGGGCAGGAGCTGGGCGCTGAGACTCAGGCTCCAGAGATCAGTCCTGGGGAGAAGACTGGGACTGGCTGTGTGAGGACAGCCTGAGGGGCTAAGGAGCAGTGCACCATGGGTGGGAGAGCAGTACACCATGCGCTTAGAAGGGGAACACCATGGCAGAGGGAACCCGGGAGAAGGTCTGGACCCGCAGGAGAGGCAAGGTGCCATTGTTGGGGAGGGTGAGAGGAGGAGGGGCAGACCTACCTGCAGCAAAGCATGTGCATACCTGTTGGGATCTCAGAGGGTGGGGCAGCTCTGGTGTAGGCTAGAAGCCTTTTGCTCACTTAGGGAGACTGGGCGTTTCTGGTGCGGGCTACTGGTGGCCAGGCACCTCTGGTGTGGGCTAAGGGCATCAGGGGGCTAAATATGACATGGTGCCTCTTGTACGATCTGCAGGTTGCAGGGACAGACCGTGATGGTTGTCTCAGAGGCCAGAGGGAGGCGTGGTTTGCCACCACTGGAGGCCTGTGAGTGGATACCACCTGCGACCCCAGTCACCTCAGGGGTTGGCAGAAAAGAAAAAAAGAGGGCACTGCAACCAAGCACCATACACTGTTGCTCTCACTCCCCTGGGAACACACCCGCCCTGCAGCTGCCACTGCCAAATGCTCTGGGTAGCGCCCAGGCACTTGGTCACTGTCCCTTCCCAAGACCCTACAACTCAGAACAGCTGGTGCAGCACCTCCTGCGTGGGCTAGATGGGACAGGGTGCTTCTTACAGGGTCTGTAGGTGGCAGGGGCAAACCGCCACAGTTATTTCTGACTCCAGAGGTGGGCATGGCCTACCGCCAGCACGGATACTTGAGCAAAAATCTCTTGCAGCTTGAACTACCTCAGAGGGTACCACAAAGAAGGACATTGTGACAGAACACCACCTGTTCTTGCTCTCGCTCCCCTGGGAGCACACCCGCCCTGCTGCTGCCACTGCCAAAAACTCTGGGCAGTGCCCAGATGCTTGATCACTGTCCCTTCCCAGGAACCTACAACTAGGAACAGATTGTGCAGCACCTCCTGTGGGGGCTAAGCAGGATGAGGTGCTTCTTACATGGTCTACGGGAGGTGTGGGAGTAAATCACCGCAGTTATCTCTGGCTCCAGAGTTGGGGGTGGCTTGCCACCACTAGGGCAAGGGTGTCTGTGAACAGACGCCAGTTGCAGCCTTGTTCACCTCAAGGGCACCACAGAGGAAGGCATTGTGACTGAACACCACCTGTTGGTGTTCTCACACCTCTGGGAACACAACCACCCTGCTGCTACCACTGCCAAACACCTGGGCAATACCCACACACCTGATCTCTGTCACTTCTCAGGATCCTGCAACTAGGAGCAGCCTGTACAGCATCTCATATTCGGGCTAAGTGAGACGGGTTGCTTCATGCAAGGTCTACGGGTAGCAGGGGCAAACCACCACAGTTACCACTGACGCCAGAGGTGATCATGGCCCTCTACCACTAGGGGTCCCTGAACAGGCACCACCTGTGGTTCCAGTCACTGCAGAGGAGGGCATTGCAATCAGACACAAGCTGTTGTTGCTTTCACTCCCCTGGGAACTCACACACCCTGCTGCTGCTACTGCCAAATGCTCTGGTCACCTTGAAGATCTGCCTAGAGCTCATTACCACTTCCCAGGGCCCTGCAACTAGGAGTAGCCTGTTCCACCTTCCTGCAGGTCCTTGCTGCTGTTGAGAGCCCAACAATCAGGCATTGACTGCTGGCCCTACCCATTGCCTCCTTCTCCTTGAAAACACACTGAGCATCCTGGGGATAACAGCCTGCTCACACCAAAGAAAGAGAGAGCAAATATTCAAACTCCCACACCAAAAATAAATAGTAACCCCCCCAAAATACATAGGGGTACTCTTACATAGAAGTAACCTTACAAGACTACAGTTTGTCTTCCCCAAACTCACAGAAAAATACACAGGAAGAAAAAGCACAGAAACCATTCCCAGTTAAAGGAACAGGAGCATTCACCTAAAGCAGTCAACAATGAAATAGACCCCTGCAGTCTGACAGACATTGAGTTCAAAAGGGAGATAGTGAAAATACTGACAGAATTAATAGAGGATGTGAACAGTAATGCAGATTCCTTTAGAAAGGAACTAGAAAATATAAAGAAGAGTCAAGAAAAACTAGAAAATTTATTTGCAGAGATGCAAACTGAGCTAAAGGCAATAAAGAGCAGAATGAATAATGCAGAGGAACAAATTAGTGATGTGGAAGATAGAATAAAGGAAATCACCCAATCAGGACAGCAGATAGAAAACCAAATGAAAGAACATGAAAGCAATGTAAGAAATCTCAGATAATATAAAGCAGGCCAATCTATGCATAATAGGAATTCCGGCAGGAAAAGAAAAAAAGGGGATTAAAAATATATTTGAAGATATTATGGCTGAAAACTTTCCAAATCTAAAGGATACTGATATCAAGATACAGGAAGCACAGAGGGCCCCAAACAAGTTGAACCCAAGCAGGCCCACACCAAGACATAATAAAAAAATGACAAAAGTTAAAGATAATGAGAGGATTCTAAAGGCAGCAAGAGAAAAGCAAAGCATTAATTATAAAGGAAGCCCCATTAAGGCTATCAGCTGATTTCTCTACAGAAACAGCACTGGCCAGAAGGGAGTGGCAAGATATATTTAAAGTGCTGAAAGGAAAAATTTGCAACCTAGAATACTCTATGCAGCAAGAATATCATTTAAAGTAGAAGGGGAAATAAAGAATTTCTCCAACAAGCAAAAGCTAAAAGAGTACCCATTCTAAAAGAAGTACTGAAAGAGCTTCTCTAAATTAAAAAAAAAAAATTGAGAAGAATTAAGATGGAGGAAACCACAAGCGGAAATCAATCACTTAAATAAGCCAGCATTCAGATCTAACATGAAGATGTTAAAAAAAAAAAAAAAAAAGACATCAAAATCCTACAATGTGGGGAAGGAAAGTAAGAAAATATAGATTCTTTTTTTATTTTAATGATGTGTTTGAGCCTATATGACTATCAGGCTAAAGCAAGCAGATATAGGAAGGGGTTAATATACTTAGAAAACAGGGCAACCACAAATCAAAACCAAACATTACATTCACAAAAACTGAAAAGAGGAGTTCCCGTCCTGGCTCAGTGGTTGACGAATCTGACTAGGAACCATGAGGTTGTGGGTTAGATCCCTGGCCTTGCTCAGAGGGTTAAGGAACCGGTGTTGCCATGAGCTGTGGTGTAGGTCTCAGTCATGGCTCGGATCCCGCATTGCTGTGGCTCTGGCGTAGGCTGGTGGCTACAGCTCCAATTCAACCCCTAGCCTGGGAACCTCCATATGCCATGGGAGCGGCCCTCAAAAGGCAAAAAGACAAAAACAACAATGAAAAAGACTGAAAAGAAAAGTAGTCAAGCATAAAACAAATGGAAACCATCCAACCCAAAAAAGGAAAGAAGAAAAGAGAAACAAAGAATCAACTACAGAACAAGGATTAAAATGGCAATAAATACTTATCTATCAGTAATCATGTTAAATGTCAATGGATTGAATGCTGCAATCAGAAGACACAGAGTGGCAGATTGGATAAAAAAGCAAAAACCCTCAATCTGCTGTCTACAAGAAATCCACCTTAGGGCAAAGGACACAAATAGATTGAAAGTGAGCGGATGGGAAAAGATATTTCATGCCAATGGACAAGATAGGAAAGCAGGAGTTGCCATACACCTATAATACAAAATAGACCTTAAAACAAAGCCCATAAAGAAAGACAAGGATACTATTTAATGGTTAAAGGATCCATTCAAGAAGAGGATGTTATACTCATCAATATATATTCCCATGATATAGGAGCACTCAGATTGCTCCAACAAATTCTAACAGACATAAAAGGAGAAATGGATGGGAATTTAATCATAGTAAGAGACTTTAACACCCCACTCACATCAATGGACAGATCCTCTAGACAGAAAGTCAGTAAGGCAACAGAGATCCTGAAGGACTCAATAGAAAAGTTAGACTTAATCAACATTTTCAGGAATCAGAATATACATTCTTCTCAAGTGCACATGGAACATTCTCAAGGACTGATCACACATTGGGGCACAAAGCTAACCCCAACAAATTTAAAAGTGTAGAAATTATTTCAAGTATTTTCTCTGACCACAATGGCATGAAATCAACCACAGGAAAAGAAATGAGAAAAAAATTGACTACATAGAGGCTAAACAACATGCTACTAAAAAATCAGTGGGTTAGTAAGGAAATCAAGAAGGGAATTAAAAAATACCTCAAGATAAATGATAATGAAGACACAACCACTCAAAATTTATTGGATGCCACAAAAGCAGTGCTCAGAAGGGAAATTTATAGCAATACATGCCTTCCTCAAAAAAAGAAGAAAAATCTCAAATTGACAACTTAACTCACCATGTAAATGAATTAGAAAAAAAAAAAAAAGCAAAACCTAAAGTCAGCAGAAGGAAGGAAATCATAAAGATCAGAGAGGAAATCAATAAACTAGAGATATAAAAAGTAATAGAAGAAATCAATAAAACCAAGAGCTGGTTATTTGAAAAGGTAAACAAAATTGACAAACCTCTGGCTAGACTCACCAAGAAGAGGAGAGAAAAAACCCAAATAAACAAAATAAGAAATGAAAACGGGAAAGTCACAACAGATACTAAAAAAATGCAAAAAACCATGAGAAAATACTATGAACAATTGTATGCTAACAAATTTGACAACCAAGAAGAAATGGACAACTTTCTAGAGACTTACAGCCTGCCAAAGCGGAATCAAGAAGAAGTAGATCAACTGAACAGACTGATCACTAGAAATGAAATTGAATATGTCATAAAAACACTACCTACAAATAAAAGTCCAGGACCAGATGGCTTCACAGGCGAATTCTACCAAACATACAAAGAGGAACTTATACCCATTCAGCTTAAACTTTTTCAAAAGGTTGAAGAAAAATGAACATTCCCAAAGACATTCTATGACACCACCATCACATTAATTCCAAAAGCAGAAAAAGATACTACCAAAAAAGAAAACTATAGACCAATATCTTTGATGGATATGGACGCAAACATTCTAAACAAAATTTTAGCCAATTTAATCCAACAACATATAAAAAAGATCCCACCACGACCAGGTGGGATTCATCCCAGGTGCACAAGGATGGTTCAACATATACAAATCAATCAACTTCATACACTACATTAACAAAAGAAACGTCAAAAACCACATGATCATCTCAATAGATGCATAAAAAGCATGTGACAAAGTCCAACATCCATTCATGATCAAAACACTTACCAAGGTGGGTATAGAGGGAACATACCTTAACATAATCAAAGACACTTATGACAACTCACAGCAAATATAATACTGAATAGAGAAAAGCTGAAAGCCTTTTCACTAAAATCTGGAACAAGACAAGGATGTCCACCCTCATCACTGTTATTCAATATACTACTGGAAGTCCTAGCCACAGCAATCAGACAAACAAAAGAAATAAAAGGCATCCAAATAGGAAGAGAAGAGGTAAAACTGTCAAAAGTATGCAGATGACATGATACTATACCTAGAAAACCCTAAGGACTCAACCCCAAAACTACTCAAACTGAACAACAAATTCAGCAAAGTAGCAGGATATAAGATTAACATTCAAAAATTAGTCACATTTATGTATACTAACAATGACATACTAGAAAGGAATACAGAAATACAATACCTTTTAAAATTGCACCCCAAAAGATCAAATATCTGGGAATACACCTGACCAAGGAGGTGAAAGTCTTATATGCAGAGAACTATAAAACATTAATCAAGGAAATTAAAGAAGATGTAAAGAAATGGAGAGTCCATGCTCCTGGGTTAGAAAAAGTAATGTAGAAATGGCCACACTACCCAAAGAAATCTACAGATTCAGTGCAACCCCTATCAAATTACCCTTGACATTTTTCACAGAACTAGAACAAACAATCCAAAAATTTATATGGAACCACAAAAGACCCAGAATTGCCAAAGAAATCCTGAGAAACAAAAAACCAAGCAGGAGGCATAACTCTCCCAGACTTCAGGCACTATTACCAAGCCACAGTCATCAGGACAGTGTGGTATTGGTACCAAAACAGACATACAGACCAATGGAACAGAATAGAGAACCCAGAAATAAACCTAGACACCCATGGTCAATTAATCTTTGGCAAAGGAGCCAAGAACATAAAATGGGAAAAAGACTGTCTTTTTAGCAAGTCTTGCTGGGAAACCTGGACAGTTGCATGCAAATCAATGAAACTAGAACACACCATCACACCATGCACCAAAATAAACTCAAAATGGCTGAAAGACTTAAATATTAAGACAAGACACCATCAAACTCCTGGAAGAGAACATAGGCAAAACATTCTCTGATGGCAACCTTACAAATGTTTTCTCAGGTCAGTCTCCCAAAGCAACAGAAATAAAAGCAAAAATAAACCAAAGGGACCTAATCAAACTGACAAGATTTGGCACAGCAAAGGAAACCAAAAAGACAACTTAAGAATGGGGGAAAATCATTTCAAATGATGCAACTGACAAGGGCTTAATCTCTAAAATATTCAAGCAATTTATACAACTCAACAACAGTAAATCCAACAACCCAACTGAAAAATGGGCAAAAGATCTGAATAGATATTTCTCCAAGGAGGATATACAGATGACCAACAAGCACATGAGAAAATACTCAACATCCCTGATTATTAGGGAAATGCAAATCAAAACTATCATGAGTTAACATCTCACACCAGTCAGAATGGCCATCATTAATAAGTCCACAAATAACAAATGCTGGAGGGGTTATGGAGAAAAAGGAACCCTCCTGCACTGTTGGTGGGAATGTAGCTGGTACAACCACTATGGAGAACAGTATGGAGGTACCTTAGAAATCTATACCTTAGAAATCTATACAAATCTACCATATGACCCAGCAATCCCACTCTTGGGCATATATCCAGACAAAATTTTCCTTAAAAAAGACACATGCACCCACATGTTTACTGCAGCACTATTCAGAATAGCCAAGACATGGAAACAATCCAAATGACCAATGACAGATGATTGTATTAGGAAGATGTGGTATATATACACAATGGAATACTACTCAGCCATAAAACAGAACAAAATAATGCCATTTGCAGCAACATGGATGGAACTAGAGACTCTCAAAGTGAGTGAAGTAAGTCAGAAAGAGAAAGACAAATACCATATGATATCACTTATATCTGGAATCTAATATAAGGCACAAACAAACCTTTCCACGGGGAAAAAAAAATCATGGACTTGCAAAATAAACTTATGGCTGCCCAGGGGGAGAGGGAGAGAGTGGGAGCGATCAGCAGTTTGGGGTTAATAGATGCAGACTATTGCCTTTGGAATGGATTGGCAATGATATCCTGCTGTGTAGCACTGGGAACTATGTCTAGTCACTTATGATGGAGCATGATAATGTGAGAAAAATTAATGTACACATGTATGTGTAACAGGGTCACCATGCTGTAAAGTAGAAAATTGACAGAACACTGTAAACCAGTTTTAATGGGAAAAAATGAAAATCATTTTATATATATATGAAATGTATGAATGTATTTGTATAACAGATTTACTTTGTTGTACACCTGAAGCACACCTTTGTAAGTCAACTGTACTCCAATAAAACTTACTTTAAAAAAACTGTATATTTAACAAAAATATATTTTAAAAAGTTGAGGATTTTTCAGTCAAAAAAATGAAAGAATTCATCACCATCAAACTTGTAGCACAGTATGTTGAAGGAATTTCTTCAAGCAGAAAAAAAAAACATAATATCAGATAGAAATTCACATTCTTACAAAGAGATGAGGAAGACTGGGAATGAAAATATAAGAGTATTAAATTCTTTTTTCTCATAATTTATTTAAAATATAATTAACTATTTAATGCAAGAATAATAGAGTATGTTAGTAGTTATAAATGTGTAGAGATAAACTTCATGACAATGATAAGAAAAAGGACAGTACATAGAGGATAGAAAAATACTGTTATTTTTTATATTGTACTTAAATCTATATAATATTATTTGGATGTGTATTTTGGCAAATTAAAAATGTACATTGTATATCCCATCACACCCACCCATTAAAAAAACTCAAAATGGCTTAAGGACTTAAATATAACACATGACACCGTAATATTCCTAGAATATTTTCTGACATAAATTGCAACAATGTTTTCCTTAGGTCAGTCTACCAAGGCAATAGAAATAAAAGCAAAATTATACCAGTGGACCTAATCAAGCTTTTGCACAGCAAAGCAAACCATAAACAAAACAAAAAAGACAGTCTGTAGACTGGGAGAAAATATTTGCAAGTGATGTGATTGACAAGGGCTTAATTTCCAACATATACAGACAGCTCATATGCCTCAATAACAACATCAAAAAACAAATTAAGAAATGGGCAGAAGACCTAAGTAGACATTTCTCCAAAGAGGACATACAGGTGGCCAATAGGGACATGAAAATATGCTCAGCATCGCTAATTATTAGAGAAATACAAATCAAAGCTACAATGAATTATCACTGATGGTTACAATGTCTATCATTAAAAAGTCCACAAAACAGTAAATGCTGGAGAGTGTGTGGAGGCAAGGGAACCCTCCTACACCATTGATAAGAATGCAAATTGGCACAATCAATGAAAAAGAATAAAAAAATAAAAATAGAATTACTGTATGTTCCAGCAGTCCCACTCTTGGGCATATATCTGGACAAAACTCTAATTCAAAAAGATACATGTACTTCTATGTTCATAGCAACACTATTTATAATAGCCAAGACATGGAAAGATGATACACACACATGCACAATGGAATACTACTCATCCATAAAAGGAATGAAATAATGCCATTTGCAGCAACATGGATGAACCTAGACATTATCATACTAATTGAAATCAAAAAGAGAATGAGGAGTTCCCGTCGTGGCACAGTGGTTAGCGAATCCAACTAGGAACCATGGGGTTGCGGGTTCGGTCCCTGCCCTTGCTCAGTGGGTTGACGATCCGGCGTTGCCATGAGCTGTGGTGTAGGTTGCAGACGCGGCTCGGATTCAGCGTTGCTGTGGCTCTGGCGTAGGCCGGTGGCTACAGCTCCGATTTAACCCCTGGCCTGGGAACCTCCATATGCCGCGGGAGCGGCCCAAGAAATAGCAACAACAACAACAACAAAAGACAAAAAAAAAAAAAAAAAAAAAAAAGAGAGAATGAAAAATACCATATGATATGACTTATATGTGGAATCTAAAATATGACACAAATGAACCTATCCATGAAACAGAGACAGACTCACAGACATAGAGAACAGACTTGTGGTTGCCAGATGGAGAGAGGGGGTAGGGTGGGGATGATTGGGAGTTTGGGAATAGCAGATGAAAACATTTTATATATAGAATGGATAAACAGCAAAGTCCTACTGTTACACACAGAACTATATTCAATATCCTGTAATAAACCATAATGGAAAATAATATGTAATGGAATATATAACTGAGTTACTTTTCTGTACACTAAAAGCTAACACAACAGTGTAAATCAACTATACCTGAGTAAAATAAAAATCTATGTGTTTTAGAAGAAATCACAGAAGGAAAACCTTTGCAATCTTGAGGTAGATAAAGACTTCCTAAAGACAGTGGCCAAGATGACACAGTAGGAAGATCCTAAGTGCTCCTTCTCCCATGGGTACACCAAAATCACAACTATTTATAGAGAAACCATTTATGAAAATTATCTAAAAATGAACCAAAAAGGCTTTCCACAACTGAAGATACAAAGAAGGAACCACAATGAGATAGGTAGGAGTGGTGGAGATGTGGCATAATTAAGACCTCCTCCCCTGGGAAGGTGATCCACAAATCGTAGGATAATAATAATTACAGACGTTTTCCTAAAATAGGAAGTGGTCTATCACAACATAGGGCCCCCCAGACCAAGGGTCTTATATATAAGGAAGATGAAGCCCCAGAATGTCTGATTTTGAAGGTTAGTGGGGCACACAGGAGAGCCAAGAGGCTGCAGGAAACAGAGACCCTGTTCTTGAAGAGTGTGTGCGAAATCTCATATGCCCTGAGTCCTAGTGTAGAGGTAATAATCTCAAAGGATACTGGGTTATATGTACTTGCTGACCTTGGAGAGTCTTCCAGAGAGGCAGTGGCACCTATGACTCCACCTGGGGACGTAGACCCTGGCAGCATACTTTTATATTTGGAAGCTTTTTCTGCCACAAGAAGACTGTTGCTAGAAGGGGATATTTTTGATTCCTTCCTTTAGTCTCTTAGTGGCAGGGGCTTTTTTTCATATCAGGAGGTCAGCACCAGCCTCTGGCCACTCACTGCATACAGCCAGCCACGTCTGGTCCTAGCTCTGCCCAACAGTAGGCTACCACCAGTTCCAGGACTCCCTAGACCCCCTGTACTGCCACAGTGGAAACTGGCCACACCCAAGAGTGGGATTCCAGCTGAGCCAGCAACCTACCTTGCTCACCAGCAAACCCAGAGTAGTCAGCCCTGCCAAAAGAGAAAGGACCCCTGCATCCCACAGAGAGTACCCCTAGAGAATATTGCTCTGATATCCAGAAGGGGGTTTGGTGCTGGGTCCCACAGGATATTTTCTACATAAGGCCACTTCTTCAAGATCAGGAAATGTAGTTGGTCTACCTAATACATAGAAATAAAAACAAAGAATTAGGAAACATGAAGAGACAGAGGAATATGTTTAAAATGGAATAAGACAAAACCTCAAAAAAGAAATAAACAAAGTAGAAATAAGCAATACCTAAGGTAAAATACCTGAAAAAGCTTTCAAGGTAATGATCATAAAGATGCTTAAAGAACTTGGGAGAAGAATGAATGAACACAGTAGAAATTTTAACAGAATTAAAAATATAAAAAGGATCCAAATAGAGCTGAAAAATACAACAACCAAATATATATATATATATATATATATATATATATATATATATATATGAACATACTAGAAGGAACCAACAGTGGATTAGATGATACAGTGGAACAGATCAGTGAAGTGAACTGGAAGACAAGGTGGTGGAAATCACTGAAGCTGAACAAAAGAAAGAAAAACTTTTTTAAATGAGGATAATTTAAGAAAACTATGAGACATCATCATGCATACTAATATTCACCTTTAATGTAATAGGGATCCCAGAAAGAGAAGTGAGAAAGGGTCAGAGAATTTATTTGAACAAATAGTAGCTGAATACTTCCCTAACCTGGGAAAGGAAACATACATCAAGGTCTGAGAAGTGCAGAGTCCCAAACAAGCTGAACCAAAAGATGTCAACACAGAGACACATTATTAATTAAAATGACAAATATAAAGAATCTTAAAAACACCAAGGCCAAAGCAACTCTTATAAGAAAACATAGTAAGTATGCGGTTTGACACTAGTCTTAGCAATATTATTCTGGATATGCCTATTCAAGCAAGGGAAACAAAAACAAAAAGTTTTAAATGGAACTATATCAAAGAAATAAATAAGGAGACGTTGCACAGTTTAGTAAACCATTAACAACATGAAAAACAGCTTACTGATGGGGAGAAGATATTTTCAAATGATAAGGGGTTAATATCCAACACATACAACTCCACATCAAAAAAAACAGCCCAATTAAAAAATGGGCAGAGGACCTGAATAGACAATTTTCCAAAGAAGATATACTGATGGCTAACAGGCACTTGAAAAGTTGCTCAGCATCCCTAGTCATCAGGGAAATGCAAATCAAAACCACAATGAGATATCATCTTAAACCTGCTGGAATGACTTATCAAAAATAAATAAATAACAAGTGTCAGTAAGAATATGGAGAAAAGATAACCTGTGCGTTGTTGGTAGGAATGTAAATTGGTGCAGCCACAATGGAAAATGATTTGGGGTTTTCTCAAAAAATTAAAATAGAACTGATAACATGATCTATTAGTTGCACTGTTAGGTATTTACCCAAAGAAAATAAAAGCACTAATTCAAGAAGATATATACACGCCTATGTTTATTTATAGTAGCCAAGATATGTAAGCAACCTAAGGGTCCACCAAATGGATAAAGAAGCTGTAGCATATATATACTATGGAATATTGGCCATAAAAATGTAACTTTGCTGTTCGTAACAATGTGGATGGAGATAAAGGATATTATCCTAAGTGAAATAAGCTAGTGGAAGACAAATACCACATGTGAAATCTAAAAACAAAGCAAACTAAATGAAAATAGAGTCATATATACAGAGAAAAAATGGATTTTCAGAAGAGAAGGTTGGGGGATGGCTGAAAGAGGTGAAGGGGATAAAGAAGTACAAATTTCTAGTTGTATAATAAGTGCACATGTAATGTGTAATGTCCCTGTTACTATATAACTAGAAATTTGTACTTCTTTATCCTCTTCACCTTAGAAAACTATACGCAGAACTACCATATGACCCAGCAAAATCACTCTTGGGCATATATCCAGACAAAATTTTCCTTAAAAAAGACACATGCACCCGCATGTTCATTGCAGCACTATTCACAATAACCAAGACATGGAAACAACCCAAATGTCCATGGATTAGGAAGATGTGGTATATATACACAATGGAATACTACTCAGCCATATAAAAGAATGACATAATGCCATTTGCAGCAACCTGGATGGAACTAGAGACTCTCAAAGTGAGTGAAGTAAGTCAGAAAGAGAAAGACAAATACCATATGATATCACTTATATCTGGGATCTAATATACAGCACAAATGAATCTTTCAACAGAAAAGAAAATCATGGATTTGGAGAATAGACTTGTGGTTGCCAAAAGGGAGGAGGAAGGAGTGGGGTGGATTGGGGGCTTGGGATTAATAGATGCAAACTGTTGCCTTTGGAATGGATTAGCAATGAGATCCTGCTGTGTAGCACTGGGAACTATGTCTAGTCACTTATGATGGAGCATGATAATGTGAGAAAAAAGAATGTATACATGTATGTGTAACAGGGTCATCATGCTGTATAGTAGAAAAAAAAATTGTATTGGGGAAATAACAAAAAATAAAAAAAGAATATGGGTGGTTATTAAAATAACCACCTGTTACTACTAGATTTATCATAGCAATCATTTCATAAGGTATCCACATGTAAAATCATGCAGTATACCTGAAATTAATATATTATTATTGTCAACTATATTTTAATATGAAAAAGAGACACCGTAGATAGGAGATAGATACATACACAGAAACATACACATACATACACAACCTAACCAAAAAAGAAAAAAAGTCAATTGGACTTCATAAACATTTAAGCTCTATCATTTGAAAAGCACCATTTAGAGAACAGATAAGCAACCAGTAGACTGAAAAATAATATTTGCAATACATATATCTGACAAGTTATTTTGTATCAAGAATGTACAAAGAGACCTTTCAACTCAATTATAAGACAAACAGCCAATGTAAAAATGGGCAAAAGATTTGCTCACACACTTCATAAAGAAAATGTACAAATGGCTATTAAATACATGCAAAATGGTAAACATCATTAATCTTCAAGAAAATGCAAATTAAAACCATAGCTCTTTACCTCTACATACCTGTTACAATGGCTAAAATTAAGAAGTTTGACAGTGCCAACTGTTGATGAGGGTGTGGGACACTGAACTGTAACTTATTGCTGATGGTCATGTAAAATGGTGCAATGGCTTTGGAAAGCAATTTAATAGTTTGTTATAAAATTAAACATATACTTTGGAATCAAACAATTATTTTTAAATTGTTTATATAAGAGAAACGAAACATATTTCTACAAAAAAAGACTTGTAATTGAATCATAACACATTTCTTCATAATACCTCAAAATGGAAAGTAGTCCAAATGTCAGTCTACAAATGAATATGAAAAACATTTGTGGTCTTTCCTTTCAAGGGAATACTACATAGCAATACAAAAAGACTACTGTTACCTTCAGCACTATTCATGCTACATGATGGAAGCAAGAAACAAAGGATTATACGCTGTAGAGTTCCTTTTACATGAAATTCCGGAATGGAAAAAATAGCCTCTGGTACCTGAAAGGAGATTAGTGGCTGCATGGGAACTGGGTTGGTTGGGTGGAGCGAGACAGCTATTGACTGCAGATAGGCATAAGGAATCTTACCGAAGTGATGGGAGTGTTCGAGGTCTTACTGTGATGGAGGTTACACAAATGCACACACATAACAAAACTCTTCAAATTGTTCATTGAAAATAGGTGCATTTTATTGTATATAAATTAATAATAAATTGACTAGGCCCCATTAATTTTAAAGACTTGTTAACATCTAGTGATCAGTTAAGTCGAGGAAGATAGTTTTTACTGTAAGAAGCAGTTTCTAGACTAGTGAACTTTAGGAAGCCTCTTAAAATTTCCCTAATAATCTTAAAAATTAGTGTGGCCAGAATGATTCTCTTACATTAGTAGCTTTTCAAAATAACTGATCTATATTCTTTATGTTAGAGCTTTGTTTAGAAAATTAAATATTTTGTGTATGTTTATATATAACCAAAAATAGAGAAAAAATAGCAAAGAAGGAAGAGGTGTATCCTGCAGCTCCTGGAAAAACCTATCAATAAGAAATAAAGAGCCCCAGGTGCTTGGTGGCTTTGGGGCAGTTACTGACTATTAAGTCTCAGTTTCCTGATTTGGTGCCTGAAATACCTACTTTTAAATGTCAGTGAGAGGCCTTTGCATGAAGTGCCTAAGTCTAACTCAGTGCATTATACACAGTAGTTATTATTTTTAAAAACCTAGGATTTCTTTTGGAAAGGAGATGGAAACAGGAGCGAAGAGAAGGAGATGAAGATATCAGAGAAAGTTGCAGAGAGTGAAGCATGGTAACAGATGGAGAGGAGGAAAGATGATGGAGGTTGTACCAGATGGCCTCCGCTTTTTCCGTAATGTAGGAAGGAAGGTCATCTGTTCAGAGCGAGGACGGTTTGGTTGAGAATGAGGCATACAAAATGTAGAAACATGTTAGAACACTTTTTTTTTAACCCCAAGAGGAAAAGGATATATAGTTCAGAGAGGCATGAGATAATGAGATCATGAGGAATAATAGGCCTAACAGTGAGGTTAGAATACAAGAGTTTAGCAGAGCCAATGGCAACTTTCTTATACGTTTATCTGGCGAAACTTGGCGTCTTGGTAAGATAACTCATTTGGATATGTAGGGAGTGATTGTAATGTATTAGAAAGGACCACTTGGAAGTAAACTGACATGGAGTATTGGGGGAAGGCCCAATGAAGCTAGAAGGAGGGTGAGGAACTGGTATAATTGAGATGGAGTTGAGTACACAGTGGCCATCAAATGGGAAAAACAGATGCAAGAGGTGGAAAGGAATTGAACAGCTAGAAGGTAAGGTGATCGTAGTGGGAAAGAGGAACTCTTAAATATGGAATATTGAAGATGGGTCAGTCTTAAGATGAATCTGAAGTGGAATAAGCAGAAGGGTAGCAGAAGCAATTTAATATCAAGGCCATAAGAGTTGAAAGGGTTAAAACTTTGTAAAAGCTATGATTTTGGACATCAGCGAAGAGTCTCAAATTATTGGGCTGATAATTTAGAATGAAAAACCTGTAATACAGTAACAACAATAAAGCTTCATTAAAGAAAGGTGAAAATAGTAATGAGATGATAGGTCCAAGGCTGAGGAGACCTTTTAAAGATGCCACAAATTTTCAGAACAAAACATTTACTTGGCATCTAAGATATCTGATTTGAAGCATGGCTCTGCCACTAACAAGCAGTTAGCCTTCCCAGCTAAAAAGTAAAGAACTTGGCCTCTGAGATTACTTCCAGTTAGATCTAATAACTATGAACTCTAAGATGACACAGTTTCAGCTCACCAGTACCAAGCAGTCAAGTTAGAGGTAAGCTACATGTTGATGCAAAACAAATTAAAAAGAGAACAGAAACAACCATATAAGACAGTGTTTGGATGTTAAGTGAGTGGCAAGGTAATTCTTCCCACAGATGTATCTCAGGATAAGAGCTCTGTACTTAAGTCACCACCGTTCATTCCAGAGAAATGAAGAGGGCCCATGCTCTTGGCTTCTGAACAAGACTCAGGATCAGCTAATGTCACTGCCACTAAGGCAGGTCTCCCCACTCAGCCTGCTATTTAACTGGATGTCTTGTCCAAAGAAGCTCCAGACCAGCACCAGCCCTACACTCTAAGGAAGACTCATTGTGGAGACAGCCTTCAGCAAGCCTCCCAACCCCACTGGCAGCTTCAAGACATTTCCAGCAAAGCCCTCTGGAATCTGCCTTTGTCTTCCACCTACCACACTCATACCCGGTCTCTGTCTTAAAAAACCATATCCACTTTCTTCCTGTCTACCACATGTCATTTTTTCCACTTCAACAATGTTATTATAATAGTTCAAGTAGTTCATTACACTTTTTTAGCTTTATTGAAATATTAACTGATTTTCAAAATGTTCCACACATTTAATGTATACATCTTGATGAAGTTAAACTCATTGCCTTCTGAATAGGTCTGAAGCCTCAGAGAACCTGGAGTCCTGCTGAATGCAGCCTTTATTAATATAATTCCTGTGACTTATATAGAATGCCCACACCTAGGCCAGACTTATTTTACTTCCAAACCCCTAAACGGGGCTGGTTTCTCCAAGTGCTAGGGTCCAACATGACATTAGGGGCCCACAAAAGTGTTTTAATTTTAATTTATTTTTAAAATAAGAACAATGAATATGTTAACAATGAGTATAATCTATTATAATGAATCCAGCCTGGGTTTTATTCATTTTTATACCATCACAATCATAAAATATAACTTTTAATGTTTTTGTTTTGTTTCTCTGGAGGAAAAGGCTTGTGGAAGCAAAAGTGCCTAGAAACCACGAAAGTCATAATATAGCCCTGTGTGTAATCACTAACAGCTTTCTTTTTCCCCCTCTCAAAATTGTTTTGGTTTCAATGATAAAATTATGTGGTGACCCTACAAAAAAAAAGAGGGGGGGGAGAGGAGAACTGTGGAGGTGCTAGAATACAAAAACTCTCAAACCTAAAATAAAATAGAGATAAATGCCTGTTTCAGTCCAATAGTCATGATAATAACTTACAGTCATTTGTAAACACTCTGTGAACTTGTCCAACTCTGAAGTCTTGCTTCCCTTAGAAATATTCTAAGAGAAGTCAGTTCACCATCCAGAACAACATGACATAGATACAAGAGAAGGGGTGTGGGGATACTGATTCCATCCACTACTTTGCAAAACCCTCCCTGAGAGGCCCCTTCTCCAGATCTGTTCCCCTCCCACTACCTTTCTCATTCTTGCTCCTGTGTCCCAGGCTGCCAAATTTTGTTAGAGTTATTTTTGAAAACATACTGATTGGCTCTGCCACAGATTTGTGTTCTTTAACCCCTCACTATGGTTCAGCAGTCCTTCTTTTCATCTCTTGTTAACTCTGTTTATTATTCCTCTGATGAATGGTCTGGCATAGAGTAGAAGTAGAAACAAGTCAGTCTTTCAATCACTCAGCAAGCCTTGGTGAGGACCTACCAGCAACACCCAGGACAACACTAGTCCTGTCATAGATCTGCCCTCAAATTGCTCACACTGTTGTGGGGAAAACAGTGTGATTCACCAGTTCATATTACATGCTTACTGTGTGCTGAGCAGAATGATGAACACCTGTGTATTAAGAACATGAATTTGATGAAGAGCTCACTTTTCAAATATATGTAAATGGATCACTACCAAGCCAAACATTGCCTCTCTTAAATTGGGGGGTGGGGAGCTGAGGATACTGAGTTCACCTTAGGGCAGACTACAGCTCTGCAAAAAGCCCCAGCTGCCACAGTAGACATCTCTTTGCTCTTCGTTTGGACCTCCTCCCATCTGCACGCATTTCTACATTAAAACCAAAGTGAATACAAGCTTATTTTTAAATCATTAAAACCCTTGGCCCAAACAGCTAGCCAGAGCATGTTGTTCTTTAGTTAGGAGCTGTCAGAATCACTTAAAAACAAAGCCAAGCAAAGTGTTAAATAAACGTACAAGAAGAGCAGTAGGGGCAGTTCAAATATTGCCAGGTAATCCAAATCCACTGTGGATTTGGAGAGAGCACATCTGCGGACTCTTGAGAGACCACGATGCTGATTAGCTTTTTAATCTTACCCCAGTAAGAATGGAAATTTTTCCTGTTACTGAGAGACACAAGGAAACCATTATTTCTTTGTAAAGACAAATATCCATTTCAGTAAGTAATTTAAAGCACACACTGTAGAGAACATGTGTGGATATTTGGCATAGAGCTAGAAGTACTAATAAAATAACTTCTCTTTAGCTGGTCTTTTCTAGACTAAAAGAATTAATGGTGTCTCCTTTCTGCTATTTACCATGTTATAGATGTTTACAGTTGATCAACTGTTGGAAATAAAGAAGTCTTGTGCACATAAAATAAGGGAAGGAGGACAAGAGAAATCCATCACCATTTTCTGTCCTTACTTAGAATGTCATCAGTATTTAACTACCGCTCTTGATGTCAGCCTGGCTAATGACTCTGTCCTTCATTATTTAGATAGGTCTGTACCTGAATAGCCCTGGGATTGTCTCAATTGTACATATTTGGCTTGGACACTTTTTGCCACTTTAGGATTTGATGATTTATCCTAGGAAAAAAATGCATTTATATTTTTAAATGAATATTATTTCATGATATGTTTGTGAGGGTAAAACATTGGGGTTGATGACATAATGAAGCACAGAGAATAATTTTACTCTGGAAGTCATGCATCTTGTATCCTGTTCCTCATCTTGACATCATGTTGGGCAAAGGGCAGAACTGGTATTCATATTTATACATATGTATAGCAAGACCAGGGGGCTAGCTGCTGCGATGGAAGAATTCTTATCTGCCCCTGCATTACCCTCATGGAGCTTACTATAACTTTTGGGTAGTAGATAAATATGAAAAAAGATCAAATATAATATGAATTAGTGGAACCAGAGCAAAGAGTAGAAAACCTAGAGTGCTGGATCTCGTGTGTGTGTGCAGTACTCAGCCTGGTTCATAGTAGGAGATCAATAAATATTTTTTTAATTTAATTTTATATTGGATGGTAGTTGATTTACAAATCTTGTACATCAGTTTCTGGTGTACAGCAGAGTGATTCTATTATACATCTATCTATTCTTTTTCAGATTTTTTTCCATATAGGTTATTACAGAATATTGAGTAGAGTTCCCTGTGCCATACATTAGGTCCTCATTAGTTATCTTTTTATACATGGTAGTATGTATATGTCAATCACAAACTCCAAATTTATCCCTTCCCACCGTGTTTCCCCTTTGGTAGATGTAAGTTTTTTTTCAAAGACCGTCTATTTCTGTTTTGTAAATAGGTTCATTTGTACCTTTTTTATTTTTTTTTGGTTCCATATATAATGTTATCATATGATATTTGGCTTTCTCTGTCTGACTTCACTTAGTATTATAATCTCTAGGTCCGTCCATATTGAACAAATGGCATTATTTCTTTTTTTTTTTTTTTTGCTTTTTAGGGTCACACCTGTGGCACTTGGAAGTTCCCAGGCTAGAAGTCCAATTGAAGCTACAGCTGCAAGCCCACACCACAGCAACACCAGATCTGAGCTGTGTCTGCGACCTATACCACAGCTCATAGCAATGCCAGATCCTCAACCCCCTGAGTGAGGCCAAGGATGAAACTATCATCTTCATGGATACTAATTGGATTCGTTTCTGCTGTGCCACAGTGGGAACTCCAATTTCATTCTTTTTTATTGCTGAGTAGTAATCCATTATATATGTACCCCATATCCTTTATCCATACATTTGTTGATGGACATTTAAGTTGCTTCTATGTCTCAGCTGTTGTAAACAGTGCTGTGTTAAACATTGGGGTGCATGTATATTTTTGGAGTATGCTTTTATCCAGATATATGTCCAGGAACATAACTGCTGGATCATATAGAAGTTCTATTTTTAATTTTTTTAGGAAGCCTCCATACTGTTCTCCATAGTGGTTATGCCAGTTTATACTCCCACCAACAGTATAGGAGGGTTCTCTTTTTTCCACACCCTCTCCAGGATTGTGCTTTCATGTGCTTTTTGGACATTTGTATGTCATCTTGGGAGAAATAATATTTAGAACTTCTGCTCATTTTTAGATTGGTTTTTTTGTTTTTTAGATACTGAGCTGCATGATCTGCTTGTATATTTTGGATATTAATCCCTGTCAGTTGCTTCATTTGCAAATATTTTCTCCACTCTGTGGGTTGTCTTTTTGTTTGGTTTATGGTTTCCTTTGCTATGTAAAAACTTTTAAATTTAATTAGGTCCCATTTGTTTGTTATTATTGTCATTACTCTAGGAGGAGGGGGGATCTGTAATTTACGTCAGTGTTCGACATATGTCTTCCTCTAAGAATTTTATAGTATCTGGTCTTATATTTAGGTCTTTGATCCATTTTGAGTTTATTTTTGTGTAAGGTGTTAGAGAGTATTCTAATTTCATTCTTTTACATGTAGCTATGTCATGTTCCCAGAACCGTTTACTGAAGACACTGTCTTTTCTCCACTGTATTTTCTTTCTTCCTTTGTCATAGTTGAACATAGGTGTGCAGGTTTATCTCTCGATCCTATTCCACTGACTATATTTCTGATTTTGTACCAGTGCCATACTGTTTTGATGTATGTAGCTTTGTAGTGTAGTCTGAATTCAGAGAGCCTGGTTCTTCCAGCTACATTTTCTTTCTTTTTCTTTCTTTTCTTTCTCTTCTTTCTCTTTTTTCTTTTCTTTTTAGTTCTATTTTTTCTTTATTGATTTGACCCCTCTTGCTTTTTTTTTATTTTGATGAGTCTTGTCAAAGGTTTATCGATTTTGTTGATTTTTTCAAATAACCAGCTTTTAGTTTCATTAGTCTTTTTTAATTTTCTTCATCTCTTTTTCATTTATTTATGCTTTGATCTTTATGATTTCTTTCCTTCAGCTAAGTTTGGGTTCTGTTTGTTCTTTTTTCTCCAGTTGCTTTATCTTGTAGGGGACTCTCTACATACACTTCCTAGACTTGAATGTTTCCCTTCCACTGTTAGGGAACATTTCAGCTATTATCTCTTCAAATATTTCCTCAGCCCCTTACGCTCTCCCTTCTGAGACCCCAATAATGTGAATGTTGGTGCATTTAATGTTGTTCCAGAGGTCTCTGAGACTGTCCTCATTTCTTTTCATTCCTTTTTCTTTATTCTGTTCTGTGTGAGTGATTTTCACCAGTCTGCCCTCCAACTCACTTATTCATTCTTCTGCCTCATTTATTCTTCTATTGAGTTCTTCCAGTGTATTTTTCAATTCAGTTATTGTGTTGTTTATTTGTCCTTTAAATCTTCTAGCTCTTTGTTAAACATTTCTTGTATTTTCGCATCTGTGCCTCCATTCTTTTTCCAAGATCTTGGATCATTTTTTACTGTCATTACTCTGAATTATTTTTCAGGTAGATTGCTTACCTCTACTTCACTTAGTTGTTCTTTTGGGGTTTTATCTTTTATTTCATCTGGAACGTATTTCTCTATCTCATTTTGTTTTACTTTCTGTGTTTGTGGTCTGTTTTCTACAGACCGCATAATTGCAATTCCTCTTGCTTCTCTTGTCTGCCCCCTGGTGGGTGAGTTTGGTACAGGGACTTGTACAGGCTTCCTGGTGGGAGGCACTGTTGCCTGCTTTCTCAAGTGTAGACATGAAAATCTAAATAATCACAGAATTGCCTTCAAATTGTTGACCAGCCACAATATAATTCTGGAGTGGGTTGCTTGTTTCTTCAGTCTTTTTTGCCCTTTGAATAGTAATTCAGACTTCCTTGGATGTAGATATGTTTCACATAAACATTCAAGATTAAAATGGACTAGACTGTGCTGAGCATCAAGGGATAGCTCAGAGATTTGCAGACTAGTTCAGTTATTTCTAATGAAAATTTAGCATCCAAATTGAAGTGCACATTTCTTCTCTGAGACTAAAGAATTCATAGAAATTTGATCTGGTGCCTTTATGTTATGTCAGTGAACCAAACTTGAGTCTGCTCAACTGTGCATGCTTAAGCCTGTCTATTGACACCAGGGTATGGTGAAGGAAAGTGCAGTGTTGACTGTAATTGTTCTGTACAAGGTAAATGGGTGGCTCATGCTCAAAACCCCCAAGCTCCAATATTTGTTAAATGAATTAATAAATATTTTCTATATCCCAGATAATTGTTCTGAGATAACATATATTTGAATTTCCATTGGTAAATATGAGGTTTTAAGATCCTCAATCATTTTTTTTTCTCCTGGAAAATTAGCTTCCTAATACATACAGTTTAAGAAATATCACAATAATCAAGTCTGCTGACCCTATATCTAGATGTTTCTGAGAGAGAGGGTTTTCCTGTGTGATTGAGGTGAGAACATTCAGGGGAGGCTTTTTAATAGCACTTCTGATGTCACTGCTCTTCAGAGCTCCTTCCTCTCTTTAAATCTCTGGTATCCTTCAGGTACTCCTTATTTTCTTTCAAATTACTGAGTATCATTTCACAACATTTCCTTTTCTCTTGTTCATGACTATTTCAGTGCATTGTTTTCTGGATCAGATTAAATAGTTCCTCTCCTTCCTTGGCTTCTCTATCTTTGAAATTTTTGTAGACTGTAATTATTACTCATTTTGGCAATGGCTTCAATGAATTATCCCTTTTCTTTTATCCATCCTGGTAACTGAATTCTTCTATATGCTTAATCATCTTACTGCTCTTTCCTGGAGTTCTTCTCATTGCTGTTCATTTATTCTGAAAGGATATGCCTCAAATGCACTCTAGTGAGATTTTCAAGAAGCAGATGTTCTCTTGGTATCCCTATGATGCAATTTTATTGCTGAGTGACGTTTTTATGGCATGATCAACAATTTGTGTTTTCTCCAAACTGTCTAAAACTTCGTAAACCTTTACTTTCACTTTTGGGTCTTCACTTTACTTGCATTTTCTGAAGAGGGAGAGTGAAAAATAGAGATTGAGAGAGAGAAAGAGAAAAAGAAGGAAGGAGACTGCATACATGTGTGTGTATGAGATACAAAATAGAAAGGTATCAAGTGCATTTTATCTCCACTTAGGCAAGGGAAGTGGGAGTGGAAAGATAGGGGTCAGTAAGGAATTAAGAGGTACAAACTCCTATGTATAAAATAAACAAGCTAAGAGGATATAGTATATAAAACATAAGGAAATATAGTCAATATTTTATAATATTTATAAATGGAATTTAACCTTTAAAAATTGTGAATTATCATGTTGTATACTTGAAACTTATATAATCTTATATTTCAACTATGCCTTAATAAATTAAATTAAAAAGGGGGTAGATATGCTCCCAAGTCAAAACAAAAAAACAAACAAACAAACAAAAAGAAATAGTTTATTTGGACCCAATCCATTGGAGTCCACAAGTGTTCAATTTTAGAGTGTTAAGAGCTCCTCTTTACTCAGTAGTTTATAAAATGTTATTTTATAGATAGATACGTAGTTGGAGATGGAGCTATATATATATTTAATCCTGTGGGGCAGAATAATTCCCATTTTACAGATGATGAAACCATTCACCAGGAGAGTCCAATAGCTGGCCTAATGAAGCAAGAGACAAATATGGGATAGTCCTGAATCTCCTGACTCCCAGGCCAGAGCCATTTCCATTCCAAAACAGCTGCTTCCTCCACCACAGCTGTTGTTTAGAGAAGCCAATTCCAATTTCAGATACTGCATATATAATAAAATGTTATGGTTAACTTTATACTCAGCCTCAAATACTGACTGTATACTTTGTCTTATCAGATTGTTTTGCCAATGTCAAAAGAAGGAGGAAAAAAAGAGACTAGGAAACTAGAGTATAGCTCATGGTTTTCTTTGCAGAGACCCCTGTAACAGACCAGTATATCAGGAGCCAATGACAAGCCCACTTTCCCTGGTATAGTGAGAGAGTCCAAACATCACCATGCTCTGGTAATAATAAAACAGAACACACAGCATGAAGAATACAACAATGATTTACTGGGCCGAGAGTCCCAGTAAATTATGAACAGGTTTTCTTCCAAATGTCCTCTTGAAGGAAGTTGTTTGGAATAATGAATGCATGTTCTCATGGAAAAAAAAAAAAACCTTAAAAATGAGGTTAAGAGTTTAGGTCTTAGCCACAAAAGCCTGGTTATAGATGCATAGACCAGGTGTCCCACTGTCTCTAAATTAGGAAAAAAAAAAAAAAAGTGTTCTGGAATGTCTGGGATGTTGAGGACACAAATCCAAACCACAGCCCACAATCACTGCAGTGAATCAAGATCTCTCCAGGCTCCAAATCACTACATCCAGGTGAAATCCTATGGCCTGATGAGGGAGCTCCAGGAAGGGTAGAAACAGTGAGGGACTGGAAGAAGGCCCCTGCAGAAAGAAGGAAAAGGGCAGCTGTCATTTGACACTACTGTGAGGGCCAGAGATTCCTGTCAGGTGTACCTAAGAGGTTATTCCTTTCTTTACTCTTGCCATCCCTGAAGGCTGAGCCATCATTTTCTTTATGCTATTTGCCACTTGCTTCCTTTTGACAGAAACATTTTGGGTTGAAAGAGCAGCCCATGGCTTGCTCCTTAAGCTCCATTCCTGAAGCCAGCACATAGTGATGCAAAAGGTTGGCTAAGTTAATACCTTTTCAGTTCTCCATGCATAAAGATCATACCAGAGTAGACATTCTTGGCTATGCTCTGCTCCTCTATGGCTCTACCAGTATCATACTGTAATTTAACAAGGACTTATCCAGTATATAAACTTGTAAGATGTAATTAGCAAAAACATAAATGGTTTAGGTTCTGATATGGAGAACTTATAGCTGATATTGTCTAGTATACATTATCCAGATTGATATCCCTATTCTTAATGTTATCTATTTATATCTACAGTTCTAGTACACATTATTAGATTTTCCCCATACACTTGCAATAGCGATGGGCTCTGGAGTAGAACTGACTGGTTTACAACCTTTTTGCCCTTTATTTAATTATTTAGATAATGAAAGTAAAAATAGTACCTACTTCCAAGGGTTGTTGAGAGGATTAAAGGATTGATCTTTATAATGGACTTACTTTCATAATTACCAGGGTAGACACTCAGTGTTTTCTTCCAGTATTATCATTGTGGTCTGTGGGTGGTCTGGCACCTATGAATTGATAATGACCTCCCAGATTCTTCCAGTGGAAAATAGAGGTGGAAAGAAGTGACTCCTCTTCTTTGCTCTCATCACTACAGAGGTTGACCTACCCAAGCCCAACCCCAGAGTGAAAGAGAAGTGGAGATGGCCACAGGGTGGTGGATGGAGGAGGAGGTGGTAGAGCGTTACAGTAATAAACATGTATTTTGGGGCAGACTGTTATCTGGGTTTGAACCCCATTTCCACCCCTTAATCCGTATATGAACTTGAGCAAGTGATATGAACAGTCAGTATCTCAGCTTCTCTTTCTATAAAAAGGAGATGCCAGTATCTACTCGGGTTGTTTTATTAAGTGAGTTAATGTATATAAATACAGTAAAATAATATCTGATACAGTGTCAGTATTATAGAAGGAAGTGAAAAAGGGGGTTAAAACTCAGATACAGTTAATGTTAACAAGCACAACCCTCCAGTAGCTTTTCTTGAATCCTTTATATATCTAAGATATGTTTATATGTCAATTGCCTTCACCCACCTGAGGTTTTTTTTTTTTTTTTTCAATAAATGTTCAACTAACTTCTCATTTTTTGGTATAAGTTTACATTTTTTTTTTCTACCATGGTTTCTGAATGTTGTCCTCACTTTGTTACCAACTTTAGAAAAGAAACAGATGAACAAATCCAAGCTCTCCGTGACATGACTAGACTCTTAGTCTACATCTGTAGTGTATCCAGATTTTACCCCTTTAGTATCTAGAATGATAGTAATAAGCAGTTAGATACCTGTCTGTCTCTGCAAGAGGGATGATTCAGCCTTTCCTCTTGTCCAAGTCCTATTCTGAAGTGATGCTAGATCTTCTTCTTTGATCAATCTATGTAAAGCTATGCAATTTCCCCCCAAAATGATCTGAAATGATGAGAGACAGAGGACAGAACAACAAAGCATGCCAGACTAGATCAGACATCTGCCCCTATAATTTTTACTTAGCTCCTCTGAACTTTACTTCCCTCTTTGTGAAATGGATATAATACCATGTACCATTTGGTGCACCATTTACAGAGTCATTGAGATCATGAATTATTGTTGCAATGATTTATTTCACTATAATAGTTATTTTCTTATAGTTTTATCAAAATCTGCATTTACCCATGTATGTATGCTGTGTAGGTGAGTTCCATCTTTCATGTGTAATGATGTAGGAAATGGTTGAGGTCAATTGATCTTAAGGAATGGCTGGACTTGCCTGCCCCTCAGAAATGCCTCCATAGATAGTCTTCCTCACCTCAACTTCTGATGTGTCCCCAGAGGCAGGGAGCTCATAGCTGTATTCATTAACAAGTATACCATGTTCTGTTCTTCTGTGCTTCAGAATTGTGCAGAAATGTAAAGTGCAGCAGCAGTCAACCAGGCTGACACAAAGTTTGACATTGTCTTATGAATGACTAGCACAATTGGTTGAATTGAAGGACATCCTTCCTTCCCATGGAAGCAGTTCACAAGAGTCTCTGAAGTCATGGCCAAGCTTCTCCTGAAGTGATTTGGGATTACCACTGACACAGAGACAAAAACCCAGCCAAGACCCTGGTGATCTAGATCATAAGGCATGACTATGATAATCTTAATACAGAAAAATTTTAAAGCAGATGTAACCAAATGCCTGCATCAGTCATAACAAAGTAAATATCACAAAAGGGAAAGCAATCATAGAATGTGAAAGTCTCAACATTCAAATTTATTGTGTACTTTCCAATGAAGATCTCTTGGTATCGAATTTGTTAATTTGCTGTGTCTCATTTATGAGTGTCTATGGCAGTATTATGAAAAGTCAGTAAGGTCTACAGTGTCTTGAGTTTTCTGCTTTTATGTTTTCATATTGAGTATAATTTCTAAAATATGGAAGGATAAAATATATTCTGAATCACCTAGTAGGCTATCTTATAACTAAGTAATGCCACATGATTTCAGTGCTCTGGTTTATATGTGACTATAGTTGTATTGGTCCTCAGGGATAAAATACAGAGAGAGCATTTCTGGCTAGCTTCAGGTGATCATGTCCTAATGTTAATGAGACAGCAATCATCATGCGTCTGCTATTGTACTCTTGTTGGATTCTTTTTGTAATTGTAAAGACAAAACTTCCTTTTTACAGTGATCAGCTACAATTGAAAGGTATTTTCACAGACTAGGATTTTAGCTTCATAATTTATTTAATAAATCTAGAATGTTTTGACATCATGAAAATGACAGTGTGGTGAAATAATGTTCTACATTAATTGTCACAAGCTAATGAGAAAAGAACAGAGGCAGACTTAATATATAAATAGGATTTTTGTACAAAATGGAAAGTAAATGACATCATAGCACCTGGTAACAACTGCCAACAAAGATTTTATAATTGGTCAAATAGAGAATTCTGGTGGAATAATTAAATCATCACAGGGTATACAGTAGTGTAAGCATACCGAACTCACAGAAATCCATGCAGAGCAATAGGTACCATCTATGTTGCTCACAGATTTTCTTTGCAGACCCATCTTTGTACATCACCACTTGCAGTACTTCATGAGGAGTAAGCAGTGATATACAATGAAGAATTTTCCATAAATTATATTTTAAAATAATTTTTAGTATTAATTTTTGAGTGGACTTCTAAATGGATGAATCCATTACAACAATGGATTGTGGTCTAAATTAGCTATTCTTTAAAGAGGAAAAATGACTACAGTGATGACTATGATTTAAAAAATGGTCTATCAGGATCAAAATTACAAATATGCAAGTTTCACAGAAAATGAATCAAATGCCTATATGTATTTTTTTTCACAATTAAACCCACATAGATCATTTAGTTCAGCAAAATGATATAACATCATCTGTTATGTTAAATCATTTTGAGTCGGTTTAGCTACGTATTTTTATTTGTATATGTTAAAAGATAAACTGAGGCGTATTAAAAATTTTGAGAGTTGATTTGAGCATTTATTTATTGGAATTGGGCAGAAGTTCTTAGGATTGCTCCACTAAAAGGAGCCAGGGGAAAGACTTACATAGAGGAAGTGTGGATGCAAAGAAAGGAAATTATTTGATTGGCTATACCACAAAGCCTAATTGGCTGTGTTTTTTTTTTTTTTTTTTTTTTTTTTTTTTTTTTTTTTGTCTTTTTTGTCTTTTTAGGCCACATGCTCGGCCTATGGAGGTTTCCAGGCTAGGGGTTGAATCGGAGCTGTAGCTGTCAGCCTATGCCACAGCAACACCAGATATGAGCCATGTCTGTGACCTACACCACAGCTCCAGCAACACCAGATCCTTAACCTACCGAGTGAGGTCAGGGATTGAACCTGTGTCCTCATGGATACTAGTCAGATTCAGTTCCTCTGAGGCACAATGGGAGTGGACTGCTAGAGTTGTTCTTAGAGTTGTTGTTCTTAGAGTTCTGATTTTGGTTGTTCTTAGAGTTCTGATTTTGTAGCTTTCAGGTGTTTACAGGTTGAGATTTGGGTTTGCTTATGGAGGTCACCATGGCCATAAGAGACTAATGGCCTCCTTGTTTAATTAATTTAACATATATAATGTAAAGCTTTGTTTAGGTATTTACAATATGTGAATTATAAGCATATTTGCACGTATTTAAGTAAAATATATTAAGACAGCACTGAAAGACTACAACAATTTTTTCCTCCAAGTTTTCTTTATTCAAGTACTATATAATATTTTTTAATGGATAAAGGTTTTAGTAGTAAAATTTAACATGATTGAATGCCTATTTTACATACATAATTAGGTATTACTCTCATTTTAAAAGTAGAAAAATATACTCCAAAAGAATAAATGACTTGTCCCAAGTCATACAGTGGCTAAGTAGCAGAATAAAGATTTGAAGTAAAATGTGCATGGTTTCAATTCTTATTCTTTTTCCCAAATAATACATGCTTCACAGTTTTAGCCAGGCAAATGCAGAGGGACTGTTAATAAAAATGAGTTTGACTTAGAAAAGTCGGCCAATAGTCCCTAAACTCTGATGGTATTTGTACCTAGGTCCAGGAGTTTGATGACACTACTATTAATTGTTAGGATGAAAGATGACTTGCATAACAATAAAAAGTATTCTATACTAGCTCAGAAGTACCCATCAAAGGTGGAAAATACTTAGCAACTGCTACATGACTATCACTCATCTTCCACTTTTAACATATCAGTATTCACTATTAAATGTGATTTATAGGGAATATGATTGCTTTCTATTCCTCCCCTCTTCTCTTTTTCTTCCTCCTTTTCTTATTTCTTCCTCCTGCAAACTTCCTCTTCCTCCTCCTCAGTCATCTCCTTCTTTGTTGTTTTTTTGTTTGTTTTTTCTTTTTTTTGCTCTGCTCCTTTTTCCTACCTCCATCTCCTGATGTCAGTGTTCTCTCCTTAGAGCCATTTCTCCCCATGTTCATCTTCTAGGTAGGAAAGTTTGCCTTCATAGAGAGATGTAGAGTGATATCAGCTCCACTGCCCAGGGCAAGAGAAAAGAGTTTTATTTATCTTCGAGGTGGATTATAATGTTCCAACACCTTAGAATCCAAAATTGTTTAACACTGAAAGACAGTATTTGCTGGCAGAAATGAATATATCAGAAAGGGATAAAAATATTTTCAAATAAAAGCAAATCAAATATTTATTGGAGTTACCTTGTGGCACAGCAGGTTAAGGATCCAGGGTTGTCACTGTAGTGGCCCAGTTTGCTGCTTGGCATTGGTTCAATACCTGTCCCAGGAACTTCTGTGTGCTGCAGACCAGCCAACAAAAACAAAATACCCCAAATATTTATTGAGCACCTGCTCATGTGTAAGGGTAGAATAGAAGGTAAAAATGAAAACAAGAATAGGGCAAGCCTTGTCTTCAGATTGGACATACAAAAATTTTAATTATAATGCAAGTTAAATAATTAATTGCTCAAGACAACTATAGGAAAAGTTAGAAGGAGATATAAAAGTATTTATAAATAAATAGTGAAGACTAATGCTGAGAAGTTGAGAGAAGGTAGAGGAAGAATTTGAATCGTATCTGGAAATTTTGCTAGAATTTTATGGTTGGGAGAGTGAAAATAGAGTGAGACTATTATTGGATAAAGTGGTAAATAATTCTGATCGGTTTGCTGTATAATTAGACAAATCAATAAAAAAAATGTTTGAAGAGAACCCCAAACCACTAATGAATATCTCCATTTGGAGAAATTTCTATTACTATCAGGAAGAACAGGGATAGTAATAGTGGTAACCATAGAAAGAATGGTAGTTATAGTGGTAGTAACCACTTACAGAAACTCTGCTACATCTCCTACATGCCAAGAACTGTACACAGTACTGCAGACCCATCATGAATCTAAAGGATTAAATGTGGTAGGTGGTAGGTCATGAGTGGAAATTATAAATTGTTTATTTTTTTTCCTTAACTATTGGAGTCCATCTTTTATATTTAAACATGCATTAGCTTAAGTCTTTGAAATTGTCAGAAATGTGATTTGTATGGGAAAAGAAGATACTATTTTGGCACCAGGCAAAATGAAAAAAGTTCTTTTGTGCACACATGTTTCCAGTTTTGCTGCTTAATTTTGGAAAGAGGTAATTCTACGTCAAAATTAGGCCGAGTGAAAAATGCATACACAGTAATCTTCATTTTCATTATCTGGAGTAGTTCAAAAGGCTCAAAAAATGGAACTATTCTCAAAGAAAGGAATGCATGTTCAGGTAATTACAAATAACAGACGCATCTGGTTATCTTAATTGTTTGGGAATGTCTCAATTAGCTGAGAATGTTTTCATGATGACTTGGAGACAGTGAAAATTTTTCACAGCAGATTGGATTCAACACTGAGAGGAAATATAGGCAGCTCACCCTGAAGTCTATTTATGACTACAGAATTCATTCAAAGATCCTTATCTTTTGGATTTTATTTGCCTGTAAGGGAATAGAAATGTTATTTTGTGTTGTTTTGATCCCTGCAATTTCTCGGTTGGTCTGAAGAGGAGGCAGGACTGCTGATGCTGTGGGAGCTCAGGCTAGAGCAAGGCATGCCTCCCATTCTCCACCTTGACCATGCTCGCATTTCTTAACAGAGGTGGTGCTTCTCACTGAAATTTAAGTCTTAGGCTTCACCGAAATTTGATTCTCAGGCTCAGTAATTTGTGCTTGCTCCTTTGGCTTAGAATGAGCAAAAAATAGAGGCATACCTTCAATCTAGTACAGGGCTAATGGTTTTTGGATACTTTGAAAAAAATTCATTCTGGTGTCCTTTGGTTAGTTACTCTGCATCACTGCTTGTCTTTCTGCAACCATAGGTTGGTTACCATACCCTATCATGCCTCTAGTAGGTCAGATATAATCCAGATCCTGCCCTTTCCTGAGCTTTACTTCTTTAAATATTTTATTCATTTATTTTTTAAAAAAAGAAACAGGCTTGTCAACTGCAAGATAGTACATAAGCAATTACCATGATGTCCAACAAATCAATGTCTTATACTCCCAAACTTCCTCCCTGGATGAAAATGCCCCTCTATCCAACTCCCTTGTTTTATGGTTTATTAATGTAGGCTAAAAGGGATAGGCTCATCTGTTATAGGGGCAATTTTCAACTCAAATGTTTAGAAATGTTTCATGAGAGATTTTTCCACTCCTGACAAATGCTTTCTCAAGCCAAAGGAAGCATTTCATAATTCCTAATGAAGAGGTTATGAATTATTAGATATCACTAATACACTGCTTACCAGCCACCTTTACATAGAAAACATAATCTGGGTTAAGCCCTATAGATAGAGGGAATATATACCTGGGGGAGAGGGGTTAACTAACCAGCAAGTTGATACCCTCTTAACCCAAGATCAGTAAGAGCTATCTGCCAGTCCTTAAAATAGAACTTGGGCTCCGCCACCAAATCTTTATTAACTGTAAGGATTAGTAGGGGAAACCTAACACTTTGGTAATTACCTACTTCTGAAAAAGAAGTATGTCCTAATTTTTCAGTGCATTTCCACATGTATGTAGCATAAATGCTTAGGAGGTGTTGAAGAGGTTCAAATGAAAAAGAGTGAGATACAGGGAGATGTTAGGAAAACAGCTGACTTCCTCTCAGGCAGGGTAGGATGTACAATTGGCACTTCTAACATCTTTCAACTTCTAGCCTATGGGGTTTCACCATTTTATAAGTAGAACCTACTGCTGCTATTGAACAGAGACTTACAACATTGCAAGGGTCTCTAGTTAATTAGGCATCTAGTCAATCATATTTCTCCTTAAGTTCTAAACTCTTATAAGCAAAAATATCAGTGTTATATGTTCTGAATTAATACATTAAGTAATGAATTCCATATGGACCAAGGCTCTGTCTCTCAGAGCTTCTCTCTTGCCACACATTTTCTCACCTGATTTTTGCTCATCCACTGTGAAGGTGCTAGACAATTCATTGCTGGATTCTGTACAAGCTATTCATGTTTTGGAAGACAGCAAGCAACCCCTTTATTTACATAGGCTAAAAAGGGTTTTTTGGTGAATGAAATATTAAGAAGCCATAATGTAGACATAAAACCTGCTCTCAAGGAACATATTCTCATCACTTATTCCATCTCTTTTCACCAAGATGTACACTGACTTTAATATTCCACTATTCTTCAGGGTTTTCAATATCCCCTTTCCTAAATCTGCAGAATTGTTATCCATGTTAGAAAAGCCTCTACAATGGTCTTCCCTTCAATACCTATCCATCTTTCAGGATTCATTCACTTAAGTCTACCCCCACCAACTGCCTTGAAGCCTTTGATTGCTATTCCAGTTTCTAAAGACCTTCTATCTCAGACGAGTTATAGTATTTAGCTCAGCAATGGGTCACATGAACATTCAGTCAAATTCAATACTACTTGCATTGCTGTGTTTGTAGTGAGAGCAGTGATCTCTCTTAGAACAGGAATCTGCTTTATGTATTTAGCACTGTTTGGTCAGTAGTAGGTTGTCAGGTAGGATAAGGTGAGAGACATCTGCCAGGCTGCAATCCTAGGAAGCGTCTTCCAATGGTGCTTCTAAATGGATATTTTAGACCTTATGGAAATGAAAGTTAAATATTAAGGACGTGTTGGCAATTGGCTAGTTTCATTACCAGTAGAAGAGTCAAGGAAGTTCCTGTGTAGCACAGTGGGTTAAAGATCTCGTGTTGCTGCAGCGCTGGCAGAGGTTACAACTTCAGCGTGGGTTTGATCCCTGGCCTGGGGACTTCTGCATGTTGTGGGCATGGCACCCCCACAAAAAAAATTTTAAAAGAGCTTAAAAATATTTATAATGTAAAACATTTAAGAAATGACCTAACATTATGGAGAGCAATATTCTCTTATTACAAACTAGGAAGTAAAGTGTCAGGCATTGTTCCAAATTCTGTTGTTAATATATTTTGGTTCTCAGGGTTAAAAATATAAGTGAATTAATGCTATGTACACAATAGACATCAATGAAGAGGATACTAGGACTGACACTAGGCAACTGATTCTGAATCTAAACAGAAATACCCTGAGGCAGAGGGAAGAGGGATCTGTGGCCCCATGGGGTAGCAGAGAAGTTTCAGCTTTTAGGGCCATGGAGAACTGGCCTTAAAATCTCAACCATGTGGCATGAACAAATCACCTAACCTCTCTGAGCTTCTGTTTCTTTGCTTTTAAAATGAAAGTAATAATAGTTCACAAAATCAAATGAGATTGAAATTCAGGTAAGAAAGAAGTCTCAGGGTTTAAAAGCTGCTGAATATAAATGCAGTATCATTAACACTAAGTCTTAATGTCCCAATATCCAATCTGGTTTCTGCAGAAAAACTAGGCTTATAGAGTTCCTTTTTGCAAATATTTACGAATTCCTTCACTCACTGAGGTGCTAGCTGCAGTAGAATCCTCCGTCTCTTACCAGCAGGGTAAGAGCCTGCACTGTGCACATTCCAGGGTACTGGCACTTTGCATACTTGCCTTTGAAAGCAGGGGAACTAGATGGACCAGTAGGTTCTGTCTTCACACTCAGAGTTTGGAGAAAACTGGCCACATGTAGGCTTGTCTGGATTGGTGGAGGGAAGGGTAGGATCCCACAGCAAGGTTGACTGAGACCTCAAGTGTTATAGATTTAATTTTCAAGTTTTTTTTTTTTTCCATTGGGAAGTCATAACTTCCTTATCCCAGTACTCTCAGGCAGGCCACCAGAGTGGCTGGAGCAGACTAATCCTGACAGTCACTACCAGGTTATACCTAGGACCAAGATTAACTTCTGGCCTGAGTTCTGTTACCTGCCTAGGTACCTTACCTGCTGGGTACTGGACTTATGTTTGCTTATTATACAGGGTCTCACTGGTCCTATTATTCCTCTCTGTGATTTAGCCTCCACATGTACTTTTATCCAAATCTGTCTGATTGCCTGTCTATCCATCTGTCTGTCTATCTAGGTCCCTTTACTCCCAGGAATCTCTTCTATGTAAATCATTAGGTACAAAAGACATGTAGATCCCCCCCCCCCTTTTTTTTTGGCTGCAATCATGGCATGTGGAAGTTCCCAGGTCAAGAATCCAACCTGCAGAATAGCACTGACCCTATCCACTGCAGTGATAATGCCAGATCCTTTACCCACTGCACCACAAGAAAACTCTAATTTGTGGATTCTTGTCTACCTGGCTTAGTGTATGGATGTCAAAGCACTGAGTTAATACTTAACACATACTATACACAAGAAAAGAAAGTCAAAAGAACCAGAAGTTTGGAGAAGTAAGGGCGGGTAGGCCATGTGAACACTTCTCCAGAAAATTAAATGAAATTAAATAGTTGTTTTTTTTTTTTCCAGTTCAAATAAACTGAAAGCAGGCTGAGCTTTACCTCTGCATATGAAACAGAAAGACAGGTTTACATGTTAATTGGATAAATGGTGAGGTTCTGTCAATTCAAATATAAACACACAGATGAAACCAAATTTTAATAGTTAACTCACTTCGAGGTTGTTTACTTGTTTTTACCTGCCTAATATTCTTAAACGGTACTCTTCTATACATTACATGGAGGAGGACAATTGGTGGGAAGAGTTAGAGAAACCTAGAAAAATCTAGAAGAGCACTTCAAATAGAAAAGTATCTAAAATTTTATAGGAAAATAGTGGAATTTAGTATAAGAAGGCTTAATAACTCCTTAAAATCTCACAGTCTGATATACTCCATTTATAGATGAAGACACTGGGGTGGAAAAAGGTTATAAGTAGAACCAAAATATTATTCCTCAAGTGTTTTAAGTAGAAGGCTAATTAGTTTAAGAAAGTCTTAAGAACTGAACTTATGACATTTTCTACACTTTCTGGGCACAGCATAAGAAATAATCTCAACTGGTGAATCTTCGGTTTATACTTGGTATAGATAGGACTAAGATTATGGCCAATAGTCCTTGCATACGCTGGGTTTTGATTTGAGAAAATTGGTGTTTGCAATTCGTAGATTGTTTCTTGGAGTTAAGGGGCAAATGTCTGTATAGCATTGTTTAATTTTAGAAGGGGCAGAGTTTGTTACAAACAGTGACAGAATAGAAGGCAAGCATTCTTATCCTGACTTTCCACAGTGAGCTGCAGGAGGCATGAGCTATCTTCTGTCTTATGCCACCTCCTTTGCCAAGGTGGCTTTGCAGCTCTTCCTATCATGAATTAGGGTCTACTTTCCACTGGGAGCCAGAACTGACTTTGTGACTTCATTTGACCAATAGAATATGGTAGGAGTGACAGCATACCAATTCATAAACCAGGCTTAGGAAAGCCCTGTTGTCTTTCTCTCTCACTATTAAAAAAAAAAAAAAAAGCCCAGTTTAGCCTGTTGGAGAAGGAGGGACCACAAGGAACAGAAGTCAGCTAAGTTTTCCCAGTCGAGGCCTCGGATGTGGGACAAAACCAGCTAAGACTTCAAAGCTATCTAGCTGACCTGCAGCTTAACTCAGATGCATGCTGAGCCTTATCAGTCTGATATGGCCCAGTGGCCCAGTACTGTACCACATAAATGGTAGTTATTATGTATCATGATTGTGGCAGTAGACCACTGATATAGATATATGTGTCTGATTGGATTAGCTTCATCTGTAATAGTACATTGGCCCTGACTTCTGGTGAAGTGGATTAGATGTCACTAATTTGTGGAGAAAAATTTAAGGATATGAATATATATATATATATAGTCTAAGTGTTACATACAGATATATACACACATGAAACATATATATAACTACAACTCTGTAGATATGTTCAGCTTTAAACATATATATTTGCCTATATCTAGATTAATAGACACAAACTATAAAATCAGACAAGATGTTTTACACAGATCTCGTCAACCTGATACATTCATCTTAGTATAAAGGTAAATTACTCATTTGTGTCACCAAGGATTTATTAAAGGATCTATTGGTAGTGTATCCTGTGTGCTGACATAAACTGGCCCAGGGCAGATTTATTCAGTAGGTTGGGTAACTAGCATATCATGTGATTTAGCCAAACACAGGTTTTATTTGCTCAACCATCTTTTCTTCCTCTTATTATGATTCGGGTGGCCCTGCATAAAATTTCTCATATCAGTGATTAGTCCCTGTATCATTTTTATAGGTCTATTTTTAAAAGGTGCTTATTTAAGTGACTGGTAACTAATCATAGTTCTATAATTGACTGAAAAGTTGACTCAGTGTAAAACCCAAATTAAATTGAAAAAGAAACTCAAACCCTCATTATAAATTATTCTTTGCAGCTCCACAAACACTCATTTTATAAACAGCAAAAGCATGAAAAGACAAACTTTGCCTCCCTGCAAAAAATATGTTCAACAATTACAGACCAAAATTTACAGCAAAGGAAGAATGTTCCTCTTTCTTTGCAGTGACACTAATAAAAGGAAAGAAATATAAGTACTGCTTAGTGTAGGCTGGGAAATGCCTAAATTTTAAAATTAGAATAGTAGCATTTTATTTCTGGACAAGCTCGACTGATCTTTTTACACAGAGCGACAGACAGGCTTAGGGGGGCATGACCTCATCACAAAGATTTGGGCTTCAAAGGCCGCTCCTCAAACCTCTTGCTGATCACCTGCCCTTCTACCACCCTAAATTAAACATTTAAAAATTTTGAAGCCTTCTTGCTTTACATTAAACATTTTTCTTCCATCCTCTAGTCAATTACCCAGAGGCCAGAAATATCTCTTTCCCCATTCAGCCCATGGCACCTCCACTGTGAAGTGCTCTAAATCCATTAGCGGGGCCCTCTCTGCATGCTACATCATCAGAGGAACAAAGCTGTGATGATGTAGAACAACCCATGTTCATGTATATCACCAGAGTTCTAGCCTCCTGATCAGCCGGCGGGCTTAATAAACATTCCAGATGGCTTGCTCTGCCTGAAGGAAGAATGGATAATCACACTGCACTCCCCTCCAAACAATAATAAAATAAGGCCATGGTAGCACAGAAGCCTGTGCCTGCCAAAAACATTGAAAGGACTGCTTAGAACAATAGAATCAAGTGATTGGAAGGCACATCAGTGCCCTCACCCTTTATGAAGGAAGGTGGCCCGCTTTCCTATAAAGCATGCAAAACCAATAGTGTTATGCAACAGCTCTGCTGAAAAATAAAGCAAAAAAAAAAAAAAAACAAAAAAAAAAACCCACAACAACAAAAACTCCATTTAAATACTTTCTTTTAAAAGAATTTGGTGAAAAGGAAATTTAAATAAAAACTCAGAAATAAAATAACCTTTGCAAGCCAGAATCCTGAGCTATGCATACATAGCCTGAGACATATGGCTGTGGGTTATGCTTGTCAGTAGACAGCAGAAGAGGTTTGATCAGTTTTATACACATTTTAAGGAATTTTGAGTATGATTCCTTAATTAGAATATATGGAGTTATTCTGTGGCGTGTCTGCAGAGGCTTAATAGATGAATTCGCAGAAGGAATTGAGGTGAGCATCACTGGTACTCAGTGCTGAGGCCAACTTTTTTTTTTTTTTTTTTTTTTAGGGCCACACCCATGGCAGATGGAGGTTCCCAGGACAGGGGTAAAATCAGAGCTGTAGCTGCCAGCCTGTGCCACAGCCATAGCAACTCCAGATCCAAGTAGAGTCTGTGACCTACACCAGAGCTCACAGCAACGCCAGATCCTTAACCCACTGAGTAAGGCAGGATCAAACCTGCATCCTCATGGATGCTAGTCAGATTTGCTTCCACTGAGCCACGACAGGAACTCCTGAGGCCAATTCTTAGAGCATACATCATTTATCTTCTTCAGGTCTGCCCTGAATTCCCTTCTCCCTTTGCTCCTTGTGCAGTATGTTTTGCTCTTTGGACAGGTACCCATTTGCTGTACTTAATATGCTCCTAACTGATAACATGTAGTACTTTGGTTTTTTTTTTTTTTTGGAAGATCTGATTTTCTTGTTATGTGACTGAAGTATATCAAGAGTCGGAACTTAAAATCTCAATATTTATCAAGAAAGGTTATACAGAGCACAGAGGATCTTTAGGGCAATTAAACTACTCTGTATGATACTATAATGCTTCCTCCATGGCATTATATATTTGTCAAAACCCATGGGATATACAACACCAAGAGTGAATCCTAATGTAAACTGTGGACTTTGTGTGATAATGATGTATCAATGTGTATCGGTGCTCATCACTAGCAACAAAAGTATTGGTCTAGTGGGAGATGTTGATAATGGGAGAGGCTGGCTACATTTGCTGACAGGGAGAACCCTCTACCTTTCTCACATTTTTGTTGTGAACTAAAAACCGCTCTAAAAATAGTCCGTTTTATTTTTTAAAGAACAGTCCTGGAATGCTCTTGTGGTGTGATGGGTTAAAGATCCAGCTTTGTCACTGCAGTGGCTTGGGTTGCTGCAGTGGTGCTGGTTTAATCCCATGAGAACTTCTATATATCATGTGTGTGGCCAAAAATAATAGAAGTCCATGTAGACTTTGTATTTTTTTTTTTACATTTTTGATGGTATACTAGGGAAATTTTCTTAGAAGTCTAAGTAGCATTCTTGATACACAACTGTACACCTATAATCCAAATGAAAAATTTCAATTCTGACTAGACGTATCCGCATATCAGAGTATACTAAGGTTCATTAAGGATAAGCCAAAACCAAAAGATTATTCTCTTGAGGAAAAACATTTGCAAATGAGGGATACATGTTGCTGGTTCCCATCACTCCCTAGTATGCTTTTCACTGTTCAGTAGGAATTGTGGGTTGTTATGGTGATGAGAAGAGGGATGAACAAGTGGAGGTTGTGACTATTGATGTTGCCACCTAAAGAGGGCCATATCCACTTAAGGATCTTATACCTGTGCCTATATACAGTTCATCCTCCTTACCCACAGGTGTCTGTATCAGTGGATGTGTACCAGCCTGATTGTACTAAGCCATTTTACATAAGAGACTTGAGCATCTGCAGATTTTGATATCTGAGGGGATACTGGAACCAATTCCCCACAGACTGAGGGATAATTATATAAGATATATAAAAAAAATTAATCTTTTAAGTGGGCTTTATATTTGGCATCTTTCATTCTCATGATATTTTATAAAACAAACATTCTGCAAATAATACAAACATTCTGCAAACCAGACAGTCCTGTCTTCAATAAATTATTTAATATACCAAAAAGCTAATAATAACAGCAAGGTAACATAAAACATTTTTTAAGGAATTATATTATGGGTCATGTTAAAATATCGACTCTTTGTTTTTAAATATAGAACATTTCAAATCAATGTGAGTTAGTATTATATCATATATCATACATATATTTATTATGGAACTTACTGTGGAACATAATTCCTCAAATCAAGACGTAATAAAGAAGTAGTAACATACTTTCCTCAAATAAAGAAAAATAGGCAGTTCCTGTTGTGGCTCAGTGGGTTATGAACCGACTAGTATCCATGAAGATGTGGGTTTGATCCAATCCTTGGCCTTGCTCAGTGGGTAAAGGATCAGCATTGCTGTGAGCTGCAGGGTAGATTGCAGATGTGGCTCAGTTCTGGCACTGCTGTGGCTGTGGCATAGACCAGCAGCTGCAGCTCCAATTCAACTCCTGGCCTGGAAAGCCACAGGTGTAACCCTAAAAAGAAAAAGAAAAAAAAAAAGAGAGAGAGAGAAAGAGAGATTAAAGAAAAATCATAGGAAGGCGTGAGACTCAGGAAAGAGGGGGATCTAGAACAAGAGCATGGCAAGGGGAAATACTAAGATGATGGTGAAGAGAAGGTTCAAGATGAATGCTGTGTATCATCTCTGGAGAAAAAAATGGTCATTATTGGGACAGGGAAATTTAACTTCTGTCCATCATGGAGGACTTGGTATCGAAGAACTCCCATTCCAAGTAACTAGAGAATATGAAAAAAAAAAAAACTATTTAAATATATAAAGAGGGCTTCCTAGGGGACCAAGGCTTGAGAAACCAATATCCCAAAGGGAAAGAAACCTGTGAGGGGTGAACCCAAACATTCTGCACACAACCTCTCACTTCAGAACATTTGCAGACTTTTGATTCTAGGCAAGAGGCTGCAAAGTCTTCCTACAGTGCCATTAGTTGGCAGGCAACCAGGGGTTATTTTATAGGGCTATGAAGAGAAAAATTGGAAGTTGGGGTTGTCAAGGTAGTCAGGATTTCAGGGGTTATAATCCCATTTAAAAAAGAAAAGACAGGAGCAGAGAAGTGTGCCTAATGCTTGGTACCAGATACCCTTCAAGGCATTTATCTGTTCTTAAGTTGCCAAGGTCAAGAGGATACGAAGCCAAATAGAAAACAGCTATAACACAAACAGGTAAGGGGTAGTGTTGAGTGTGGTGAGGGAGTGACAGGTAGGATATTGAGAGTGTGGTAACATAAACACCTTGAGACACTGATCAGCCAACAGACTAGGGATTAGAAGACAGAGCGCATTATGGTAGCTTATCTCGAAGATAACTGCCATCCAATTTCTTCCCTCTCTGCACATACATGCCACCATTTAATAGAGTTAACTGCAATCCAGCCAGAGAAGGGGTCACAAAACAGAATATATAAAATGAAAGATCAGTAAACCTGAAGACAGATTAGTAGAAATAATACAAGTTCCTGGGCCAGAGATTGAACCTGAGCCACAGGAGTGACAACACCACATCCTTAATTGCTACGCCACCAGGGAACTCTGGAAAATTACAGTATTGAAATTTCTTATTTAAAAAAAAATAGAGTAGGGAGAAAGTAAAAAATCACATACCCATAATAGTGTAAATTCAAAGTAGAATGAGGATAAATATAATGGTAGGCTAGATTTAAATTTTTACTAGTTTGGGAGGAAAGAAGATAAAGTTTGCCCAATGTTGATGAAAAGATGAAGAAAGAATCACTCTCATTCACATGCTTGGTGAATTATATTGACTCAATATAATTGACTTATATTGACTTAATATTTCTAGAAGGCCATTTGACAGTAAGTTTTATTATTTTCAACTGAGTATTATCTTTGACTATATTTACTTGACATATTTTATGTTAAAGAAGAAATAAGGCAAGTATACAAAGATGAATTCCCCTTTCCAGATGAGGGCAAAGAGAAAAACCTAATGTCTAATAATAAAAAAAAGGAAAAATTGGTCACAGTCATTATACAAGGTTGATATATTACACAATTATTTAAAATTATGAAATATAGCACTATTTAATGACATAGAACTATGTCTAAGATCTACTGTAATGTAAAATAATCAGATTATAGAATACTGCTCATCATTCTAATTTCGTTAGGAATCAAAACCAAATATAGACTATATATATATATACAATTATTGTATAAGGATTCAAAGTGTAAGCAGGTCCTGACAAAAGTACTTCTAATATTCTAGTCATTACAAACAACCAAACCCTCCAACTGCACAAAGTCACAAAACCATTATCACTTGTAGGATTTTTTTGGTCATTTTAGTCATATACTATATTATACTTATCTATATTGATGCAAATTGGCTGAATATCTTCATTTGGGGGCCTGTATGATTAAAAACTCTTTTCAGAGATTTATTCCTTGAGGCAATCAGATAACCTGGACATTTTAAATATTAGAGCATAGAGAGTAATTCCTTTTTAACATTTACTATCAAAGTCTGTAGAAATGCCAGTAGGACAGCATCCTGGAGAAGAACTTGCTTACAGAGTAATTAATGACTCCAACTATAGAATACATTTCACTTACTTTATTGACTAAGTGCTCCATCTTGGATAAAACTCTTCCTTGAAAGCAGGAACAACAGCTCATACTTTACTCAGACTCTGTACAAATTACAGTACAGTATTAATAGGCTGATTGAAAGGAAGAATGGATGGGTCAGCATTTATTTGAGCCCCTATGTTCCTCATATTGTGTTCAACATACTCATGTTCAAGAGAATGCTTTCAAAATATACATGTATATTAATTGATTAATTCTGGAATCTAAGTTCTATGTACTTTTTTTTTTTTTTTTTGTCTTTTTAGGGCCACACCTGTGACATATGGACATTCCCAGGCTAGGGGTCAAATCAGAGCTGTAGCTGTGGGCCTACACCACAGCCACAGCAATGCCAGATCCGAGCCACCTCTATAACCTAAATCACAGCTCAGGGCAACATAGGATCCTTAACCCACTGAGCTAGGCCGGGGACTGAACCCACATCCTCATAGATACTAGTCAGGTTTTTAACTCACTGAGCCACAATAGGAACCCCACAAATTCTATCTAATTTGCAAGTATAATGCAGAAAGGTCCTTTGAATTTTCTAAATCTATCAGTATCCTTCTTGTAGAGCTTTAATTACAAAATTTGGGGAATACTGAAGTAACACCAGAAACTGAGGATGTTGGAAGAAGGATGGGCAGCAAGAGCTTATCTGTCCATGTTGGTGGAGGCAGGAGCAAGGATAGTGTAACAGGAGGATTGAGGGATCCAGATAAAGGGTATTAGAACTTACTTAGAATTTTTAAGGTGGGTCTTCATTGTTTGTCTTAATTCTCTCTTAGAAGAGATACCTAACCTATACTGAAGTATTAAAGGAAAAAAATTTCAGCACTGTGGAAATTATGTTGTAGTTTATACTCAACCCATTCCTTATATCAGTGCTAATAATTGAGATTCAACTGAATGTATCCTATTAGTCCATAAATTTTTTACACATATCTAGGTTATTTCAGTTATATCTTAAGGTAATTAGGTTAGCATTTGCTTTGTGTGTATTTTGACCAGTATGACGGTTGATTCCTCAAATTGAATGCAATTATTAGTCATCTGAATGTGGTTAAAATCAGTCAACACCACTGAAAATTTTCTCAAAACAAAGAGAAAACATGGGTAAAATTGTTGAGATGAGAGACTTCCGTCAGTCAGTCATGAATATTAATACTGTCTAGGTTTATAGGTCAGGAAAGTTACCATTTTATTAAGTCCTCTCAATCTTCTGTTTCTTTTATCTGAAATGAAATGAATTGTGTAAGGTTATTCTTGCTTTTGCTTATCTTTATAGTCCTAAATACATGAAATTTCTACCTACAATGTATCTTAAGATTTTAAAACATTCTACCCTGTGAAATAATGACAATTTTTGGATATCTTGTTACTAATGATGTCTCCAAGATACCAAGGTGAGCATAAAGCTGTTTCAGATTGGATGAGGGTGTAAGTTTTCAAGACATCAAAGTAGAAGCAGGGTATACTGACAATAATCCTGGCCTCCCAGCATTCTCATCACTGGTCAAAGGGTCACCATAGCACTGAGACAAGATCTGGCTCCTCAACTTAAAAGTCAAGGCAAAAGAAACCTCTTGAAACAGTTAAGTAGGATGATAACAGTGCCTTCTTGAAGAATATTGGCTGAAAGAATGAATGTCAGGAAGAATTGAAATTATGTATATTTAAATGGAAAAAAAGAAACCTCAAATATACATAATTTGATCTTAAACAGTGTATTGGAGTGTTGATGGAGTTGGGTACAGTGGTATCCATTTATAAATTAGGTTTGAATTTTCAAGAGAGTCTATCAAACTTCTGTTTTTAAAAAGCAGACCATAATAAGAGCATACGACCACCCACTATGAGTGGCATATTGGGCTGGTCTCTTAACAAAGGATTTCTGATCTGTTGTTGAGAAGAGCCTGCTCATTTGTTTGCTTCCTTGTTTCCATCTTTTTCTTTTGCCTTTGACAATGTTAGATGATGTTTCAACAACATTTGTCTTTTTTACACTGTTCTATTTTCCATCTATGAGGATTTGTGACTTAAGATTTATTTACTTTCAGTGGCTCTGGTGATTAAAGGATCCTGAAAGGAGAAAAACTATAGTGCCTCTCAGAAGAAACAAGACTCAGTGGGAAATGAATTAGAGTATATGTGAGGATTCTTAGGGAACAACACAGACAGAGGGACTTTTCCAGGCTAAGTTCAAGTGAGGGAGCAAGCTACTAACTGTCCTATGTATGAGATGCTGTTGTCAGCCACTAAAGGGTACCCTGGCAGAGAAAGTTTGCATTTCATTGCAGTCAGACATGTTGAAGAGATCTAACTTCACGTTGTGAAATGTGCATCTTGAACTTCTATTTCTTTCTTTTTATTCCAGTTTTCTTTTTGATAACTTTATTCTCTCCTTCAAGAAATCCACAATAGAAAAATGAATTAACAGGAAGGAAAAAAAAAAAAAACTTTTCAAAGCAATTGCTTCAGAAATTCTTTTCTTATGGTGGACTGAGATTTTTTTTTTTTGAGTTTTTGTTTAATTAGGTTTTAAATCTTTCCTTTCTTAATTACTTTTTTTTTGGTATTAACACCTAAATATACTTCTATTCGGAGCACAAACATACAGTGATAACAATTAGCAGAATAATTACACTCTTTCTGTCAGTGTAACCTCATGGCACAGAAAGTATTACAAATCCATTTTAAAACATATTAAATGTTCATATTAATGAGGATAATAGAGAACAAGTACCAGCAAACTAAATATTGTTAATGATTTTGAGCTATTAAATTCATTACCATTTTCTTTCATAATAAAGTGGTTACTTGCTAATTAGACCTTTTTTAACTCATCATTATTGAATTCATTACATTGTGTGCAGTTAACCCTTGGAGGTCTGTGGGTGTGTGTGCACAATTAAAATCATTTTAATACCATATTAAGGCAGGATGGGGAGTTCTTATGGCTTTTCTAACAGTCGTTCCGTATACTTTCCTTAGGTACATTTTCTTGGCAGGATATGCCCGGCAGCTTCATAGTTGTCACTGCATTTTCACCAGCACATAATATAGAAGCAGCCTGAATTCATTAGGGTTATTAACATTAGTATTTAAAATAAAAGTATATCCCACTCTTTTCATTATAAAAATGAGATGTACAAAAAATACACTGAGGCAAGCAATAATTTAAAATAGTTTTAGTGTAACTTATGAGGTAAAAAGTATAAGGCAATTTATCTACCAATCTAAAGTCAACTAAAATTTAATATTGTCCTAAGGGATAATTATAATTCAGAATTTTAGGATTTTTTTTTCCGTATAAATATGATACTGCTCTTTTGCATACTACTACCCTTGCACAGTCTAGAAGATATCTATATATCTGTTTTATATATATGCCTATAGGTCTATAGACATACATAGATATGTACACACATATATGTGCACACACATGTGTTTAGATTATATACATATATGTATGATATGCACACATACATTTGTATATACATAGATATACATGAAGACACAGACACACACACCCCTACCAATCTACCAATTTCTTAGATGTGATAACATTGACCCAGCTGCCTGAACTCTTTTCCTGGTTTCTCTTGTGGTCAAACATGCATGTTTTGTCATGGCTGCTAGCTTAAGGAAGATGAGTATGACTAAGGAACCGATTTTTTAGTGTACATATACATTTAATGCTAAGATCTAAACTGTTATCTTTAGAACCAATAAGCTCAGTCTAAAAGCAGAAGTTCAGGTGGGTGGATAGGTATATGAATGAGATAAATATTTAGTAGCAAAAATGAATCTTCTCTGTATGTGTGTAACAGAGATGGGTAAGTGGTAGTAATGAACATAGTGTTGGGGTGAGTGACATTGGCAGTGTGGTAACATATGCACTTAGAGATACTGGTCAGCCCACAGACCAGAGGTTAGAAGACAAGAGCTCACTATGGCTGCTTGTCTTCAAGATGACCACCATCAGTGTCTTCCCTCCCTGAATGTACATGCCATTGTTTCAGTGAGAAGTGGAGTTTATTCCTACCTCTCCTTGAATCTGGGCTAGCATTTATAATTTGCTTGACCAACAGCATGCAGCAGAAATGTTGTTCCAGTACTCCAAATCTAGGTCATTGGAAGCTTCTCAGTTTCCCCTTTAGCTTTTTGAACCCTCTTTTACTCTGGGGGAAGCCAACCTCCAAACAAGAAGTCTAACTACCTTTAGAATGTAATCTGTAAGAAAATCCCAGCTCTCCCTTTGGAGAGGTTCCTTAGAGAGATCAATGACAAATCAGGCTTAAACTGTTCCAGCCACTGTAGCAGCCCTGGTGCTGAGTGAAGAGGCCTTTAGTTGATTTCAGCCTCAGCTGCTCTCTGACTGAAACCATATGGAGGGCCCCCAAGTGAGAACCCTAGCTAGTCCACCAGCCCCTAGAACTATGAGATAAAGTTGTTGCTTTAAGTCACGAAACAAGAGATAATAGCAATAGATAACCTCTGCATTGCCCACTGCCCAAGACTTCAAACAACTTACTCTGTGAACATCTCCAGTTTTCTTTTTGTCCTTTTGAAAATTTAAACAACAACAACAAACAATTTGCAGAACCATGGGAATTGCATAACTCCATTGGAATATCACTGAAATGTAATATGGTGTGATTAGGCCCTGGAGCATTTCATTCTATGTGAATGGTGTCTTCTGAAGTCATGAAACACAACAGTCCTATCGTGTCTAATATTTTTACAGAGCTGAACTTTTAACAGATAGCTTTGTCCTTGCATCTCATTTCCTTTCATGACAAGCACTGGCAGTACTAGGGATATAAAACAGAAGGTCAAAGTGGACCAGCGATTTGCTCAAAGTCACACAGCTGGTAAGTTTCAGAGCCTAGATTTAGACCAAGGTCCAAAGCACTTTGGCCTGTATAGCCTTGAAGGCCTGCCTGGAACGAATTTTAGTTTTCTGTGAATCCCAGTGTGGTATCACCTTCCTCTCTCAACCCTGTTCTTAAATAAATAGTTGAATGACCTTTGAAAATCTCTTACTGCTTTTCACTTTCTATGTCCTTATCATTAAAATGGGCTTGTAATACCCCTCTCAAATCCAGTGAGATCAAAAATGAAAGCACAATGTATGTTTTAAAGCTTTATGCAAAGACTGGATAATGTTACTATTACTTCTTGCCACAACTGCCCTTACCAAAAAAAATGTAATTTTATTGTGAAAAGTGGACTTTATGCACTGGAGTAAATCAGAGAAGGGAGACATTAGCCTAAGGAATAGTCAAAGGAAAACCTATGGGGGAGGAGGAGAAATCAGAAGTATGTTTTGAAGAAAGTGAAAATGTGCATATATTAATGGGAACAGAGAAGAGGGAAAAGTCCCAGCACATGGAGTAGTTGCTGAGAGGGTTGTCTCCATAGGAGGAGGAGGAAGACAGCCCTGTAGTAGGATTTTTGAGCAGATGCTTAACAGCAGAATGGCACTGGGTACTGAGAAAGGGTGTCAAGGTAACGTGTTTTAAAAGGATGCAGAACTCAGTTCATGGTACTCGGCACATGAAAAACCAAAATCTGTTGTAAGAGTTTGTTCCTTCCTCCTCTGTAATCCATTTCTCCCCTTCTCTTTCTTCCTCTCCAGTGGCCTTAGCACATTCCTATAAGCTGTCTCCCTTCCATGCATCTTCGAATTGGGTTTAAAGAGAAAATAGGGTTTTTTTTTCCCCTTCACATTCATGTTCAATTATTTTCTTTGTAGAGTTGATTTACAATGTTCTGCCAATTTCTGCTATACAGCAAAGTGACCCAGTTATACAAATATATACATTCTTTTTCTCACACTATCCTCCATCACATTCCATCACAGGTGATTAGATATAGTTCCCTGTGCTATACAGCAGGATCTCATTGCTTATCCACTCCAGATGCAATAGTTCGCATCTACTAACCCCAAACTATACATCCATCCCACTCCCTCCCCCTTGGTAATCACAAGTCTGTTCTCCAAGTCCATGAGTTTGTTCTTTTCTGTAGATAGGTTCATTTGTGCCTTGTATTAGATTACAGATATAAGTGATATCATATGTATTTGTATTTATCTTTCTGACTTACTTAGTATGGGAATCTCTATCTAGCTGCATCCATGTTGCTGCAAATGGCATATTTTATTCTCTTTATGGCTGAGTAGTATTCCATTGTGTATATGTACCACTTCATAATCCATTCATCTGTTAAAGGACATTTAGGTTGTTTCCATGTCTTGGCTATGATGCTGCAGTGAACATAGGCGTGCATGTATTTTTTTCAGTGAAAGTTTTGTCTGGGTATATGCTCAGGAGTGGGATTCCTGGATCATATATTAGTTCTACATTTCATTTTATGAGGTACCTCCATACTGTTTTCCATAGTGGTTGTACCAATTGACATTCCCACAAACAGTGTAGGAGGGTTCCCTTTTCTCCACACCCTCCCCAGCACTTGTAGACTTACTTACGATGGCCATTCTGACCAGTGTGAAGTGGTACCTCTTTGTAATTTTATTTGCATTTCTCTAATAATTAGTGATGTTGAGCATTTTTTCATGTGCCTGTTGGCCATCAGTATGTCTTCTTTGGAGAAATGCCTATTCAGGTCTTCTGGACATTTTTCAATTGGGTTGTTGGTTTTTTTGCTGTTGAGTTGTATGAGTTGTTTGTGTATTTTGGAGACTAAGCCCTTGTTGGGTACAACATTTGAAATTATTTTCTCCCATTCCATAGATTGTCTGTGGATTTTTTTTATGGTTTTCTTTGGGTCCCATTGGTTTATTTTTGTTTTTGTTTCTATTGCCTTGAAAGACCTAGAAAAACATTTGTACAGTTGATGTCAGAGAATGTTTTGCCTCTTGTCTAGTTTTATGATGTCTTACATTTAAGTCTTTAAGCCATTTCGTGTTTTTTTTTTTTTTTTTTTGTCCATGATGTGAGGGTCTGTGCTAGTTTCACTGATGTACATGCAACTGCCTAGTTTTCCCAGTACCACTTGCTGAAGAGACTTTTTCCCATTTTATATTCTTGCCTCCTTTGTCAAAGATTAATTGACCATAGGTTTCTGGGTTTATTTCTGGGTTCTCTATTCTCTTCTATTCATCTCTATGTCTGTTTTTGTACCAGTACTACACTGTCTTGATTATGGTAACTTTGTAATATTGTCTGAAGTCTGGTAGTTATGCCTTCTGCTTGGTTTTTGTTCCTCAGGATTCTTTGGCAATTCTGGGTCTTTTATGGTTCCATATAAACTTTCGGATTGTTTATTCTAGTTCTAGTTCTGTGAAAAATGTCATGATAATATGATAAGGGTATTTTGAAAGGGATTTCATTGAATCTGTATATTACTTTGGGTAGAATGGCCATTTAAATTATGTTGATTCTTCTAATCCAGGAGCATGGGATATCTTTCCATTTCTTTCAATCTTCTTTAATTTCCTTGATTGATGTTTTATAGTTCTCAGCATGAAAGTCTTCCATCTCCTTGGTCAGGTTTATTCCTAGGGTATTTAATTTTTTAGGGTACAATTTTAAAAGGTATTGTATTTTTATATTCCTTTTCTAATGTTTCATTGTTAGTATACAGAAATGAAACTGATTTCTGAATGTTAATCTTGTATCCTGCTACTTTGCTGAATGCATTGATCTGTTCGAGTAGTTTTGGGGTTGAGTCCTTAGGGATTTCTATATATACTATCATGTCATTCAGTGACAGGTTTACCTCTTCTCTTCCAATTTGGATACCTTTTATTTCTTTTGTTTGTCTGAGTGCTGTGGCTAGGACTTCCAATACTGTGTTGAATAAAAGTGATGAAAGTGGGCATTCTTGTCTTGTTTCAGATATTAGTGGGAAGGCTTTCAGTTTTTTGCCATTGAGTATTATTTTTGCTGTGGGTTTGTCATAAATGGCTTTTATTATGTTAAGGTATGTTCCCTCTATACCCACTTTGGTAAGAGTTTTTATCATGAATGGATGTTGGATTTTGTCAAATGCTTTTTCTGCATCTATTGAGGTGATGATGTGGTTTTTGATTTTTGTTAATGTGGTGTTTGATAGATTTCATATGTTAAACCATCCTTGTGAACTTGGGATATATCCTACTTGGTTGTGGTATGTGATCTTTTTTGTATGTTGTTGGATTTAGTTGGCTAAAATTTTGTTTATAATTTTTGCATCTGTATTCATCAAAGACATTGGCCTATGAGTTTCTTTTTTGGTAGTATCTTTGGTTTGGTATTAGGGTGATGGTGGCATCATAAAATGTCTTTGGTGTTATTCCTTCTTCTTCAACCTTTTGGAAAAGTTTAAGAAGGGTGGGTGTAAGTTCTCCTTTGTATGTTTGATAGAATTTGCCTGTGAAGCCATCTGGTCCTGGACTTTTGTTTGTAGGGAGTGTCTTTATTACATATTCAATTTTGTTTCTAGTGATTGGTCTGTTCAATTGATCTATTTCTTCTTGACTCAGTTTTGGAGGGCTGTATGTCTCTAGATGGTTGTCCATTTCTTCTAGGTTATCAGATTTTGTTGGTACATAATTATTCATAGTATTCTCTTAATGTTTTTTGTATTTCTTCAGTAACTATTGAGATTTCTCCTTTTTCATTTTCTTATTTTGTTTGATTTCTTTCTCTCTTCTTCTTGGTGAGTCTCGCCAGAGGTTTGTCAATTTTGTTTACTGTTTCAAAGAACCAGCTCTTGGTTTTATTAATTTTTCTATTATTTTTTGAATCTCTATTTTATTGATTTCCGCTCTGATCTTTATGACTTCCTTCCTTCTGCTGACTTTGGTTTTTGTTTGTTCTTCTTTTTCTAATTCATTTAGGTGGTGGGTTAAGTTGTTGATTTGAGATTTTTCTTCTTTTTTTGAGGAAGGCCTGTATTGCTATGAACTTCCTTCTAAACACTGCTTTTGTAGCATCCCATAGATTTTGAATGGTTGTGTTTTCATTGTCATTTGTCTTGAGCTATTTTTTAATTTACCTTTTGATTTCCTCATTGACTCACTGGATTTTTAGTAGCATGTTGTTTAGTCTCCATGTAGTCAGTTTTTTCTCATTTTTTTTTCCCCTATGGTTGATTTCTAGTTTCATGCCATTGTGGTCAGAAAAGATACTTGAAATAATTTCTGTGCTCTTAAATTGGTTAAGCTTAGTTTTGTGCCCCAGTATGTTCCATGTGCACTTGAAAAGAATGTATATTCTGATTTTTTTGGATGTAATGGCCTGAAAATGTCAGTTAAGTCTAGCTTTTCTATTGTGTCATTTTGGATCTCTGTTGCCTTATAGATTTTCTGTCTAGAGGATCTGTCCATTGATTTGAATGGTGTGTTAAAGTCTCCTACTATTATTGTATTCCCATCACTTTCTCCTTTTATGTCTGTTAGAATTCGTTGTATGTATTTGGGTGCTCCTATATTAAGGGCATATATAGTCATGCATGTAATATCCTCTTCCTGAATGTATCCATTTATCATTAAATAATGTCCTTCTTTGTCTTTCTTGATGGCCTTTGTTTTAAAGTCTATTTTGTCTGATATAAGTGTTACAACTCCTGCTTTCGTGTCATTTCCATTTGTATGAAGTATCTTTTTCTATCCCCTCACTTTCAATTTATGTTTCCTTTGCCCTAAGGTAAGTCTCTTGTAGGGAGCATATTGTCAGCTTTTGTTTTTTATCCAATCTGCCATTCTGTGTATTTTTTTTTTTTGCAGCAGTTGACATTTAAGATAATTATTGATAAACATGTATTTATTGCCATTTTATATATTTATTTTTTATTTTTTTTATTTTCTTTTCCCACTGTACAGCAAGGGAATCAAGTTATCCTTACATGTATACATTGCAATTACAATTTTTCCCCCACCCTTTCTTCTGTTGCAACATGAGTATCTAGACATAGTTCTCAATGCTATTCAGCAGGATCTCCTTGTAAATCTATTCTAAGTTGTGTCTGATAAGCCCAAGCTCCCGATCCCTCCCACTCCCTCCCCCTCCCATCAGGCAGCCACAAGTCTTTTCTCCAAGTCCATGATTTTCTTTTCTGAGGAGATGTTCATTTGTGGTGGATATTAGATTCCAGTTATAAGTGATATCATATGGTATTTGTCTTTGTCTTTCTGGCTCATTTCACTCAGGATGAGATTCTCTAGTTCCATCCATGTTGCTGCAAATGGCATTATGTCATCCTTTTTTATGGCTGAGTAGTATTCCATTGTGTATATATACCACCTCTTCCGAATCCAATCCTCTGTCGATGGACATTTGGGTTGTGTCCATGTCCTGGCTATTGTGAATAGTGTTGCAATGAACATGCGGATGCATGTGTCTCTTTTAAGTAGAGCTTTGTCCGGATAGATGCCCAAGAGTGGGATTGCAGGGTCATATGGAAGTTCTATGTATAGATTTCTAAGGTATCTCCAAACTGTTCTCCATAGTGGCTGTACCAGTTTACATTCCCACCAGCAGTGCAGGAGGGTTCCCTTTTCTCCACAGCCCCTCCAGCACTTGTTATTTGTGGATTTATTAATGATGGCCATTCTGACTGGTGTGAGGTGATATCTCATGGTAGTTTTGATTTGCATTTCTCTTATAATCAGCGATGTTGAGCATTTTTTCATGTGTTTGTTGGCCATCTGTATATCTTCTTTGGAGAAATGTCTATTCAGGTCTTTTGCCCATTTTTCCATTGATTGATTGGTTTTTTTGGCTGTTGAGTTGTATAAGTTGCTTATATATTCTAGAGATTAAGCCCTTGTCCGTTGCATCATTTGAAACTATTTTCTCCCATTCTGTAAGTTGTCTTTTTGTTTTCTTTTTGGTTTCCTTTGCTGTGCAGAAGCTTTTCAGTTTGATGAGGTCCCATGGGTTTATTTTTGCTCTAATTTCTATTGCTTTGGGAGACTGACCTGAGAAAATATTCATGATGTTGATGTCAGAGAGTGTTTTGCCTATGTTTTCTTCTGGGAGTTTGATGGTGTCCTGTCGTATATTTAAGTCTTTCAGCCATTTGGAGTTTATTTTTGTGCATGGTGTGAGGGTGTGTTCTAGTTTCATTGCTTTGCATGCAGCTGTCCAGGTTTCCCAGCAATGCTTGCTGAATAGACTTTCCTTTTCCCATTTGATGTTCTTGCCTCCCTTGTCAAAGATTAATTGACCATAGGTGTCAGGGTTTATTTCCGGATTCTCTATTCTGTTCCATTGGTCTGTCTGTCTGTTTTGATACCAGTACCACACTGTTTTGATGACTGTGGCTTTGTAGTATTTCTTGAAGTCTGGGAGAGTTATGCCTCCTGCTTGGTTTTTGTTTCTCAGGATTGCTTTGGCGATTCTGGGTCTTTTGTTCTTCCATATAAATGTTTGGATTGTTTGTTCTAGTTCTGTGAAAAATGTCATGGGTAATTTGATAGGGATTGCATTGAATCTGTAGATTGCTTTGGGTAGGATGGCCATTTTCACAATATTGATTTTCCCAATCCAGGAACATGGAATATCTTTCCATTTCTTTACATCTTCTTTGATTTCTTTGATTAAAGTTTTATAGTTTTCGGCATATAGGTCCTTTACCTCCTTGGTCAGGTGTATTCCGAGGTATTTGATTTTGTGAGGTACAATTTTAAAAGGTATCGTATTTTTGTATTCCTTTTCTAATGTTTCATTGCTGGTATACAGAAATGCAACTGACTTCTGAATGTTAATCTCATATCCTGCTACTTTGCTGAATTTGTTGATCAGTTTAAGGAGTTTTTGGGTTGAGTCCTTAGGGTTTTCTAGGTATAGTATCATGTCATCTGCATACAGTGACAGTTTGATCTCTTCTCTTCCTATATGGATGCCTTTTATTTCTTTTGTTTGTCTAATTGCTGTGGCTAAGACTTCCAAAACGATGTTGAAGAGCAGTGGTGAGAGTGGGCATCCCTGTCTTGTTCCAGATTTGAGCAAGAAGGCTTTCAGTTTTTCCCCATTGAGGATTATATTTGCTGTGGGTTTATCATAAATGGCTTTGATTATATTCAGGAATGTCCCCTCTATACCCACTTTGGCGAAGGTCTTGATCATGAATGGATATTGAACTTTTATTGCCATTTTAAACCATGTTTTCCAGTTGACTCTATGTTTCTCCTTTGTGCCTTTTTTTTTTTTTTGTCAGATGATTTCCTTTTATTTTATGCTTGAGTTCTCTTCTTTTTAGTCTTTCTGAATTTTTTTTTTTTGGTATTTCATGAGGGCTTACTATTTATTTTTGGCATGGGGGCTACTTTGGGTTTGAATACTTGCTGTTCTTTCATAATTTTGTGCAGATTGTTATTATCTTGATAGGGTGCTGTGTGTACTTCCAGGGAGATGGAGCCAATAGGTGGAGATAGTAGCCAGTCCCTGGTTGCTGGCCCTTTGACAGTGGCAAAGGCCCATAGGAAGGTGGCACAGGCTGTTTTTAGTTGTGGGGCCCTCAGAAGTGGTAGTGTCCCTCAGGCAGGTGTAGGCAGCATCCAGAGCATTTGGTAGTGGCAGTGGCAGGGCATGTGCATTTCCAGGGGAGTAAGAAATAATGGGTTGTCCTCAGTTTCATCACCCTCCTCTGTGCTGATCTCTGAGGTGACTGGGGCCGCAGGTGGTGCCTGCTCACAAACCCCTAGTGGTGGTGGGCAACACCCACCTCTAGGGTCAATGATAACTGCAGTGGTTTGCCTCTGCCACCTGTACACCACACAAGAAGCACCCTGTCATGCTCAGCCAGCACAGGAGGTGCTGCCACCTGTAGCAGGTGCAAAAGGGGCTGTTTCCCATAGCCCACACAAGAGGGCCCTTGCCACCCAGAGCCCCACTCTCCAAGAGTCCACGTGTGCACAGAGAAAGGTATTCCTATGACAGTCCACCCCTCCTCCTCTTGCCATCCCCAACAATGGCACCTTGCTACTCCTGTGGGCCCGGACCTCCTTCTGGGTTCCCTTGCCTGTGGTGCTCCGCTCCCCAGTCCTTGGTACACCACTCCCTAGCTCACTTAGGCTGTCTCCACACAGCCAACCCTAGTCCTCTCCCTGCAACTGACCTCTGGAGTCTGAGTCTCAGTGTCCAGCCCCTGCCCAAGTGTCTCAGGCTGTGGTGTCCAGGGGTGGTGGTACCAATGGTCTTTGTGGCTTTCTCTCTCTGCTTTGCCCTCCTCAGTCAAGATGCTGTGCTCTTCTCTGTGGCTTTGAGGTCCTTCCATCTCAGCTGATCTCCCTGTCAGTTAGGTGGCTTCCCAGGGTGTGGATTCCTTTCCTCTTTCACAACTCCCTCTCAAGAGTGCTGGTCCCATCCTAATTCCTTTTTTTTCTCTCTCTCTCCCGTTTTTTCCTTCCTTTTGTTCTACCCAGTTATGTGGAGGGTTTCTTGCCCTTTTTGGAAGTTTAAGGTCTTCTGTCAGCATTCAGTAGATGTTCTGTGTGAATCATTCTACATGTAGTTTTGTTTTTTTTTTAATGTATTTGATGTATTTGTAGGAGAAGGTGAGTGCCACATCTTTTTCCTCCACCATCTTGATCTCCTGTCCCAGTGAGAAAATACTTAGGACAGGATTTCAAATGGAGTCTTGCATGGGAGCCAAACACACACATGTACATACATACATATATACCACAACCACCACCATTTCTATAAACTACTGAGACTAAAATGAGTAATACCTTGTCTCATGTTTTTGTCTTTCAGAGTAAACACTATGTCCATCTTGTTCATTAGTTGTATTTGTTAAAGGCTTTTATGACAATAAGATGTACTGTATCTCTTTTTAATAATATTAACAGTGCAAACCACTCCCTGATTAGAGGGAAGCATATGTTTTCATTCTGTATACTATAAGAATTAATAAGTAAAAATATACTTTAATACAGTCTTATCTTCTCCTCCCAAGAATGTGTAATTTTAATTGAAGCACAACCGAATAATATACATGCTGAGAAGAATGTATCCTTCTCAGGAGTATTCCTCTTCTTTAAAAACAATCTAATCAATGGAAATTTCAAGACTGATATATATTCTCCTGTTATACACATTTAAAAAAATTCTCATATTCTCTCCATGTTTACCATGCTTAGAGAGTTAAGAGTAAATGTTGATACAATTAACAGCCTCTTTTCTCTAGTTGCTATTTTTGTCTTCTTAAAGAATTGAAGCACAGAAAATATGAAGGTAAAGAAAGACTTGGATTTTGCAAATCAATATACTGAAAGAATGTAGGTCAGGTTGCTAGTCTTCTGAACGTGCTAAATGTCTCTCAAAATTACTTTTTAAAGGATCTGGGGCATGAGTTCTGTCCCTCTGTGGCTGCCCTGATAAAAGGTTATCAACTCTGAATCAAGATGGCTGACTGAACAAACGACTTTCTTCTTCTCCTTTCTCAAATCCCATAGAAATGACAGAAGAAATATAAAAATAAATCTATATCTGTTCTAGGAGGCCCACTGGGGGGTCCTAGACGAATGATCAGTTAGGAAATCTGGAAGATATTTTAGTAGGTGGAAACTGATAGACCACAAAAGCCCCTTAGAATAGAGAATATACAATACCCACGGACAAATGAAATGTGTTCCAGTAAGATTTTTTTCTAGTTTATCCTCAACAAAATTTGAGGCTAGAAAAAGGTGCATATTAGTAGCTTATTACAGAGCAGGAGGCTATTCTTAAAAGCATCTGTCTCCATCACTTGTTCTTAGTTAATAACTTGAGTGTAATCTTTGAAAGTTTTTTTGTTTGTTTGTTTTTTGCACAGGGAAATGGTTATTTGAGGTCTCAGCTCAGTTAATTGATAGCTAGTGTGATTAATGAGGTCAAGACTTTGAGTTGTGGAACTAGTCAACATTTGTCTATTTTTATCCATTAAACAGTTTGGCATGTGCTAGATATTGTGTGTAAATATAGGATCCAATATATTTCCTTAGACTGTAAGGATTAACCCAAATTATGTTTCAAGTTCCAGCTGCCAATTATCCTGTATGATGTTCATCATGTGAGTGAGAGTGGCTTGGCTTAGAATGGAATGTGTGTGCTCCACTTCATCTTAAAAGAACAGTGTCATTATGCAGAACTTCTGAGGGTGTATCAGCAGATGCAAGGAGGACCTCAGCCATGCATTTTTTAATCTGTATGTTCAAAGAGTTAAAAAGTCAGTTTTTGAAACATATTTTAACTAGTTTAAGATTCCAGAGACAACCTCAATATTGAAGAGAATAGTATGGTATGGCAGGACTAAGGGATCTGCTGTCTAGTTGATCAATAAATTAGTCAAGAATAAATTCATCTGGAATGTATAGACACAAAAGAATCAAGTTTCTTTCATAAAATGAGTAAATCCACCTTGGATTAAGTGCATTTCTGGTTTTTGCCAAGTTCAGATCTTGTATCATAAAAATAATAGGGTTGAACTTATTAAAAATAAGCAAGAAAAAAATAAAATCATCAAAAGGTATTATTTGGATAAATTTTACTTTTATTTCAAAGACAACAGTCTCTTTAAACTCTACATTTTTGGAATATATCTTTAGATTTGCTGTCAGAGCCTAGGGCGCATATCTATTTAAACATTCTCAGCAATAACACATTTTTCCTTTTTAGAGTGAATTTGATTCCTGGATATAGCAAAACATCATTTGGCTAAAAACCTGGTGAATAAGATGGTCAGTTAAACTGGGAATAATATTTTTGTTCAAAAAATGAGAGTGATTTTACATATGGCTTAAAAAATGATTCTAAAGGAAAGAATCGCTTAATAGCCACCTCTTTCTCATGATTGCTGATACTCTAGGCCTTCTAGTTGCCACTCACAAATTATGGTGGGGAGATGAAGAACACTCACATGTACCAGAGGACACAGTCATAACGATGCCTACATAATCAGGAGCTGGAAGAACTTGCAACATTATTATTCTATTACAGAATTACATGTATTCAAGAATTTTATGAATCCCGTCTTAGAGCTATGTGATATTTGAATAAAATCACGGAACTTAAATCACCTGAATCTCCCACCTCCATTCTCCCACTACTGTTTGTGAGGAGGAATCCATCATTCCAATGTTCTATCTGAAATTCAGGACCTAATCACTCTCTTTTCTCTCTCTCCCTCCCTGACCCCAACCATCCCTTTTACAGACAAATAACTTCACAGATATACACACATTTCTACCAACTGCCTTTTTTGTACATTACTTATGACTCATGAAGAAAGACCTAAGTGAGTTTTCTTTCATTCCTTATTGACCATTTCAGGGTTGATTTACCTCTTTTAAATTTAATCTCATTTGAAGATATTTAATATGGACTTTTCTTTAAAACAGCAGTTTTTAACCTATGGTCACTGTATTCCAGAAGGTCTGTTTGGGGAAGCAAATTATCTCTCTCTTTACAAGATATAGGAATAGAAAGAGTGTTGTTTCAATTTGGTCTTATTTATTCTAAATTTTTTTGTAAGAGCCTGCAAATCACATTCAGAATCTTTTCTTGTTTTGTGTTTCTAAAGATTTATCAAAATGCACATGTTCATATTTGTGTGCTTCATGATAAAATCTTTGGGCTCTAGGTGGCAGGTATCCTGACAGCTAATCCAGGATTTGGGTGCTATTCTTGGTATTCTTAAAAGCCTTTCCAAACTTACATAAATTTCATCATTTTAAAACTGAAATACTCTATTTGAAAATATTGCCTATATGAGAAAGGGTGATATCTTTCTAAGAGACTCTACTCAAGAGGGCTCCTCTCATCTAGGACCTTTTATGCAAAAGTTTTTCTGTAAAAATAGGTAAAGATCAAGGGAGGGAGGACAAGAGGTACAGTGTAGACACTCACTTGGCTACAAGCACCTAGCTCTCTAAGAGCTATTGCTAAGGGTTGTCTTTGTGATGGGAACATACTTAGCATGCGTAAATCTGGCTATACATCCTAGTGGGAGGGGATTTATGTGGGCAATTCCTTCTGTGCAACATTAGAAACATAGCCTATTATCCCCTGACTTTCCAATTCCTCCTTCTTTTTTCCTAATGAATGATTCATGTATTAATAACGGTAAAAATAATACTTTGCAATTATAGTATGCTCTTTTTATCTCCAGGGTGCTCAGTGGACATTAAGTACATAATCATTTTTTCATTCAGACTGTCCTGGGGGGTGGTTGGGAGGCTTGCCGCTGGGGATGCTAGCTTTATATTATCCTTTTTCTGCAAACACACATTTCTGTGCAAATGCCAATTTTCTGCATTCTTTAGGAGAAAGAAGGTAAGATGGTTCCTCTTTTCAAGGTACTAGAAAGCTGTCACAATTGTTCAAGACCATAAGCTCATTGAATTTTTAGGTTAACGGGAATGTCGGGCCGTTCTGTCCAGTCCCCATGCTGGCTGGCCCTCTAGCTAATGTGTAAATGCTAGAGTACCTGGAGCCTCAGTTCCAGGTCATATTTTTGCCCTGTGTGCAATCTCTGTTTTACTGATGTCATCTAATTCAACAGCTTTAAATGCCATCTCTAGGTGGATTATTCCCAAATTAATATTCTATAGTTCAGATTTTCCCTTAGACCCATTCAGATTCCTAATTCAAATCTCTTCTTGGACATGTGTTAGGCATCTCTGAACTTACATGCCTGATTCTGCACTCCCATTTCTGTATCTCTACACACACCCTTCATCTGTTCCTTCCCCAGTCTTTCACATCTTAGGAGAAGGTAATAACATCTGCCTAAACTTGGAGTCTCCTTACTCTTCCCTCCTCTTACTTCCCCTGCATTTTCTCCCTAACAAGTCCTATCAGGTCTACTCCTAGCACCCTTCCCACTGTGGTTTAAATCTTTTGCCTTGACCACTTCAGTCAGCTTCTAATTGGCCTGCTTGATCTATCCTCCCCCCATACCATCCGTTTCCACAAAGCCACAATAAATGATTGAAGCTTGAAAGTTTTCAACGTAACTCCTCTCTTAAGACCCCTCTCTGCATATACTCAATTCCCAATGAACACAGAAGAGCATGAGCTGGAGAGTATAGTCAATAATACATTACCTCTGTAAGTTGACCATTCCCCAATATATACAAATGTTTAATCACTGTATTGTACACCTGAAACTAATATCACATGCCAGTTATACAATTTAAAAAGAAGAGCATGAGGACTGCCAGGCCTTCCATGTCCCGGCCCCTGACCCTCTCTTATCTGACCTTCTGTTACCTGCCCCTTACTCACTGTGCTCAGCCACACCCACCACTTTTCTGTTTCTGAAATTAAAAATCTCAGTCATTCCTCAGAGTATATGCACCTTCTCTTCCTTTTACTTGGAATGCTCTACCTCCATGTCTTCATAAGGCTTCTCATATCCTCATTTTTAAAATCCCAAATATCACCTCAGAAAGACTTTCCCAGTGACCTCATCTAAAGTAGCCTCATTTCCCCCACATACTCTTTCTCATATAAACCTATTTGTTTCCTTCATTTTGATGATTTCTCTTTAAAATTATATGTATTCTCTGCCTCCCCTCAAATCCCCATAGGCCCTGGGAACTTTCTTAACTTTTGTGTCTTTTTCTTCCTATTTATCTTCTCAATTTAAAGCTTTTGGTACGTGATCAACAAATAATTAGGTAAATAATATTTAAGGAATTAGTGTATATGATGGTGAAAATGCTTTATATTCTAATACAAGAGACTGAGCTCATTTGATTTGTTCTCTAAAAATATCTTTATGTGGAGTGTGCTTGGAAATGTTGGGTAGGCCTAGAGGCTTGGAGAACAATTGAAGTCTATTTTAATTATCCTGGTAGCAAGTTGGAAGGACTCGGGTTAAGGCAACATCAATAGGCACAAAAAGGAGACGGAAGAAAAAGGAATTAGAATTCATAGGATCTGAGGACAAGATGGAAGAGGGGCAGGGATAAAGCCCAGGTTTCTAACCACAGTGGCTTGAGTGGATGATGATATTATTGATTTAGTTTGAAAATCAGGTAAAGGTCTAAATTTAAGATTTATAAAATTTGGGAAAAGTCTGACTACATTAAGGTCATCTTCCATTCCTTTGAACTGACTCCCTTCCACTGGGCTCCTAGTAACTATATCATTTATATAACTTGGTCCCTTAGCCATAGCCCAGTGGTTCTGGAGTGGTCTCCTGATCCAGTTTGAGCCAGGAAGACTCTTTTCCCCTGGAATGTGCATTTGGAGCCAATTGATACCTAGTCAGTTTGTGGATCTGGCTAGAATTGAGGTAGCATAAATTATTAAATGTTGGGGCTGTTCCCCTTCTAATAGCAACAGAGAAAGTCAGTTTGTATACCAAGAGAGTGAAAGTCAGGTACACAGAAACAGATAAGACACTGAGGAAGAAAGAGGGCTGCCTACATTTCTGAGGCCTGTTCAGTTTCTGCATAAAGTACTCCAGAAAACTAGCTGCCTTTGACTTCCTAGAGGTACTCCAGAACCCAGCAAATCCAGTAATCTTCCAACAAATTTCCCACTTTCCAAGTAATTTGTTTTCCAGAACACACATTCATAGAAAAATAGATGTGTACATATGATTTATACATAAATGATAAAAATTACAATCAGAGAATTTATCTTATTACTCTTGTAAATAACTTATATAATTCACTCTTCTTGCCTAAGTACTTCAAATCAATAAATACTGAGACAATATGCCCCTCCCCCCAAACTTGATAGGTACCAAGGAGAATTCAAAAATTGTATATAACATTTGGTCCCTGCTACAAAATGTATTAGAAACTCTTTGACACCTGAAAAGTTAAACCCTGTAAATTTAATGATGATATAATACTGAAGATGTCGCAAGGCAGTGGTATACATGATTAATTATCAGATGGTCCAGACAACAATATCTTTGAGTTCAGAGGCTGAGGAGAGCTGGGGGCTGGGTAGACAAGTAAACTTCAATAAGGATTGAGGACAGGGGTTGGAGCCTGAAGAATGGTTAGAGTTTGCACAGCTGGACAGGAATGAGAAAGGAGTGAGACTTCCTCCACTGGGAGGCCTTCCATGGTCCAAAGTAGGGGAACTTTAGATCCCAGAAGCCCAACAATCTAGATCTGAGAAGAAAGCTAGAAGAGTAAAAGTGACAACAATGAATGCTCTAGTCTGCAGAAAATAATTCAGGGGAGAAAATGCCCTTGGGCTCCCCAAAGAAAGGACCAGCTTCATATGACCTGTTTTTCATTTGCCTGCCTTTAAATTCACTTTGGCTAACAGAGTCCTTAATCCAATGCCAGTGACTGGTGGCAGCTCTCAGGCAAATTACCAGATCCCAGAAATTTTGCTTCTGTTGTTTCCATATGATCTAGTCGTGCAAGAAAACTCCCCAAGAGAGGAGTGTGAACATTGGGAAGTGTGCTGTCCTCTCTGTATGCAGGACTGAACAGCTTGGAGAACAGGAAGGAATGAGCCAGGGACTTGGCAGTTCAGCCCCAGCAAGGGTAAACGGACTAGGAATGTGAGCCATGTGGAGTACATCAGGGCCAAGATGGCTAAATCTGTGCTGGCCGGTGTCTGACCCTGAAAGAAGGAAACCATAAGCTGAAGCCCAGCTCAGCTCCCAGACACATGTGTAAGCAATACCACCCCCAACCTGCTCCTGGACACACAGGGTCAGTGTTCTCCCTAACAGAATGCAGATGGGGGAGTCTGCATTTGCCCAGCCAGGACATACCAGCTTGGGCCTCAGCTTCCTCTTTTGAAACAGCAACACATTTCATAATGAATCTTTTAAGATACCAATTGTAAATACAAACAAACCCCAAATCCTGATCTGCTGCTGGAAGCTAGCATGATTAAAACAAAAGAGAAAGAATAAACTCAAGCCTTCAAGATAGGTATTCCAATTTCTACTCCCTAAGTATAATGTAATAGTCATCTGTTTTGGGGATTTTTTGTTGTTGTTTTGTTTAAAAAATTTTTTTCTTCACATACTTTCAGAGAAAAAATTCTGACCCTTAGGTGCATTTATTCAAACCAACTTCTAATATGAAAAGATCTGATTTGTCAGCATTTTTTTCCCCTTTTAGATACTTGGGTCATATTTTATAGGCACTTAAGCTACACAATCACAGACTGTCCATGTCTTGTCCAGACATTAGCACCACTATTTCCATATGAATCTAGGTCAAGGCAATAGCAAAATGTTAAAAACCTGGCACGCCAGGAAAAAAGAGAAAGCATCAGAGCTGAGACTCTGCTCCTGGCAGAGCTCCCCAGTGTCACATCAGAAAAGTTTGAAGTGACCCCACAGAGTCAGTCCTCCCTATGATAGGGGTGGCATTTAAAAATCACATGGACAATTGAAAAGTCCAAATTCAAATCAAGTTCCACTCTTCCAAATGCCATGAGTCTTTTTCTTCTCCTCTTTATACCTATTTACACATTAAGGGGAAAATTAAATAAAGAAAGAGAGACTCAAGCAAAGCTTGTTAGCACATAAAAATCAATGGAGCTGCTAAGTCTATTCTATACAATGAAAAATTAATACATCTAATTAATTTTGAACTTTAATTAATGTTTGTAAAGCACTTTGAGGTTCTCGGATGAAAGATGGCCTAAGTATATTTGGGTATCATTTTATGATGTCATTCTGGCACTTTGAGCTAAGGTGTCACACAGTAATATTATTAACACAAATAATAGAGCCACTTTCAACAAAAAAAAAAGTCTCAGAGTAGGGTAATTTACATTTCTACATATCAGTTTACATTCTACAGAATACAGTAGTTGTGGAGTGGCTAGAAAGCTGGGAACACTCTGCAATACCCAAATGGGAGCAAACTTATAATATCCAGGTACCTTTGAAATAATGGGAAAATTGTTGGCATATGAGTTATTCCAGATTAATTACTAGCTAATCCCATTATATATTCTCTTCCAGGTAAACACAATTACTCATTCTTTTTCATAATGCCCACTCTTTCCTACCTGTGTGCCTTTGCTCTGCTTTTTGCCTGCATCAGGAGTGACCTTGTTCCAATCTTCCCTTATCTAAGCCTTGTCCATTCATCAATGTCCATCTGAAGTGTCACCCTGCTATGAAGTACCTCCCGATCTCCAATGTTACACTTCTTTTTTTGAAATCCCTTAACTCTACATTAAGGCCAGTTCTTTATTTTGTCAGTCAGGATGGTCATGCTTATTCTGCGGTGACACCTCAAAATCTTTGTGACTTAAAACAATGTTTGTTTTTCATTTATGGCAGATCAATAAGGAAGATGGAATAACATGTTTAAGGTAGAAGCTAATGTTGATGCAAATCTTGCCCTGATTAGTATTAGGTCTTTCGAGAATATTCTGCATTGACCAAATACGAGGAATGAAACCAAAATACAGATTCTGCAAGTTTAATTTCTCTGAGCTTAGAACAGGAAGTTTTTTTTTTTTTGGTTTTTTCTTTATGCTTTAAAGATTCTCCACTTTTCTCCTTCTTTTTTCTTCCCCTTTATTTTCTTTTCTATTTAATGATAACAACAAAAGATAAGTTACCTCAAAAAGTAAATAAAACTTTATTTGGAAATTACTTTTTTTCTCACTAAAACTTTTATATATAGAAGTATACCTTAGGAAGTCAACATATAAAACTAGCACCCTCTCTTAGTGGACTGAAATACAGAAGTGGCAAATGTATGCTTTGTATGTTTGTCTTGGTTTTTCAAATTTGCATTTCAGCGATTTAAAAAAATAATTATCTGTAACATTTGATCATCGAACACTATTATGTGAAAAACAGAAATGGACAAAGAAGGAAATTAATCACATGTGATCCTACCATGGAGTGATACTTTCTCCCTGGTGCCTTTGCATGGCCCTTTCTCTGTGTGCACCCATCCTGGGTATATTCCTTTTTAAACACACCAGTCCTAATGGATTAGAGCCCCACCCTGTGGGCTTATTTTAACCACCTCTTTGAAGGTCTATCTCAAATATGGTTACATTCCAAAGTACCAGGATTTAGGGCTTCAGCATAGGAATTTGGGGGGGAAACACAATTTGGTGGATAACAACAGTCTACCCCACTTCCAAAATAACTGAATAATGTTAATATTTTACATAGCATATATAATATAAAATTGATTTTTTTTTTTTTTAGTTTCTGTCTGATTTCAGGGACTCCTTTTTATGGAATTTGTGCCTGCCTTCCCTCCGTCTTCTCCTTTCTTTTTCTCCTCCTCCTCCTCCATCTCCTCCTCTCTTTCTCTCTCTCCACCGACTTCCTCTCTCTTTCTATAAAATCTAAATTAAAAAACAACAACAGCAAGGATAGGAAGCACATAGGATGACACCTTCCATCCTACAGGTATGAAGACATAGAAGCACAGAGATCCATAGAGATTCTAAGTAACTTACCCAGGCTGGCATGAGAAGCCTCTAAAAGAATAGGGAAACCATAAGAGGGTGGCAAGCAAGCATGACATGCAACACACTATAGCTTTGGGGATCCTAAATGCAAATACAGGTCTCATTTCCCAGACCATATTAGCCTCAATCACAATAACATGATTATTGACATTTCTGGAACCCAGATCCATACATCTGAATCAAGGAGCACTGGAGGTTTCTCCTGAGTGCTCTTCAGTTACAATCATTCTCATGCTCTTCTCTTAGAGTCTTTGTCTTGTACTACCTCAAAGCCTCCTCCAAAAGATGCTCAGTTCTCTTTGCTGTTATCCCTTTGCAAGACTATACACAATGTCCCTGTTACTCAAGTATCAGTTTGAGGGCACTCATAAGCTTCTTAATATTGGGGAACTCCTCTTTTCTGCTCAGGTAGGCATCACAAGTGAGAGGAAATACATAGACTTTCCCTAACCATACTGTTAGACCACAAAGAGAAGTGCTGGAGGTCTCAGATTCATACAGATAACAATTTGTCATTTGACTAGCTCTTGATAACCACCACTACCCTTGTAACAAAGTTTCTAGAAGTTTGGACCCAATGACCAAAGATTTATGTAACACTGTAAAACACCAGAATCAAAATAAATTATGTTTTATAACCAGCTGCTTTCCATTTTGCAAGTTGAAATAGTCTAATTTTTTTCCTTCATGTAGATTCCTTCGGTTGTACTGCTAGAGAAGCCGGGTATTGGGGGCAGATAATCAGCCCCTAAATTCCCACTATCTTGGTGCCAAGAGTTGTAGTTGCATGTTGTTATTGTTCTCTGTAGATACTATTAGGGTCTATGAAAGCATACTAAAAACATGTCTACGTAAAACTGCATCTGCAATAGCATGATGTTTAGGATGTCACTGAAATGTCTCTATACAAAGCCATTTATGGGTCATAACTGGATCCAGTACATGGATAAGTACATTTATCCTGAAATGTAGCAATCCTACATCATATCCAAGGAAGGTGGCAAAACACCCCCAAAACACAGTGTGTTAAAACTTAACTTCAAATACGCTAAGCAGTCAAGTTATTTATCCAGGAATTAATGTACAGAACTTGTGAAAGATGTACTACTCATTAAGAGTGTTTGGTTAAACATCATTAATATGATCTCAAAGTGCTATCATAATGTGGATTTCCTACTGGCATTTTAACTGCATTCAAAACTTCACTCAACTACTTGTTATCCCCTGTGATTCAGTCTGAAGCCGCCACCATCTATAAATGTGCTCTTTGGCTTCAGTCATAGTCTCTTCTCCATGTGTCTGATCCAGCCTCTAGAGTAAAGCTACCTTGTTCAGAGTATGTGCTTAATTATATGTATAGAATAAATAAACATGAATGCAAGAGAAAAGCTAGGTTCAAAATAACATTATACCTTTCTATCTTGGAATACAATAGATGTAAAGATATGATACTGGCCAGCTAAGAGTATAAAGATGGGGTTTCAATCTACCCAACTCCCACTAGAGTTAAAAAGGCATCTTAGTTCCTAATTTTATCTTCAGTTAAAGGTGATGAATTGAGATGGACTGGACTCCCCCAAAAGTCACATCCTTCACTTAGTTCTAAGGTACATCTGAGCTGCTGTGGGTGGGGCTGGAGGCTGGAGGGGTAAGGCCGGGTGATGGGGGACAATGCAGAGGCGGGTCTCTTCCACCTTTTCTTTCCACCTTGAGCCCTGGAGAGAAGGCTGTCAGCATAGGTGTTATGAACCCTTTGATTCATAGCTTTCTCATCTGACTGCACAATACTTTGGTGCTTTAATAAGACTCAGTTGAAAAGAGACTTCCTTCTTTTCACAAATTGAAAGAGAAAATCTGTTTGGATATTTTTAAGGGAAAAGGAAAAACTTCTGGGTTTTCTTACTTTTTTAAAAAATCTTTTAAAGTTTTTCTGTCTCTTAGCAGCTCTCCACTTTGTATGTTTGTGTCAACTAACTGAATCTTTGGGGAATTAAATAAGGGAAATAATGAGAAAATATTTACATTTTAGATTCTTGGGCTTGAAGTTCCAAGTGGAACCCCACTCAGCAGACAATTTTCAGCATCTGATTTTCTTAAGTTAGTAATTGTAGAGATAAGATATCATTATCTTTATGCTGTTAGAGAAATCTCACCAAATTCTTACAAATTTTTATGGATTTTTTAATCTTTGCTTATTTATGGAGGTATAATTTAAATGTAATAAAAGGCACCGATATTAATTCTTCAATTCTATGGATCCTGACAATTTTGTAAACCCACAGAACTATCATCGAAAACAAGATACAAAACATTTCTATCACTACAAAAAGGGACCTTCCCAACCCTTCCTAGTCAATTTTGCTTATCCCTAAGAGAGACTTTCTTATTGCTGTCAGCTTGGAGTAGTTTCACCTGCTCATTAAAGTGTAATATATCACATAATCATCTATATTTGTCTTGTTCTCAATATAATGTTTTAGAGATCTATCCATCTTGTTGTAACCATCTAGTTGTATCAACTATTAATCAATAGTTCATTTTCATTGCTAAGTAGTATTCTATTGTAGGAATGTACCATAGTTCATCTAGTTCTTCTATTGAAAGGGTGGTTTGCTTAGGTTTTGGCAGTTATGAATAAGGCTGATGTCAGTATTCTTACATAAGCCTTTTTTCGTGAACACATGTCTATAATTCTTTGAGTAAATACCTGCAAGAAAAATTGGTGAATCATAAGGAATGTGTATATTTAACTTTTTTAAAAAAATGACCATTTTTCAAAGTGGTATTACTTTATGCTTCTGTCAACAATGTACAAGCATTCCAGTTCCTCCACATCCTCACTAATTTTTGGTATAGACAGTATTTTTTACTCCAAAAAATCTCTCTCAGAAGTTATAAAATTATGCTATTATATTTTTAATTTATACTTTTTGGATGATTAATGATACTGAGCAACAGTTCTATGTGTTAATCGCTTGTGCATTTTCTTTTGTAAAGTGTTGAAGTTGTTTACCCATTCTAAAAATAAGGTGATTTTATATTTTTATTGTTTATTTATAGGAGTTTTATACATTCTGAATAAGATGACCTCTGAGATACACATATTGGGAAAACAGTTCCAAGTCTGTGGCTTGTATTTCATTTTCTTAATGGTCTATATATTGATTTACACAAAGGTTTTAATTTTAATAATGTTCAATCTATAACATTTATGGTTATTGTTTGTTGTGTCATATTTAATATTATTTGGCTAACCCAACATCTGAACATATTCTACAGTTGGCTTTTTGAGGCTTTATAATCTTAACATTTGTATTTGGAACTATATATCTCAATTTAATTTTTGTGTATGGATGAGATAAGGGTCTAGTTTCTATTTGTATCCTTATACATATATGCTGCTGTTCCACTACAATTTCTTCTGATAGTTTCTTTCCTATATTTAAGATTTTATTTTGAGATAACTATAGATTTATATAATTATAGATTCACACATGAAATAATAGAAAGTGATCCCATATACCCTTTGCCCTACTTCCCCTAATGGTAATATCTTGCAAAGCTGCAGTGTAACATCACAACCAGGATACTAACATGCGACAATCAAAATTCAGAACATTTCCATCTTCATAGGATCCCTCGTGTTGCCCTTTTAGAGACACGCTCACTTTCACCCAACATACTTGGCCCTGGCAACAACTGATCTGTTCTCCATTTCTACAAATGTGTCATAAATGAAGTCATACAGCTTATTTATTTATTTATTTGCTTTTCCAGGCCACATCTGTGGCATAAGGAAGTTCCCAGGCTAGGAATCGAATCAGATCTTCAGCTGTGGTCCTAGTCCACAGCCACAGCAACGCAGGATCTGAGCCTTGTCTGTGACATAAACCACAGCTCACGGCAAGGCCAGATCCTTAACCCACTGAGTGAGGCCAGGGATCAAACTTGCATCCCCATGGATACTAGTCAGATTTGTAACCCTCTGAACTTCAATGGGAACTTCCAAGTCATACAATTTATAGCCTTGAGATTGTCTTTTTCACTGTTATTCTCTGCAGATTCATTCAAGTTCAACCATAACTTCCATCAGAGGTTCTGCTCTGAATACCCCATCTCTAATGTCCTCTTTGAGATCTTTTGTTAAATAATGTCAAAAACAATTTCTTACTAATGACATATTTCAGCCCTTCCTATGCTCTTCTTGAAATTTTTTTCCCCAGATTTCCATCTAGCTGACTACTACTTCTCAGTACAAATGTAGGAGAAAGCTTTCTTTGCCTTCTTTTTTAAAAGAGATTCCCAACCCCCACACCTGCCACTCTTCATCCCATTAACTGATACGTTTTCTTTGTAGCACTCATTGAAATATGAAACTATTTATCTGTGAATTTTTTTTCTGTTTTCCCCATCAGAATGTAATATTGATAGAACAGAGTCCTTTTCTTCCTTGGGCATCAGGACTTAAAATAGTCTTAAGTCTTCTTATAGACTCAAAAAGTCAAAACTTGAAGACATGTTAGTAAATAAATCAAGAGAAAATTTATGTATGAGTATTTTTACTTTCTTTCAAATAAATGATGGAGTTACATGAGTTCAAAGGCTTTTCTGACCTGAAGTCTGATGATAAACAGTCAGAGTCAAAGAACCTTAGAATCTAGAGTGATGGTATTCAACTCTAAAATCTGCCTGAGGGAGTCAGAAACTGGTTTCAACATTTATCACAATTTGATAATATCTTGAGTCACAGCGAAATGTGTATAATCCCAAATGCAGATATTCGAGAAATATGAAATGACTCCAAGAGCCATATTAAACCTTTGATAAGTAATTTATATAATTCCTTACATATAGAGAATTGGGTCTAATGAGGGTATACTGTCCAGTTGAGCAAACTGGCAAAGTGTCTAACCAGTATTGAAGTCACTTTGAGATTATGATCATTTATTTTCCATGAAGTTTCCTTTTTGATTCCTCTCCTTAAATATGAAAACAGATGAATTTTGATTTAAAAAATATAATTACAAAATGACATTATAAGTGAGGATAATCATTTTTCAGTCTAGAGGCTGAGAGTGCTAGGCAACTCCAAGGCTGTCAACTTTTCTGCTTCTCAGTTTACCAGCCTCCAACAAGGGACAATTTGTTATCTTAATTAAGAGGAAGAATGAGTGTGGCACTGCCAAAATTGACCATCAATAGTAGATTTTTTTTTTTTTTTTTTTTGTTGTTGTTGTTGTTGTTGTTGCTATTTCTTGGGCTGCTCCCGCGGCATATGGAGGTTCCCACGCTAGGGGTTGAATCGGAGCTGTAGCCACCGGCCTACGCCAGAGCCACAGCAACGCGGGATCCGAGCCGCGTCTGCAACCTACACCACAGCTCACGGCAACGCCGGATCGTTAACCCACTGAGCAAGGCCAGGGATCGAACCCGCGACCTCATGGTTCCTAGTTGATTCGTTAACCACTGCGCCACGACGGGAACTCCAATAGTAGATTTTAAGCTGAGCAACCTAACCAGCATTACACTGGAGTATCATGTCACCTTTAACCTCCAGATAAAGAAATATGGTCTTAAGAGCACCTCTAGATCCCTGGGAAGTTTTTAACTGGTAATACCTCAGATGTGGCAGGACCAGATAATACCTTTGTCCTCAACTACCTCATTATAGTGATCACCAAGAAGTTTTATCTGATGTATATTCCTTGAATTCCAATTTCCTTATTTGAGAAATGTAGCTCTCAAGTATTAGCCCCTTTCCACACTTAATCCATATTGCAGAATTCCCACAACAGCCATGGAAAACCCTGATTTTCAACTGCAAACTTCAGGCATGCATAAGAATTCCAGGAATTTCTGCTGCATTAACTCTAGGGATCTCTTAAAAATAAAAAAGCACTAAGAGAAAAGAGGAAAATGTAGGATATCTATACAGTCATTTCCTGTGAAGAGGAAGAGTGAGGAGGAGGAAGGGAAAAAGGGAAGGAGAAGAAAGCCACTTAGAAAGACACTTGGGACTTAAAGGGCCATCTGCTCTTTGAGAGTTCCTATCCTCTCTTTTACTATCTTCTAAGATCAACAGGATTAAAGCCTTATTTGTATCTCTCCTCTTTCAAGTGTCCTTGCCTCCTTCCAAACTTAGTCAATGTTTATGTGGTCCCGAATACTCTTTATTATTATCAAAATTTTCTATTATTTAACACTCATAACATTTCTGTTTTGTCTCCACCACTAGAAAAATTTGCACTGTTTTTCCTATTACGAATGTACAATGGTCCTGGGACTACAGAATGTGTACCATGAAGATTTTCCTATTCATTGTTGGATTAACTGATTGGCTATCTTTTGCATTGTGCACTCTATTATAGGATATAGCATTGCTTTTGTTTCTCAGTGTCCCACTGCTGCACACCTCACCCACACTCCCCACCACACAAATCTAACTGAACTTAGACAGATTCCCATATCTGAATTGTAGACATCTCAGGAAAGTGTAGTCCCCTATCCCCAAAGTCTTTGTACGGTTTTTGATATATTGGAATGTGTTCTCTAGAGACCTCCACCCAAAGATAAAAAAATCTAAAATTCCATCATCAGATTAACTCTTAATCCTTTTCCATCACCTTAGCCTGGTACCAAAACCGTAAGAGTTGAATTCTACCTTGTCCATATACTTACAGTACATTGGGGGGGAATCTCAGTATTCTAGGGAGTCTCATTTTAGAAAGAGGACTGTATCTAGTTTTTCTGTTGATGTTATTAGGAATAAAAGAATCAACATTTTAAAATGAGAACTTATAGCTCTCATTTTTTTGAGGCAAGAAAGGAAAAAAGAAAGGATTGAGGGAACTTAAATAGTACACATAATATTTTTACAAGGGTTTGGGTGCCTGACTCTGAAACTTAGCTTGGCCCAGAATAGCTTCTCAACAAATGTTTCTGACTTAAACAGATATTCATAATATTTTTTATTTGAAAGGGTCTTAGTATTTTTAAGAGCAAATAGTTATGATTGCCTGTACTATTAGCTGCTATTAAAATCAGTCCATTGTTCAAAATACTATCTATGACATCCTTTTAATAATGTGATATTGGCATCCTTGAGGGTATTGATACATACCAAAATTTCAGTTTCCATCCCTTATCCTGTATATTTCTATAATGCTTAGCTTACATAATTGCCCACAAAATGGGTGGTCACACTCACCTACAGCTCTTTTAGTGAAAGACCATAAGAGTATCCAATTTCTATGCTACTGAAGTAAGGAAGCAAAGCTTAGGCTAAGGATGGCCTAAGATGATAGAAATTATCTTACATGTCTAGAAGTGGTGGAAAAAATACAAAGATATACAAATGACCCCTCTTCCCATCTTTCTCCTCCTCTGGGAGTCCTGCCTGCATATCTTACATGACTGGGCTCTTGTGGGACGGTTTATGGTGACTTCCAGCTCTTAGAAGGAAGAACTGAAAAGCCAATCTGTAGATACTCACCACCTGTAATTTTTAGCACTTTCAGTGTCCGCTTTTTCCAGCTGTCAAATTCTTCACTTTCATGGGTGTTTTTTCCTTAAGAGGCAAAAGTCTCCTCCTCAGATTGCTTACCATGCTCAAGATACTTACCCTTCTCTCTCCGAGATTAACTCAGAGAATAGTTTCAATTCTAGGAATGTCAACATCTTAGTCAAATTCACTCTTTCCAATGTTCAAAAGGGGATGTGCCATACATATAAAATATGGTGACATTTTTACTAGAGAAGTGGCCTGAAAATGATGAAACCGTAGCCCCTACCATCTTCACAGATGCAGTCTATTTATATAATGAACATTATTGTTAGTCACTGCATTATCTACTTTTAAGGTGCATCCATTTTAAAAACACAACATAAATCTGACCTTTCCAATTGTCTCTGAAAAAAATTAAGAAACAAAATCTCTCTCAAGTTTTCTTAAACTTTTCATTTCCTCTATAAAGTTTTGTCAGACTTAGTCCTAATGGTCCAACCTCTCCTCTCATGAGATTTACGTGCTGTACCTTTTTCCTGACTCAAGTGTAGAGGAAGATTCTTGGATATTCTTCCTACAACACACGCAGCCTCAGGCACTCCACATAACTTAACTGAAATGTAAACTGTAAAACATAAGAGAAAATAATGACCAAAAAATGCAGATAACTTAAAAAATAGTTACATTTTGAGCATGTAATTTTATTTTGAGGATTCCAATAAAAAGAGTGCAGGGCCTTACTCGCTTGTATTAAGAAGGGGTTTCTTCTTAGATTGAAAACACTTCATCAGGGAATTGGTGAAACTCCAGAGATGGCTTTTCCTTTCCCTCCAGACTCCTGGACCAATTGCCTGTAAGTTATGTTTTGTTTTCTAAGCTTTAAGGACTAGTCAAAGATTTTCAAAATGAAACATTGTTCTATTTCAACCCTCCTGACCTGAATGTTACACCTTTTCAAGTTTGCAGTCTGAAAACAAATCACCTTTGAAATATAGAACTATCATGACAGACAATATAAAGACAGGATAATGCTGCAATTCAATTTCTAGCTATGCCAAACATTGGCTGTGTGACTTTTGGCATATCACTTTACCTTTCTGTGTCTCACTTTCCTATTTTATAAAATAAGAAAAATAGAGGATTGGAGGCAAGATGGCATAGTATAAGGACTTGAGCTCACCTCATCTCACAAAAATGACAAAATCATAACTAACAGTGGAACAATCATAGACAAAAAAAAGACTTGAACCTACCAAAAATGATGTTCTGCACACAAAGACAAGAAACTGCAGTAAGACAGTAAGAGAGGAGCTTTCACAGTATAATCAATTCCCGTATCTACAGGGAGGACAACTTAGAAACTGGTAAATAAATATATCACAGAGATTCTCCCATAAGAATGAGAGTTCAGAGACCCAGGATAGGCTCCCCAGTATAGGGGTCTGGCTCAAGAGGAGGAGCCCTATAGCATTTGTCTTTGAGGGCTAGTGGTCTTGAGTGCTGGAGTTCCACTGGACAGGGGGAAACAGAGACTCCACTCTTAGATAGTTCACATAAGGTTTCATGTGCACTGGGACCCTGGGAAAAGCAGTGAATCCATGGGAACCTAGGCCACCTGTTTGTGGTCTTGGAAGAACTCCTAGGGAGGTGGGGGTCAGCTGTGGCTCACTGTGGGGCAGAGACACTGGTTGCAGAGGCCTCAGGGGAATGTTCATTGGAATAGGCTCTCCCAGAGTTCAACATTTTGGATAAAGAAAGACCTTGCCACACCTAATAGCCTCACAAGCTCCACTGCTATGACACTTCAGGCCAAACAACCAACAGGGTGGGAACACAGCACCACATACCACTAGACAGGCAGGTAATTTTGCCCTGAGCCCACAGCCACCTTGCCTCTAAACACATTCCTTGACATGGCCCAGCTCTACCCACCCAGTGAGCTGGCACCAGTCCCTCCCACCAGAAAGCCTGCACAAGCCCCTGGACCAACCATACCCAAGAGGGGACAGACAAGAGTCAAGAAGAACTACAAAAAAAAAAAAAAAAAAAAAAAAAGAGGAACTACATTCCTGTAGCCTGTGGAACAGAGTCCCTAAACACAAAAAGTTAGACAAAATGAGACTACAGAGAAATATGTTCCAGATGAAAGAACAAGATAAAACACCAGAATTATAACTAAATAGGTGCAGACAGACCATCTACCTGAAAAAGAATTCAGAGTAATGAGAGTAAAGATGATCCAAAATCTTGGAAAAAGAATGGAGGTATAGACTGAGAAGACACAAAAAATGTTTAACAAAGTGCTAGAAGATTTAAAGAATAAACAGATGAATAATACAATAATTGAAATGAAAAATACACTGGAAGGAATCAAGAGCAAAATAAATAAGGCAGTAGAAAAATGAGTGAGCTGGAAGATTGGTGGAAATCATTGCCACAGAACAGAATAAAGAAAAAAGAATGAAAATAAATGACAGAGACTTCTGTCTGGGACAATATTAAATGAACCAACATTCACACATAGGGGTCCAATAAGGAGAAGAGAGAGGGAAAGGACCTGAGAAAATATTTGAAGAGATAATAGCCAAAAACTTCCCTAACAATGGAAGGGAAACACTCACTCAATTCCCAGAAGTGCAGAGAGACTCATACAAGATAAATCCAAGGAGGAACAAGCCAAGACACATATTAATCAAACTGACAAAAATTAAAGAGAAAATATTAAAAGCAACAAGGGAGAAGGAATGGATAACATGCAAGAGAATTCCCATAAGGTTATCAGCAGAAACCCAGCAGGTCAGGAGCAAATAAATAGCACAATATATTTAAAGTGATGAAAAGCAGAAACCTACAACCAGAAATGCTCTACTCAGCAAGACTTTGCTCAAATTTAAAAAAGAAATCAAAAGCTTTCTAGACAAACAGAAGCTAAGAAAATTCAGCACCACTAAAGCAGCTTTACAACAGATGCTAAAGGAGCTTCTCTAGGCAGAAGAGAAAAGGTCAATTAACTAAGATAAAGGAAATTATGAATGGGAAAGCTCATGGATAAAGACAAACATACAAAAAGGTAGGATATCATCCACAGACAAATATGATATGAAATGTAGCAGTCATAAGAAGAGAATACAGATATAGGATATAGGAAATGCGTTTGAAATTAAGAGACCAGCAACTTAAAACAATTGCATGTGTATGTGTATACACAAAAAAGAAAAAGCAATGCAAACACTAAAGATAGTCACCAAATCACAAGAGGAAGAGAAGGAAAATGACTGACAAAACAAATCTAAAACAATTAACAAAATGACAATAGGAACATACTTATTAATAATTACTATAAATGTAAATGGTTTAAGTGCTCCAACCAAGACACAGACTGGCTGAATGGATATATGCAGTCTATCAAACCTGTATATATGCAGTCTATCAAACACCCACTTTAGATCTAGGGACATGTACAGATGGAAAGTGTGAGGATGGAAAAAGGCATTTCATGCAAATGGACATCAGAAGAGAGCTGTAGTTGCAGTATTTCTATCACACAAAATAGACTTAAAATTGTTACAAGAGATGAGGAAGGAAACAACGTAATGATCAACGGATCAATCCAAGAAAAAGATACAATAACTGTAAATATACATGCACCCAACACAGGAGTACCTCAATATATAAGGCAAATGCTCATATCCATAAAAGGAGAAATAAACAGTAACACAATATTAGGGGACTTTCACACCCCATTTACTTCAATGGTGAGATTTTCTAGACAGAAAATCAACAGGGAAACACAGGCCTTAAATGACACATTAGACCAGATGGACTGAATCGATATTTATAAAACATTCTATCTGAAAGAAGCAGAATATACTTTCTTCTCAAGTGCACAAAAACTCTCCATGATGGATTATATCCTGGGCTTCAAAGCAAGCGTCATTAAATTTAAGAAAATTGAAAGCATATAAGGCACTTTTCTCACAACACTGCTATGAGATTAGGAATCCACTACAAGAAAAAAAATGTAAAAAAAAAAAAAAGTAGGCTAGACAATATGTTAGTAACCAACAAATGGATCACTTAAGAAGTCAAAGAGAAAATCAAAATACCTAGACAATTTAAAATGAAAATACAGGGATCTAAAACCTATGGAACACAGCAAAAGCAGTTCTAAGAAGAAAGTTTATAGCAATACAGTGTTACCTTATGAAATGAGAAAAATTCAAATAAACAAACTAATCTTACACCTAAAGCCACTAGAAAACAAAAAACAAGCAAAACCCAAAGTTAGCTGAAAGAAAGTAGTCATAGAGATCAGAGACGAAATCCATGAGACAGAGATAAAGGAAACAGAAAAGGTCAAGGAAACTAAAAGCTGGTTCTTTGAAAAGATCCACAAAAGTTATAATCCTCAACATAATAAAGGCCCTGTATGACAAACCCACAGCTAATATCATTTTCAACTTTGACAAGCCAAAAGCATTTCCACTAGGATCAGGAGGAAGACAAGGATGTCCACTCTCACCACCTTTATTTGACATAATTTTGAAAGTCCTAGCTAGCCATGGCAATTAGAGAAGAAAAAGAAAAGGAGCCCAGATTGGGAAATAAGAATTAAATCTATCACTATTTATAGACAACATGATAATGTGCACAGAAAATCCTAAATATACTGCCAATAAAGACGCTAGAGCTCATTAATGAATTCAGTAAAGTGGCAGGATACCAAAATTAATACACAGAAATCTCTCAGATTTCTATACACTAAAAAAGATCAGAAAGAGAAATTAAGGAGACAATCCCATTTAAGACTGCATTAAAAATAATAAAATACCTAGAAATAAACCTATCTAAGTAGGCAAAGATCTGTACTCTAAAAATGAAGTAAGATACTAGTGAAACAAATCAAAGATGACACTGACAGATGTAAAGATGTATCATATTCTTGGATTGGACTAATCATTACTGTCAAATGATTATCCTGCCCAAGGTAGTCTACAGATTCAATGTAATCCCCATCAAATTAGCAATGGGATTTTTCACAGAACTAAAACAAATTTTTTTTTTAATTTATATGGAAGCACAAAAGACCCTGAATAGCCAAAGTAATCCTGAGAAAGAAAAACAGCTGGAGAAATCTGGCTTCACAACCTCAGACTATGCTACAAAGCTACAGTCATCAAAACAGTATGGTGAATGGTACTGGCACAAAAACAGAAACACAGATCAGCAGAACAGGATAGAAAGCCCAGAAATAAACCCATGCACCTTTCATCATGTAATCCATGATAAATGAGGCAATAATAGACAATAGGAAAAAGACAGTCTCTTTAATAAATGGTGCCAGGAGAACTAGCTCGCTGCATATAAAAGAATGAAGTTACAACACTCTACACAAAACAAACTCAAAATGGATTAAAGGCCTAAATGTTAGACCAGATATAAAACTCTTGGAGGAAAACACAGGCCGGACACTCTTTGACCATAAATTGGTAAGTATCTACAGATCAACCTCCTAGGGGAATGAAAATAACAGCAAAAATAAACAAGTGGAACCTTATTTAACTTAAAAGCTTTTGCATAGCAAAGGAAACCATAAAACAGACAGTCCACAAGAGAAAATATATGCAAATGAAGCAACCAACAATGGCTTAGTCTTCCAAATACACAAACATCTCATGCAGCTCTATATATATAAAAAAAACTAACCAAAAATGAGCAGAATATTTTAATAGATATTTCTCCAAAGGAAATATCCACATGGCCAAAATGTACATAAAAATATGTTCAACATTGCTAATTACTATAGAAATGTAAATCAAAACTACAATGAGGCATCACATCACCTAACACTGGTCAGAATGGCTATCATCAAGAAGTCTACAAACATTAAAATCCTGGAGAGAGTGTAGAGAAAAGAGAACCCTCCTATACTGTTGGTGAGAATGTAAATTGGTATAACTAATATGGAGAACGGTATTGAAGTTCCTTAAGAGACTAAACAGAATTACCATATGATCCAGCAATCCTACTCCAGAGAAAATGTTAATTGGAAAATATACATGCACCCCAGTGATCATTGTAGAGCTATTTATAATAGCCAAGACATGGAAATGACCTAAATGTCCATCAACAGAGGACTGAATAAAGAAGATGTGATAATAAATACAATGGAAAATTATTCAGCCATAAAAAAGAATGAAATATTGCCATTTGGAGCAACATGGATAGACTTAGACATTATAATACTAAGTGAAGTAAGTCAGACAGTGAAAGACAAGTATCACATGATACCACCTACAGGTGGAATCTAACATATGGTAGAAATTAACCTACTTACAAAAAGAAACTGACTTTGAAAACGAACTTATGGTTACCAAAGTGGAAAGGTAGGGGGCTAGGTAAAAATTGGGAGTTTGGAATTACTATATATACATTACTATATATAAAGTGACAGTCAGTAAGGACCTACTGTATAGCATAGGGAACTCTACTCAATATTCTGTAATAACCTAAATGTGAAAAGAATCTGGAAAAGAATGGATATATGTATAACTAAATCACTTTGCTATACACCTGAAACTAAACATTGTAAATTAACTACACTCCAATACAAAATAAAAATTAAAGAAAAAGATAATTTGAAAGAAGTGAACAGATAGAAATATTTATACATATATAATTATATAAGAATTAAAATATAAAAAAATAGTACCTACTTCAGAGTGTTTGTAAAAGAATTAAGTCCATACGTATAAAAGGTTTGGAATCTTTATTGTTGTTTTGATTGTTATTTACACTCCAGAACACAAAATAATGATTTCTTTATTCCTGGCTCATGTTTAGCCTTCAGTGGAATAATTAATCATATTTTATCATATTTAACTTAGGGCTACCCAAACTCATTCTCAGGGAAATTATCTCACGAACATGTACCTATGGCAGTTTCATAGTATGATGACCCCACTACTAGGTCCCAGATACTTTGCCAGGTACTCAAGATGTAAAGATGAGGAAAAAAGAAAGAAAAGGAAGGCATAATTTCTGTTCTCAGGAAGAAATAAGCATCAGTGAAGATGCTTAGTAAAAATAAGCAGTTTTGAATCACACAGTAATCTAGTGAATTCCTAAAGATGATTCCCAACTAAATATGCCTTCAAGTAATCATGCCCCCACACCCCCGCCATACTGGATCTGGGGCGGGGGGACACATTTTAACCAACAGAATGTGGTGGAAGTAACACAATACCAGTTTCATGTCTAAGTCTTACAAAGGCCTGACAGGTCCTCCTCTTGTGCTTTTGGGGAACTGTGTTGTACCACCTAACTGGTCTAGCTCCCTGCTAGAGATATCCTGTGGAAAGGCCATGGGGAGAGGAAGAGATTCTGCAACAGCATGGAGCAGAGAATCCTAACCATCCTCATATCCATATGAGCTCAGCCTTTCAGCCAACCCAACCCAGACCCAGTGAGTGAGAGATCCTGGATGGTCCATCTCAGTCACAGGTCCAGCTATCTGAAGACTCACCAAGTATCAGCTGAACCCAGTCATCTCATTGAATCATAAGAGGCAATAAAGTGGTTTTTTATTTAAGCCATAGAGTCTCAGGATAGTTTGTTATGCATCGGAAGAAAGAATAACCATATGAGAACATTTTCTCTGCCACTCATAGATAGATAACCTTGGTGAAATTATTTAACCTTTATGAGGCTCAGATTTCTCAGCTCTAAATAATAAGACTTCAATAATAATACTTAACAAAGATGTCGCAAATGTTGGATATAACATACGTAAAATTCCTGGAAATTGATGTTAATAAAAAGTAGTAATTATAAGTTGTTAGATGTTGTTAGTTTTCTGACCATATTTCCAGGAATATTTTAATGTCAAATCAGGATCCTGAAGAATATTAGTCTCATCACAAGCTGCTGCTTGTATTTGACTAAAGGCTGTTTCCTGCCTGCATGTGGATAAAGTCAGGGTTGAATGTGAACAGCTTTCACTCCACACAATTCAGGAGATAAATGCCCATAGCTTATCTGACAGATTACGTACTTTTAAAACAAGCTTCTCGCTTAATTTTATATAGGCAAGATATGCATTCAGTTGTTATGCCAATATTAGGTAATTAAAATTGTTGCTAAACATGGCAGCACGAAGTTCTTACCCTTGGCTCCAACTTAATGCTTCCTGAGAATGTCTGGAGATTTGTAAAATAAATTATGTACAATATGGGATGTTTTGGGTATGACAAATCTCATTTATTTTCCCTGTCATCATTCACTAATATAATACCTGCTCCATGAAGACAAATGTTTTAATTTTTTTTCTTTTTAGGGCCACACCCACAGCGTATGAAAGGTCCCTGGCTGGGGGTCAGAGCTGCAGCTGCCGGCCTACTCACAGACACAGCAATGAAAGATCCAAGCCATGTCTGCAACCTACACCACAGCTCTCGGCAATGGTGGATCCTTAACCCACTGAGTGAGGCCTGGGATCAAACCCACATCTTCATGCATACCAGTCAGGTTCATTACAAGCTGAGCCACAATGGGAACTCCTATAGATGTTTTCTTGTTTTCAAAATAATATTGGGCCATAGAAAGATCTCTGGAATTGCTCACTCTAAATCCCCATCCACAGGGTTCCTGTATATGTGTATTTTAAAATCTTGAGCTTCTTGCACCCTTGTTCCTGACACCAGTTGTCCACCCAACATACAGTTCCATAGAGCTTGAGAAGAGTTCCTGGAGTTCTATGAGGCACATAGGATTGAAGAACAAGGAGGCAAAAGATAAAAGTATTTATAACTATTCATTAGTTTTTGGTACATCAGATAATTTGTGCAGTGGCTCCAGGGCTTTAATTGAATCACTTTCCCCACCTTGTCTTAATTTTAATTATGCAGCAATCATTTTTACCAACCTGTGCAAAGGAACCATATAAAAATGTGACATATGACAATATACATTTACCTAAGCTCCAGGACTACAGTGACCTACAGGCAATTAGCTACTGCCTCTAGCATTGAAGCAACCAATTAAAGAGTTAACGAAATGCCCTCCAAATCACCTACATGTTCAGGATTTTTGGACTGCCAGGAACATTGTACTTCAACTGATATAATTTTTGACTGACTGATTTAGTAAGTCTATATCTGCTAAAATTCCAGACTCATGCCTGTAAAATTGAGGAGTCAGGTTTTATGAGGTGCTTTCACTGTCATTAAAGATGATCCCACTTTAGCCCTTCTCCTAACAAGACAATCTTGCAGCCGTCATTTAAGAGGCGTGATCCTAGCTTGTCATCATGGGAAATAATGGCTTGCTAGGTCAATGAGGATGGTACTGAGTTCATCTCAAGGATGTAAGATATTCATTCTAGGGGCTGTAAATCGGAAACTAAATATAAAGAAGAGAAGAAAGAAGGGAGGGAGGGAGGAGGGAAAGAAAGGAGAAAGGGAGGGAGGAAAGAAGGACCGGAACCTAATATTTTAAAATATCTTTTAGGAATTCCTACTGTGGCACAGTGGAAATGAATCCTACTAGTATCTATGAGGATGCGGGTTCAATCCCTAGGCTTGTTCAATGGGTTAAGGATCTGGTGTTGCTATGAGCTGTGACATATGTCACAGATGTGGCTTGGATCCTACGTGGCTGTGGCTGTGGCTGGCAGCTATAGCTCTGATATGACCCCTAGCTTGGGAACTTCCATATGCTGCAAGTGTGGCCCTAAAAAGAAAAAAAAAAAGGGGAAAACTTTAAATTTTAATGTTTAGATTTAAATATTAAATGTGGTTTTGTGGTAGCCCTTCTATAATTCAGATATGGAAGAAACTAATCAGAAAGTGAAGCAAAAATTACTGTCATGACCTTTTTTTTTAACTTGTGCCAAGCTTTGCTTGAGATAAATTCTCTCTTTAAATGCAGAAATCATACTAAGAGCTGTGTAGGCTGGACTTTCCTGGAACAAAAGCTTGAGCTAAGGATTCATTCAGTAGATGGAGGAGTGGAGGAGTGGAGTGGAGTGAAGAAGCAGACAGGAAAGAGAAGGGAACTGTGTGTTCATGAGTAGATTTCCACTGCAGTCACCTGGAGCTTCATCCTGCAGGAGACCACTGGATGCCAGTGTGGAACACGCAGAGCTGTCCCACCTGAGGGCTAAAAACGTTGCTGTATTTATCCACTCACTCCTGTTGGTCACTGGCCAAGAGTGCACTCAGATATTGGCTCCTCACCACTGTTGCCTACTCTATATGAAGACTGGATGTACTCCAACATACAGAGAAAACACTCTGCAGAGCAGGAGTGCTTACAGTAGAAAGCTCTTAGCATGTACAGAATGGTGAGTATCGAGGCGATCTGGGTAGGATACTGAGTGTTTACTATAAAACTGATCCCAAATTAAGTGTGTCTGAGTAATACCAAATTTTGTTATGGAGTTTGCTTCATCTAGTCCAATCCACATGGTTCATTCATTATACCTTGCATGTAAAAGTAGTATTATTTGCCTCTTGTTACCCAATTTAATCCCTAAAATCTGTTCTTGATATAGAGCACCTCAGAGCATCACCCCTATTCTCTAGGAGCCACAGAGTGGGGGCAGCAGTGAGGGACAAGAAGCAACATATGCTCATTGGGAGAGCTCATTAATTCTCTAAATCACATATTTGATTTGGCTGGGCACCTGACTGGGGTAAACCTACTGGAAATATGTTTTTCAAATTAAAATAAGCTAGGACAGAAGATCTAATAATTAAATATGTTTATGAGAAGCAAGGAATTTAAGAGACAAAATTGAGTCTTATGAAAAAATAACTAGACTAAAATGAAACCAGTGTCTACACTACTTTTGCTGGGACTTAGACACACACATTAAACACCACAAGGATAAAGACAGAAAAATTAAGAAACACAAGTTGTATCTTGATTTTGGATGAAAACCCAAATAATGCAACCTAAAAGGAGTTCTCAGCTCCTGTTGTTATTCTTAGCTAAAGAGTTGGTTCTAAAGAAAGGTCCAGATACCACAGAAAGAGAAAATCCTTTTGCAGAAGCCTTCTCCTTCCTTATTTCTTGGCAGTATTCCCAGGAAGCGGTCTGTCAATCATTCAGAATATATGGAGCACTTGGATCAAGTCAACAAATATCTGTTCAACATCTACTACATGAAAGTATTGGGCTCCATCCAGCCTAAGGCCCAGAGAAGCCAAATGAACTGCAGGGTTCTGATGTTTCACCATTGCCGGAAATGGGCTGGTGGATAGATTGGTTAATTGATTAAGTGATTGCACTAAGTGAATAAATGGACTCCCACAGTGGACAGTAACCTTGTCTTCTCTACTCTGTAAAACATATACCATATCTAATGCTTCATGCATGCTGTGGAGACTCCATAAAAGATTGTTGATGTTGATGGCATGAAATTAAAACAGTGCAAAGATGTGTATGTATGAATTGCCACTGTAAGATCTGTGATTCTTGAAGTGGTGCAGCAATTTTCTGGGCTAAGGGAACATACAGATGAGCAAAACTCTTTACAACCCATAGCATAACTCTTTGACTGGGGTCTGTAACCCTGAGTTCAAGAGCTTAGACATTTCCAGTTTATCTGGGAAGACTTTCTAGATTATGAAACAAGTAGTTTTTTTCTCACTTGTTATTTTCTCTAACTTGTCTTTGTGCTAGATAATCCTCCACTCACAAGATCAAGTTTTGGCATCTTTCTACATGTTGTCTTCATATTTTTAACATCCTTTTTATTATATTTTTACTAATCAAGTCTTCCCACTGTACTTCTATCTTTACACATTCTCTTGAAAGTGTTCATTCATACCCAAATTGGGACAAGCAACAGGCATGCAAGTTAGGCCTCTTACTGATCACTTATTTTCAGTGTGAAAGTTTAAAACAACTTCTTAGAATTTCAGTTCATTCTTTGAGCTTGAACAAATAATATATGAACAAGCTCACTTCTATACAGTTAAGGGTTGAGACCATAACCTTATTTATCATTAGACAGAGTAAAGATCTGTTACTGTGTTTCAAAGTGAGAGTCTGAAGTTGTGCTATCCAAGTGCCCATCTGCTACTCTTTCTATGATATGGCCACATCTCCTCTCTCTGATCAACAATGAGAATAAACTGGTTTAACCTAATGTAAGAATTTGAATTCTACAATAAGAGTATATGCTTAAAATATTAATACCTTGCAATTAAGTAATGGATTAAATTTATATTTACTTATAATATCAAGTTGTCAGTGAAAGTTCTCTTAGACTTCATGAGACTGTTTTGGGTGACAGTCCTGTTTTCTAGAATATGCTAGAAAACAGTGAAAATTTAAAGCACCAATGCCACACAGTTGTTTGTGTTTGTGGGCACATGAATGCATGTGATTATGCTTGTGTGTATATGGGTAATAGGGCATTAACACCATCTCCCAGACGCTGTGCTGCTGTATGAGTTGGGATTTGTTTTTTAAGAAAATCAAGCCATATTTTTTGTCTTCCCATTCTTAAAGATGAAGCAATTTACAGATGCTCAATCCTTTTTTAGGGATAATTCTCAAAGCATCATTCAGATATCCTTTGAGCTGAGCACACGATATGCACATCATGAATACATATAATCACTGCATGGTCCTTTGTGAAGATTTTGAAAATAGCATCTAAAAGCTGATCGTGGGTCTCCATCTGAGGACATGCACTTGGTGAGTGTGGCTGAGCCATTTCTGGCTACTCATTTCTTCTTTCATGGGCCCTGTTCCATTTCATTGGTCCTAATAGTTAGAAAGTAAATCACAATTTCTGGACCCCTTTATGAATTGTATGGTTCAGCCCATCCAATGCACATAGCACTTGAGTATTTTCAACCCATGCCACATACATGGATATTTTTAAAATGCTTCGTCACCTTAAAACTAGCTACTTTCATTCTCTTCTAGGCTGGCTTAGGGCTGATTGGACCAAAATTCCAGAACATGATGTAGCAAGTTGTACACCTACTATTTATCTACTAGAAACATTTGCAAACACCCAGCATGCAATTAAACAAAAGTAATCCAATCAGCAAAATCCTTTCTTGTTATCACTGTTACTCATTATTAATAATGAGTATTCACTTATTATTTCTCACTCTTTTCAATACGAAAAGAAAATTTCATATTTCTTTTTCTTCAGAAATATTAAACCAAGATATTTTAGAAAATTCATAGATGTTATTTGGAACTCAGAAAACAGCCTAGAAGACCATGCATCCTTTTCCTATTTGAGATATCGGAAAACTGAAACTATTTGCTTCTTTTTTCCATTTTTTTTCCTTTTATTACATCTCCCCATCCTGGAAATCTAAGATAAAAACACTGTATCTATAATACCTATAAAATCTTACATTCTCCAGTTTGGGGCACCTAAGATTTTTCTGATAAGCTTTTTCATTTGAACCTAAATTTCACACCATGTGGCACCCCAAATGACTTTGACTGCCCCCAACCCCTTTTCTGGATGTGACAGTCTTTCAGTGAAGAAACAGATATCCAAAATCATGTATTTTTTTAAACATAAAGGAGAACATGAAAGATTTGCATCTCATTACCATTTTTATAAAAATGATCTTTGAGATTCAAAAGATGTAAGAATTGTAAGCAGGGAAGTGGTTCATGCAACCCTCAATCTCCACAAACTAATACAATAACATTAAAATAAATAAAATAACCTAGTTTACTTTATTCATTCAGTAAACTTTCATATATATATGTGTGTGTGTGTTATAGATAATTCATAAACAACATGCCTCATTACTTACTCTCTAAATTCCAAAATTTATTTCCCAATTTAGAATGCAATTTTTGAGTGTCTTCTATGTGTTCAGCAGAGTGCTCATATTTTTGGCCAGTATGTTTTAAAATAAATACTAACATAATTTTACTACAGAAAAATGCTAGAATAGTTAAATATAAAATATATGAGAAAGCAACATGCAATTCATAACCAACTTTTCTGGGAGCATGAGAGCCAACTAATGGGTTTTTTTTTTTTTTTTTGGAGAACCTACAATATGTAGAGTTACAAATAAATTTTATCATCTAGTTCTTAACCTTGTGTATCTATGATAAAGTTGGGGCGAGATGAGCAAAGGTATAGATAGAAGAGGACAGCCACCAGAAGTTTAAGAGGATCAATCAGACTATCACTTTAGCTAGACAGTAAGGCTAGAGTCTGCTGAATTGTTTCTGTCTGTTCCTGTGGACAGACCAATGACAGCTGCAAGACCAGTGATACCAAGAACAGTGAGCAAGTACTGATGAACCTCCTCCCTCAGCCTTCAGGAGCTCCTGGATGCCAATGGGCACTGCATACAGAGGGGGTCACCTAAGCACTTGCGAAGAAGGTAAGGGAAAAAATCACTCTCTCTCCCATATTCCCTTTAGTCAAAGGGTTTTATTACCTACCTTTTGAGAACCAAACAATCGCTGCTTACCTCTCCAGCTTCATGTCTTATCTTTGAACCTCTGGATCCAGTGAAATTTAAGTGATTTCAGTCCCAATATATACAGTTTTTCCTCAGCACCCGTGGGGATTGATAACAGGGCCAATGTGGCTACCAAAATCCAGGATGCTCAAGTACCTTAGTCTGCTCTGGATTCAACCAACCAAAGATCATAAGCAAAGAACTACCTGATTCATGGTTGGTTGAATCCAAGGATGTAGAATCCATGGATATGGAGGCCTGACCATATCACACCCTGGGTCATTGTAAGACAGGTATATTGCATTCTATGCTTGGAAAATGTTTCTCAATACTTTTGGGACTGATTAACTGCTACTTTAGACTTTACCTTTAATGTGGTATCTTCAGTGCCCAGTGCCTAAGCTGCTTCCCTGCTGTGTACCCCCATTTCAGCCTTTATTGATAATTTCAAGTATGCCTGCCTTTCATAATTAAATAAATTAGCACATGACAAACACCTAGACTAGTATCCAGCATGTCATATTCAAAATGTATTAGCCATTATTATTCTCTCACTTTAAAAATTTTTTTGATTCTTAGGTAGTATCCCTTATCAAAATCTGACCTAGTTTCTGCCTTGTTCACCTACATAGCACATTACTTAATGCTGTGTCAGGCACATGGTGAGCAGCACTGAATCTCAGCTGAAAGATAAAATATTATAGATATTACACATATCTATTGGTATTTAGATTTAATACTTACTCCTATCCCCAATAATACTTCTCATCAAAACTCCAATCATGATTTTACTTGTCAAAAATTTAAAAATTAAAAAGTAGAAGAGGAAGGATGAGAGAAAGGGTGGTGCAAATGAAAAACTATCACACTTCCCATTACCATAAATGGTGGCTAGACAGGATTTTTTTGTAGGACCTGTGTGATTGTGTGCAGATGTGATTTTTAAAAAAAATACTGTAGTTCTTATTTAGCATATTGCTTGGCTCTGAGTTCTTGCTGGTGTTTCACAAGATGGAATATTATGCTTTAAGAACAATTTAGGTCTATAATTTAAATAGAATACTCTTCACTTCATAATTAGTATTTAAGAGTTTTCTACCATATCCAGGACTGATATAAATACTAGGAATGTGGGGGCAAGGAGGAGTTAGCTCTGAGGAAATTACAGTTCTTATGGTTTAACATAGCCTTCTGCTACAAGGTGAATTTCATTATCATTGAATCTGCAACTTGTGTTTGTGTTGCTATTGAAATGCTTTTCTTGTTCTGGTGAAATAGACACACATACATACACACACAACCACATTTCTAATTTCTACTCATACTCATTCTAAAACTACACCACTTCATGTCTTCACCAGCCCCTACTTCCAGTGTAATCCCAAATTAGTCCCCATGGAGAACAAGCTCTAAAGCTTGACAGATAAAAAGGGGTTACTGCTCATTACAAAGCATCTGTAGCATTTCTCTCAATCGAAAAGCATGTTGCCTTCCTTCTAATTCTGCCCAGTCTCTCTGCATTCTGGAGTATCATTTGTTAACTGGATGTATGGATGTATTTGTATAGATGTACATGACCCATTCTAGTTTACACTTTTATTTTCAACTTCTCTAGACCATGTAAATGGCACTTTCAATGGGAAAGCGGAGAGGTTTTAGTGATTTTATGATGATAACACCCTTGTTGGCACTATCTATTGAAATCCAACCCATGGAAGAAGGTTATTTCCATGAAGAAGATTTTCTCCTTAAATTTGGATATAAAAGAGGGTAGGAAACACACTTTGTAACATTTATGGCACCTGTAACTTGAACATAATATTTTGCTCCAGGTAGGATTGAAACTGTGATAGCCCATAATATCCATATCCTATCTCCCCAGTGTCACTGAGAAATATGTGTCCTCTTCTTTTGTTTTCTAAACTAATTTTTTACTTTTATAAAGTGAATCTTTCATCAGAAGTTTCTTCTACTACTATATTTTGTAAAGATCCCAAGAAGATACATTTCTCTCTGGAAGTGACTGTTAGGACAGAATTATAAACAACCAAATATATCCAGATTAATATAAATGTCCTGCATTGGACAATCTGCCCTCACCATAAGTGATTCTTTAATAAGATTGAGCAGTTTACCTGAGAAAAGCACTTGAGACAGAAACTGTGTCACTTGTCCAAAAGGGGGACACAGACAAATATTTTCATCTAATTCTTGTTCAGTGCCTGACTCCAAGCTACACATCATTCACATTTTTATCCATCACACTTTAAGTATTGTTGTAACAAGAGCAAACTGCAAAGTTTAAGAGCATGTGTTCTGTCCCACCTAGCAGATAGTTGATTAAATGGACTTTCAGGGTATGGAAAAATGAATTAATTTGGTACAAGAAAAAAAGGGAGCCAAGGAGAAAAGCAATGCTATCAAGAAGTGGCCAGTGCCAGGATGGGTAGCTTTGTCTTTTTCTAAATCTTGGAATCAGGCTGGGGTCACTGATTCTAATTAGCAACAGATCAGCTCCTTATCCCACACAGGTCCTGTGGAGCTGAAGAAAATGAACCTGATCTGCCAAGTCAGAGCTTGCCTTTAATTTGGGGAGGGAAATGGGGACACCTACACATAGCCAAATCCTCCTGCTGGGCTCTCTATTAGGCACCAAACAGCAAAGGAGGGTAAGAATAAGTGGGAATAAAACAAAATGAGAAGGAGAGGAGATAAATTATGAAGATAAGACAAGGCTGTTGGAGCAGATGGGGAAAAAAGGAAGAAGGAGTTAGGGGAGGACCAGAAAGCCCAAAGTGATAAAATCAAAGGTAACTTTCAAGATCCATTAGTTTATTTCATCTCCTCTTCCTGGGCTTCCTTATTTAATAGGAATCTAAAGATCATTTAATTAGCATCTCCCAATGTGGCTCAGCTATGATAACCTGACTAGTATCCATGAGGATGAGGGTTCGATCCCTGGCCCCACTGAGTGGGTTAAGGATCTGGCATTACTGTGAGCTGCTGTGTAGGTTGCAGATGAGGCTCAGATCTGGCATTGCTGTGGCTGTGGTGTAGGTAGGCAGCTGCAGCTCTGATTTGACCCCTAGCCTGGGAACTTCCATATACCACAGGTGTGCCCCTAAATTAAAAACAAAACAAAACAAAACAAGGTCACTTAATCACTGTATATTTGCTGAGCACCTACAATGGGCCAGGAGCTTTGCTTACATAATTTTGCTTAATCTTTGTAGCAGACCTGTGTGATCAGTTATTTTATACATAAGGATTCAGAGGATTAGGAAAAAAAAAAAAAAAAAAAAAGCAAGTTCCAACTCCAGTTTGTGTCAAAGTCATAATTCAATTCCAGGTTTGCCTGACTCCAAAGCTCATGTACTCTCCATTATTCCAATGTGGCAAAAATAGTAAGGGGCTCATTAACTTCTGCAAGGGGGAATTTTTTTTCTAAAGATCAATAATTTTTAATAGAAAGGCCAGTGCTGGAACAATATATTGCTTTAGGGAAAATTCCATGGAGATGAAGGTCCAGGTAAAGATACTGCTCATTTTAATATTGCTTGTGAAGTTTCCAACAGGGGAAACTTGAGGGCTAAATTTCTTAAAAGTGTCATGTGATGGAGCACCTGAAAATAGGAATTTTCATGTAAGCTACCATGAAAAAATAATATGGAAAATGTAAAATAACTGTATAAAATGTATATGTGCTAAATTAGATATTATTATACATTATATCTTAGCTAGCAAGCACCATTTTTCAATAAACAAACGTAAAGTAAAAATTTAAACTGAGAAAATGATATAATTAAGTATTATTTTTCTGTACTGTCTCCCTGAATGAGTGTTTCTTCTACTTTAGGATGCTGGTTTTCATGCAGAATTTGAAAACCTACACTTTGGGGAATGGTTTGTCCCACAAGAGGCTTGACGTTTTTAAATATAATTCAAATATAATTTGAAAAAGAGGTGGTGATATGATAAAAGTTATGAAACATCTCACCTCTCAGAAGTTATGTAGTTACAAATAAAAGAAACTGGAGATTCTCATAGAGAAGCTAAAATCTTCACTTGATCAGACAGTTAGAAATCTGAATGTACAAAAAGCTGTAGATAATGACTAGAAGCAGAGTATAATAGAGCATGGAAAGAAGGTAACAAAGCAACTGGAAAAATTCATTTTGTTTATATTCATATATTCCATATTTTCTTGGATTTCCCTGTATGTTCCAGAGACTATCTAATTTTTTTCTCAGCCTTTTAACATGTAGACCTTTTGATGAGCCTAAACATACCAATTCCAAGTTTAACAAAACCCTCAATATTCTTGACTGCCATCACTCCCCCTTGAGGGCATGCTCCCTCAAATCATGATACCTGGGCATTTGAGCTTACTTTTTGAGACTCTCTTTGAGTAACGAGACATTATAAAGATTTGACATTTGGAGGCTGAGTTATAAAGGAATACATATTGTATCACTGTTGTGCCCAGCAGTCTCTGTTTCCCCTGCAAAAAGCTGGGCCTCTTTGGACCATCTCATTGAGGCTGTCTTGCACCCAATTTTTCTGATGCACTTCAGCCAATGGGAGGCATCAGAGAGAGATCAAGGAGTGGAAGGAAGACCGGTTAAGTGTTATGTTGTCTCTGCTCCTCACCACCATGAGCTATGTTGGTAGCTATGTTGGCAGTAGCTCCTATCCAGAAGACCCTGTCTGATTTAGTTTCCTAGAGCTGCCATAAAAAGTTACCTCAGACTGGGAGGCTGACAACACACATTTATTCTCTCCCTGCTCTGCAGGCCAAAAGACCAAAATCAAGGTGGCAGCAGTGCCATGCTCCCTCTGAAGGTTGTAGGGGAGAATTCTTCTTGGCTTCCTTCAGCTTCTGGTAAGTCCAGGCATTCTTTGGCCTGTGGCTGCCCCATAATTCAGTCACTGCCTCTGTCTTCACATGGCCTTTTCTGCTTCTCCGCTCTGTCTGTGTCTTCTCTCTCATAAGGACACTTACCATTGGATTTGGGGCCCAGTGGTATGATGGCAGAATGATCTCGTCTTGAAATCCTTAACTACATCTGCAAAGACCTTTTCTAAATAAGGTCACATGTGTAGGTTCTGGGTCGGTCTATCTATGGAGGGACCATTTTTCAACCCACTGCAGATTGGTCTAGCTCTGAGAGATTCTGGTCCTCCTTTCCTCCTTCAGGCTTTTCCAGGGGCCAGTACCTCCATGCTTCACCATCCCGTGGGGATCTGCTTAACCCTGCCTAAGCTATCAATCAAACTTGCTTTCATTATCCTTGTAAATGAACATGGACTCTAAGATAGTTATATATATATTACATATTATATATAGTATTGAGAATGCTTGAAAAAAAATGACCTTATCAACCCAGATTCTGATATGAATTCCCAGTCTCAGCCAGAGAGTCCCTCATCCTCAGTGAAATCTATCTTCCCTGATTCAGGTATCAGGATTCACCACTGAAAACTTGGGAACACACATGCAAAAAAAAAAAAACAAAGCCACAGGGGCGGAAGAGGTAATTTCCCAAGCTTCCTTTGTTAGAACTAGATATTTCCTGTCGTTGGCACTCTATAAGAAAAAGGAGTAATCTTTATGAAGAAGCTTTCCCTACCCTCCACTAAAACATAATGAACTTCCATAAATGTATTTACACATTTCAGAAATTCCCCTAAGTAATAGGACAATTCAGGGAACCAAACTGTAGTAAAACTGATCGACACCATGGAAATCAATCACCTTAGTTACTATCACCTACTGGCCTTGACAGTTTTTAAACAATTTCTTCTATATTGTATAAATAGCAACCCACAATCATTTGTGTGTTCATTCCTTTCTGATGTTTAAACATTTATTCTCACTGCTGATCCAGCTCTATATGAACACATTCAGAGTACAATTTTGTTTGCCAAATTAAAGAGAATTCTGGCAAGATACTGGAGATCAGTTCTTTTAAATACCCATTTTCTCACTTGTAGAATAATTGTGTTGGGCTAGATGGTTTGATTTTTAAGGCTGCTTTCTGGAGTGTCCTGGAATTTGCATAAATTGGGCTGTGGAACTCAGCCACTCTATCATGTCATCACCATGATGTCACAAGGAATTCTAAGGCCCTGAGGGTGCCCATTGAAAAAAAGCAGTTATTTAACTTTCCATCTAAATTTGGAAAGTGTTCTATGTGTTTGGATTAAATTCTATTCATGGAATCTGCCTCCTGCTGATAAAGGCCAAAACTAGTCTAAAGCTACTGCTTCAAGTTCAAATCAAACATCTGACCACACCAGTACAAAAACAAGAAAATGCAAAGAAATAGGTTGTATTGCTGTCCTTAGACTCCCCCTGTTCTATGGGTATTTAATTCTATCAAATTTCATTTGCTTCTCAGGTCAGGAAGGGCATCTTCCTGCCAGGTGTATGTATCTAGGGAAAATGAATGTAGGTAGTATATTTAAACTATGTTGTTAATGGAAGGTCTAAGACATCATTTATTCATTTGTTCATTCATTCATACCAAATCTCCCAAGGGAATCTTTTTTTTTTTTTTTTTTTTTGGCCACTCCTGAGGCATGAGGAAGTTCCCAGACCCAGGGACTGAACTTGTGCCATAGCAGCAACCCAAGCCACAACAGTGAAAACACCAGATCTTTAACCTGCTGAGCTACCAGGGAACTCCATGAGTGGGCCATTTATATCTCCAAAAACAATGCTTACTATTTGCTAGACAAACTCTAAATATGAGATCATTTCCTAAAAATATCTAAAGTGACTCTTCCTTATATGGTGTTCACATAACAATTTTAAAGGAAGTAGTGAAAGAAAAATGGTATTTAGCAAGTAGAGGAAACGCATATACAAATGTGCATAGATGTATATACATATGCATATGTGAAATATGTGTGTATATATTTAAAATTATGGTTTGAAAGGCGTTTGCCAAAATTCAGGACTTTGTGTAAAAATAGCTCCATGTCTGTACCAGTTAGTTTCTCTTGGAAACTTAAAAAAAAAAAAATACAATATTTTTTGATGGCTTTACCCTGCACTGCCCAGCTACATTAAGATAACAGTAAACTACATTCTTATGGCTGTCATAACATTTAGCTTGGTGCTGCCTGCAATGTGAGTAATCTATTAAGATATATAAGGTGCAAAATGCTGCCTTTGTGTTTTGGAGTTCACGCTATCAGCTGTAACAACCCAGTGCAATTACTGCCAGTGTGGGGCTTGGCTGCTTCCCACTAAGGCCCTCATAGTCCACTTTGCAGCAGTGACCCCTGGCAACCTCAGCCACTGCCACTGGGGCCACCCAGAGCTCCTTCTCCAGGTCCCTGTTCCCTCGACTCCCTCCCCTCTCCTCTTTCGTGCCTGTCATCAATCTTACTAAAATGACAGCAGACAGATGTTAGCCTTTGCAAAGATCAAATGAAATCTATAGTTCTGGGGCTGTTCACCAAGGAGCAGATCAGTCTACACCCAATGCAGGCACATAACACTAGTGACAGTCTACCTAGAATCAATTTGCCAGCCACTGCAAGTGTCTCTCTGCAGGTATGGGCCACTCATAAATGAATTTTGACAAAATTTAATCCTTCAGTTTTTTTCAGAGAGGTCTGATAGACTGTGTGGAATTTCTTGAGAATGCCTGTCTATGTGTCTGTGGGCACGCATTTGAAAACAATTACTAACGTTCAACTTAGAGGAGATAGTATTTCCTTTGGCCAAAAACTCATGATTTTTAACCCCTTCTTCCAAAAGTTGTGCTATACCAAGACCCCTCCTCTCTGGCCCCCACCACTTGCCCTTGAGTGTTCAGATTTCTCTCACTGAACAAACAGCATTACTCCATAGCATAACTATGCCAAATATGCCCTTGTCTCATGCCATTTCTTTACATCAATGTACAGGACTATTTATCCCCCAAAGAAATGTTTACCTAATCTGGAAAACGTCAGGCCATATGGTGTACATTGTATGAATTTCATCCATCCTTTTTAACTCTTTCTTAAAGTCTTTTTTCTCCATGCTGCCCATTTGTTGTGGACCAGACAGAAATGATTAAAGGGTATGGAAATCAGAAGAGAGGGGGCAGGATGTGAAAGAAGCAGAAAGAAGCACAGATGGGGTATGGGAGAGACTTCTTCCTTTGCTAAATGTGACATCGTGTATGTAAACCAAAGGCCGAAGAAGTCTCAGGATCAAGACAACCTTTGTGCACAGTTAGAGCATATCCAGAATAAAAAAGTAAACCACATCAACAGTGACCTAAAGATGAATATGATGCATTATTAATAATAACATCCCCACGGGCTACCTGAAGCTCAGAAAGACCAAATCACCTTTAGGCTCTTATTTCCCTCATCACTTCCTAGAAATAATGAAGTCTTAACTGTATCAAGAAAAGAGCAACCAACCCTCTGGTACTTTGAGCCGAAGCAAATGTTTCTGTAATGTATCTTTCTACAGTATCTTAGGAAAAGATAGATAGCTATTTAAAATAAGCGGTATCAAGGAAGAATAAACTATTATGTTTGTGCCAATGCTTATTCATGGTTTTATAACAAGACATATCTGTTTTCTTCATATAAATCTTGACTCTATATTTAGAGTTTGCAAACAATGATTCTAGTTTTTGGCTGCCTGCCACTTCTGATGGAAAGCTGGGATAGCCGTACTACATTACTATAACATTAAAAAAAAATTCCCAAAATTCCACGTGTAGAACTTCCTAACAGGCAACAGAAAAATATACAGTGTTCATGTATAAACAGAGGAGAAAAGAGGGCAAAGGCTTATAAATTTCAGGGAGGGGCCTAAGCCAATACTACACTTTTGGTCAATCTTTCTAAATTAAGGGTATCTAAAGTGGCTGTAGAAATGGTACCATCTCAGGTCTTTTCTGGCCTTCTTTTTGCCTCTAACCAAAAAACTCCCAGTCTGTCTTAGCCACCTGGTCAATTCTTAAACAAAGGCTGAGCAGCCACCAAACACTCAGAAAAGAGTGCTACTTTTTAACAGTATCAATAGCAGTGTCAAGTGACCTGACATATTTTGGAGATTCCCTAAAGAAAGGTTTTTGTTTCATCTCTTTTTTGTACCTAAATAGTACTGAAAACACTGGTGGGTATCAGGAAATTGTCACTAGTTAAATTTTTTTCTTGTTCCTACAGAAATGGAGAAAGTAAGCAATTATCTTTAAGATAGACAATTCACGGAATTGACTCTATAATCTAGCAATATTTTGGAGGTTGTGGCATTTGCTCAGGAGAATTCATTTGTTCAATTACGGTATGTTCATTCATACCTTCACTCAACCAAAGAATATATCCTGCCATCTCTAAGCACTCTGCTGAGTACTGAGGAATGGAAGCTCAAAGACAGGATCTTTCCCTCAAAGGTCTAGTTCAGTGTGAAAGGCAGCCAAGTAAACAGGCCATTTCAGTGTAGTATGATAGGGAGCACGTGGGGCTGTATGACTATAGCGAGGAAGGAAACCTAACTCTGCTCTGGGGTATCAGGGAAGGATACCAGGGGGGCGACATCCTCTGAGCTCAAGGACAGAGGCTTGGGAGAGCACATGAGGATTTTAATGAGGTCACAGGATGCAAAAGCCGGTGTGTATGTGTGGCAGGGGCAGTAGAGGATGGGGGGAATGGAGTGATGTAGTAGATGAGGCCAGAGAAGCAAATGGTTAAACCCCAAAGATCCTGATACTCTGGCTTGTGGGGAAAGACTTCAGTAGTTGTGAGACTGCCACTAAATTCCAAGTGGGAAAATTTTAATGGAAAAGATAGGAAAGCCATCACAAGATCTTTCTTAACCTGAAAAAGGTGAAAAATATATATATATGCATGCACATAGAGAGAACTAAATAATATAAATAACTAAAATGTAACACAATTTCAAGACCCAAAACTAAGCCCACAATTTTGACACTGCATAAAAGTGAAAGATGCCCAGTGGCTCTCAGTCCTGGGATTAATTCAGGAAAACATAACTGATTGAGGCAAAAATGAGAAAGGAGCGTTCAGAAAAGCAGGAAAAAAATGGAGGGGGAGTGGTAAGAGGCCATGGTGAACCAGATTTTAGTAAAACCTTTCTATCAATCATTCTAAATGAACTTTGGTTATTAAGTTGAATATATTGCTAGTAAATGGTTTCTTATAGGAAAAAAGAAAGAAAGAAAGAAAATGAAGCAAGGACAGCTGACATAGACACAGATATTCTAACTAGAGTTTGAATAACCAACTTAGGTAATTTCAGGCACCACAATTTTTAAATCACATCTAGAAAAAAAATCAAATGGATTAGTTCCATTTACAATGAATGTTGTTTGGCATATCAATTAAAAACACAAAGTGCTTTTTCCACATTCCTTCTAACCAATTTTCAAATATTTATCAGTGCATTCTACTGAACGTTTCATCACAGTTAGTGTGGAAGTGAACAAGGCCCAGAGAACATACTGAGAATTTCATTATAGAGGTGGATTAAGTAGGACAAAGAGTAAATTGTTAACATCTTAAAAACCAGATTATTAAACAAAAGTAGTAATATACAGAGTTATAAGAGAAATGGAATATGCCAGTTGGTAAGTTTTTTAATTCCCCCATTTGTATATTTCTAATAACAGCCTTCTTAATTTGTATAGTTGAGAAATACATCACTAACTCCAGTATCATAAATAAACATAATGAATAATAAGCCTACAAAACTAGGACTTAGATTCCCAATTGGTTTACCTTGATCCTTATTTTAAATCAGTCAAGATGAGGCACAATTGAAAATAAATAATATACTTTGAATAAAATAAAATAAATAGTATACTTTAAACTGCAGGCTCATCTCCACAGCTAGGTAAAATCAGAAGATATATGGAAGGAAGGTAGGAAGATGAAGGAAGAAGAAAAGAGAGGGGGAAGGGAGAGAGGGAAGATGGGAAGGTGGAGGGAGGAAGACTCTGTTCCTTGGTTACTCTCAGCTCACAAATCAACTGGCCCTGAAAATATCTGTTAGACAACCATCAAAACAGACAATAAAGACTTGTGGGCTTTTTTCACCCCAAAATTCAATGATACTGTTCTTTGTCTCCCAGATGGATAGTTAAGGACCAAATATTAATGTTAAGTAAGATAGAACCCATACTCCTAAAATCCTTGTCGTCTACCCAATAACTCAGTAGGATGCTCAGAAATCGCACAGGAAAAATTATGCAAGAGTGTACGTTATGTCCTTTCAGATAAATATTTCCTTGTGATTCTTCTTCCCCACCCCACCTCAACTGTCTGACTTCTGACTGCTGATGTTTGTTCCTTCTTAGAGAAAAGAGCTAGAAGCAGAAGGGAGGAGCTGGGGAAGAGAACCCAAAACAAGTGGTAGAAATTGCCTTCCTATCATGAACACATTTAACCTCAAGTGTTTAGTCATTTATATGATAGAAAGGAACACATACTGAAATCTCAACCTCAAATATATCATACTACCTTATCCAATTTCTTTTTCCAACTTCAACTTAATTCTAGGTTCATATTTCTAATATGATGCACATCAAAGTGATTGCAAGCTATTTGTGAATTTGCCTCAATAGACAATTCTCAAATTTACTCTCTTGAAGTTTTGAAACTGAAGGATTTTTCTTTTTCTTTTTTTTTCAATCTAATGTCCTTAAGGTTTGAAAAATATTTCAAAAGTATACACTCTAATAATGGATTAAACATTGTCACCTATAGTTGAAATTAGGTTTTCTAAAAATAGTGTGCTCATACCTCCAGGAAAATAGCAAAAATTTCCCCTGCAGGTCCTTATCGCTCAATGTGTAAACAAAATATAATAATTAATAACAGTTATGGGACACAGTATTTATTGAGCCAGACACTTCATACACATTATCTAATTTAATTCTCATAGCTTCCTTATGATATGGGTGTTACTCTGTCTGCTTTGTAAATAAGAAACAAAAGGTCAGATGCATTAATAATTTGCACATAGCTATAAATGATGGGGTTGTCATTCAGATCCAGCTCTGCCAGACTCTGGAATTCATGCTCTTAAACACTATCTTCTCCTGCCTCTCCCAATTATCAGGCTTGCAGTCCCTGTTCAATCAGCATGAACACTTGCTCCATCTTTACTGCAGAAGCAAATGGAAACTTAACCAGTAAATCCCAAACCTCAGGTTTTTTATCAAAGCCTTTAGGAACAGTTCAGCTTTTGGCTGCCTCTTCTTCCCAAAGCCCTCAGAGGCACAAGATCAATCCCGCCTGTTGACGTAGGAACGTCCTGATACTGCATATATCTTCTACAGTAGAACAAAGGTCCCTCCTTGGCTCTGGTCTTTGCACTGGAGTCCCTCAGGGGTTAATCCATGCCATCCCAAAGTTCAGTGAAGGGGCAATCAAAACTGAACAGCAGGGATTTTAGAATGTTAATCACTGACTCTCCTCCGATTGGCCCAGAACAAATGCTGGGTATAGTAAATTGTCCTTGTCAGCTCAGCTCACATGATGATATGCTTTATTTCTAGACATGCCTTGAATCTGTCCCCTGAATTTATGTTCAGAAAATAAACACTTCCAGACAGCAATAAAGCATTCAGTTGTGCCTGGTGATTGCAAAGCCTCAGACCCACCAAAGCTCTTTTCTTGGGAGGTTTTAAGAGTCTGAACAGTCCAGCTTCCCAAATCATATTTCCTCCCCACCAGCCTGGCACACAAGTGTGCTATTAAAACCAGAACCTGGATTTCAATCTTGTCCTCTCTTTTTGCTTTCCCATCCCTACTTTCTTTTTTCCCTCCACCTTTATCTTTTTTCTTTCTTTTTTTTTTTTTTTTTTTTTTCTGCAAAGACATTTAATTGGGGCTCCATTCAGGCCAAACTTAGTTTTTTTCCAAGTTGCCAAATGAGAAGGAAGTTACTCAACTACTTTCACCCCTGTCATAAACCAAGATAGATTATGACTGGGGAATATTACCATGCTTCCCAACATTTAGGTAGTCATTTACCACATTCATAATAATTATGGAGATCTGAGTATTTGTATTATATACTCTATCATGAGATTGACTCTCATGTCATTAATTTTGTTTTAAGGAATAAATCAGAGATTTGGGGGGTATGCATATTTTTTCTAATATACCTAAAAATAACTAAACCACTATTACATTATTTTAAATTCATCAGAGTACCCAGTAAAATATTTATCCATGCTACCATGTACCATGCATACCATACACTTGGAGAAACACAATTCTAGAACAACATAATGATCCCAAGGAAGATCAAAATAATATAGATAAATAAATAAACTGCAATAGTAATAAAGATATCAAAGATTCAGGATATGAGTTTTTTTCCTAAAAGCTAAATTAAACAGCTGTTTCATTTTCACCTGAGGTGGCCAATGGGACAACTTGTATTTAGGTAATTTGCTGATTAGACTGTGTGTTATGTGCTCTGGGTGTTGCTGATAAACACACAGCCAGCCTGTGGTGTTTGTTTGCACCTTGTAATTTTTATGGTCACACTCTAACTCTACCATGGTATCCTTGAATGTCATCTCTTTGCAACATGAGGCTGCTGAGATCTTGGCAAAACTAAATGGAACAGGACCAACCTCTGAAAGAGGTGATAGGCAGGCTAACACCTAGGGGAAAAGAAGGGGATTTCATTGAAGATTCCAGGTTTCAGGGACTGGCTTGGACATACAGGTTTATTTTAACTTAATAAGAAGGAAATCCAGTGACTTCTTCCATTTCTAGGTGAAACTCTATAGATAAATATAGAGCCATGGTCAATAATTAAAAGTGTAGTTGGGTAGATAATAAAATGCATCAAGTGTTAGCAGTTCAGCTACTAGTATGGGGTTCACTGAACCACAGGAGCTATTTTCCCCCAGGGCTTCTCCCTTTTATTGCAGTAGCATTCAATGCTCTCCTTTCCTCAGGAGAGGACTGTGGAAACCCATCAGAAAGCAGTCTTAGGAAGAGGACAAGATGGCGGAGGAGTAGGGGGACACGCTCGCCCTCTCCCACAAACACAACAAAAAAAGCACATCTACAGAATAAATGACTCGCACAGAACAGCAACCAATCGCTGGCAGAGGAACCTAAACTCCAATAACGGCAAGAAGTTCGTGACATTATTGGGCAGAACGGGAGAAAAGAGGAGAGTGAGAGAAGGTGAATCCAAGCGGGACGGGCGCTCCCGAAAGGGAACTGCGGAGGAGAAAGGGATCCCGCACCCTGGAAAGTCACCTACCGGGGGAAAGATCAAACGAACCGGAGGAATCTCCAGATGCAGAGAAGAGTGTAGCAGTAAGTTGGAGTACGGAAAAGCCGATCAAGAACCCAACGCACCATCTGAACTATGGGCACAGTCACCAAAAATTGAGACGCCAGGGTTGGGGCTGGGCACCGAGTCCTCGGCTCCAGAGGTTAGTCCCCGGGAAAGGGCCGGGGGACGCCTGGGTGGGGGCTGGGCACCGAGACCTCGCCGCAGAAGGTTAGTCCCCGAGAAAGGGCCGGGGGGCGCCACCTGGGTGGGGGCTGGGCACCGAGACCTCGGCTCCAGAGATTAGTCCCCAGGCTAGGGGGGCGGGGCAGAGCGGAAACTGCTTGGGAGGTCTAGAAACCATCTGATGGGGCAGAGACTGCCTGGGAGACTAGAAAACAAAGCTGTCACAGAGGAAGGGAACAATACTCTAGGAGCGGGGAAGTGGAAAGCCGCATCAGAGGGAACCTGGGAGAAGAGCCTGGTCTGCGCCCGTGCTGGGGAGGGGAGAAAAGAAGGGGTGGGTTCCCATAGAATACCCCCCACGCCACAGCAAGCTTATAGGCCCAATAGCTAGCTGAAAACTGTGCTTACCAGTGCATCCCCTCCCCCCACCCCCGCCATGCCCTACGCTCTCATGGACCTGGGGCTGCCTGCCATCCAGAAGGGCTGGCCTCAACAATTGCCTGAAGCCTACCACCGCAGGGGCTGTCCCTGCACAGGTCTGCTTGCCCTTTGGAGGGGCTACACTTCCGCAGAGAAGCACCAAACACCACCAGCCCCCGAGAAAAGGCCTGCAGCCCAGAAAAGCTAGAACAAGCTTAGCCAGGCTGTGAATAGATAGGCCTAATTCTCGGATGGTTTTTCTGAGTCGGGTTCCCCCTGGGAGGAGCCTCTTGGGTTTCCAACGGCCCTGCTACCCGCCCAAGCCCCCAGGGGATGCTCTAGTGGACCAGCTGCATAGGACTGCCAGCTCCAGGCAGGACCCCCTGCAGCCCAGAAAAGCTGCAACAAGCCTGGCCGAGTTGGGAAAAGATCTCAGATGGTTTTTCTGAGTCGGGCTGCCCTGGGGAGGAGCCTCTTGGGTCTCCAACGGCCCTGCTACCCGCCCAAGCCCCCAGGGGGTGCCCCACTCCCGTGAAATAACTGCTCAGCACCACCAGCCCCCTGGAAGAGCCCCTGCAGCCCAGAAAAGCTGCAACAAGCTCAGCCAGACGGTGAAAAGATCCGCCTACATTCTCAGGCTGTCCTTCTGAGTTGGGCTGCCCTAGGGAAGAGCCTCTTAGGTTCTCAGTGACCCAGATAGCTGCTCCAGCCCCCAGGGGGAGATGCACCCCTGAAGAGCAGCTGCCCAACACTGCCAACCCCCTGCAAGAACCCCACAGCCTAAAAACACCAGAGCAAGCTCTGCATGACCAAGTGAAATCTGCTACCATCGTGGTGTGGACCTCTCAGTCCTGTCTGCCCTCAGGAAGTCCTCCTTTGCTTCAAAGAAACACTGTTAGCCCCATCAACACTCCAGAAAAGCCACACTGCCTCAAAAAAGATTGACCAACAATGCCAGCCCTCAGGAAATATTCCACGGCAGTGACAAGGCAAACACTGCCTGATAACGGAGAGTACAACTCCCTCAGGAGAAAGAAAACAACAAGCAAGATGAAGAAGCTGAGAAACCACCCCCAGTCAAACCAACAGGAGAACTCACCTAAAACAGTCAACAATGAAACAGAACTCTGCAGTCAGACAGACCTGGAGTTCAAAAGAGAAATAGTGAAAATACTGAAGGAATTAAGAGAAGATATGAACAGTAATGCAGATACCCTCAGAAAGGAACTAGAAAATATAAGGAGGAGCCAAGAAAAACTACAACATTCATTTGCAGAGATGCAAACTGAACTGGGGGCAGTAAAAACCAGAATGAATAATGCAGAAGAACGAATCAGTGATATGGAAGACAGAATAATGGAAATCACTCAATCTGGTCAACAGACAGAAAACCGAATCAAAAAACTGGAAAGCAATATAAGAGACCTATGGGATAATATAAAGCGGGCCAATCTATGCATAATAGGAATTCCAGAAGGAGTAGAAAAAGATAAGGGAATGGAAAATATATTTGAAGAAATTATCGATGGAAACTTCCCAAGTCTAAAGAATACTGGATTCAAGATACAAGAAGCACAGAGGGCCCCAAACAAACTGAACCCAAACAGACCCAAACCAAGACACATCATAATAAAAATGGCAAAAGTTAGTGATAAAGAGAGGATCCTAAAGGCAGCAAGAGAAAACCAGAATGTTACCTACAAGGGAACCCCCATAAGAATATCAGCTGATTTCTCTACAGAAACACTACAGGCCAGGAGGGAATGGCAAGAGATATTTAAAGTGCTAAAAGGAAAAAATATGCAACCTAGAATACTCTATCCAGCAAGAATATCATTTAAAATAGAAGGGGAAATAAAAATTTTTCCCAACAAACAAAAACTTAAAGAATACAGCAACACAAAACCCAGGTTAAAGGAAATATTGAAAGGGCTTCTCTAAACCAAAAAGAAAGGGAAGAAAAAAGAAAAGAAAAAAAAAAAGAAGAAGAGGAAGAACTAGGACTGAGGAAACCACAATCAGAGAGCAGTCACTCAAATAAGCCAGCATACAGATTTAATCATGAACATGCTTCAAACAAAATAAAATTTAAAAAAAAAAGAAAAAAGAGTCATCAAAACCATAAAATGTGGGCAAGGGATGTTAGGAGGTAAATAACCCTTTTTGTTTGTATGTATGTCTCTCTTCTTAATTTTAATATAGTAATGAAGTGTTTGAATTTACAGGACCATCAGGCTAAAACACACAATTATGGGAAGGGGTTAGCATACTTAAAAAACAGGGCAACCACAAGCCAAAACCAATACCAAATATTGCATTTGCAAAAAATTAAAAAAAAAATACACTCAAGCAGATAATAACAGGAGACCATCCAACCAAAAAAAAAAAAGAAACGAAGAATGGGGAACCATAGAATCAGCTGGAACACGAGGTTCAAATGGCAAAAAATAATAATCTATCAATTATCACCTTAAATGTCAATGGACTGAATGCCCCAATCAAAAGACACAGAGTGGCTGAGTGGATAAAAAGGCAAAAACCTTCAATATGCTGCCTACAAGAAACTCACCTTAGGACAAAAGATACATATAGATTGAAAGTGAAAGGGTAGGGAAAAATATTTCATGCCAATAGACATGACAGAAAAGCAGGAGTCGCAACACTCATATCAGACAAAATAGACTTTAAAACAAAAGACATAAAGAAAGACAAAGAAGGACACTATTTAATGATTAAGGGATCCATCCAAGGAGAGGATGTTACTATCATCAACATATATGCCCCAAATATAGGAGCACCCAGATACATACAACAAATATTAACAGACATAAAGGGAGATATTGATGAGAATACAATCATAGTAGGAGACCTAAATACCCCCCTCACATCAATGGACAGATCCTCTAGACAGAAAACCAATAAAGCAACAGAGATCCTAAAGGAAACAATAGAAAAGTTAGACTTAATTGATATCTTCAGGACACTACATCCAAAAAAATCAGAATACACATTCTTCTCAAATGCTCATGGAACATTCCCAAGAATCGACCATATATTGGGACACAAAGCGAATCTCAATAAATTTAGGAGCATGGAAATTATCTCAAGTATCTTTTCTGACCACAATGCCATGAAATTAGAAATCAACCATGGGAAAAGCAAAGAGAAAAAACCTACTCCATGGAGACTAAACAACATGCTACTAAAAAACCAATGGGTCAATGAGGAAATCAAGAAGGAAATTAAAAACTACCTTGAAACAAATGATAATGAAGATACAACCTCTCAAAATCTATGGGATGCTGCGAAAGCAGTGCTCAGAGGGAAATTTATAGCAATACAGGCCTTTCTCAAAAAAGAAGAAAGATCCCAAATTGACAACTTAACCCTCTACCTAAATGAATTAGAAAAAGAAGAACAAAAAAGTCCTAAAGTCAGCAGAAGGAAGGAAATTATAAAGATCAAAGAAGAAATCAATAAAAAAGAGATTCAAAAAACAATAGAGAAAATTAATAAAACCAAGAGCTGGTTCTTTGAAAAGGTGAACAAAATTGACAAACCCCTGGCCAGACTCACTAAAAAGAGGAGAGAAAGAACCCAAATAACCAAAATTATAAATGAAAAAGGAGAAATCACAACGGATACAGCAGAAATACAAAAAACCATAAGAGAATACTATGAACAACTGTATGGCAACAAGTTTGACAATCTGGAAGAAATGGACAATCTTCTAGAATCTTACAGCCTGCCAAAACTGAATCAAGCAGAAACAGACCAACTGAACAGACCGATCACTAGAAATGAAATTGAAGAGGTCATAAAATCACTCCCTACAAATAAAAGTCCAGGACCAGATGGCTTCACAGGTGAATTTTATCAAACATATAAAGAGGAATTGGTGCCCATCCTCCTTAAACTCTTTCAAAAGGTTGAAGAAGAAGGAATACTCCCAAAGACATTCTATGAGGCCACCATCACCCTCATTCCAAAACCAGACAGAGATACCACCAAAAAAGAAAACTATCGGCCAATATCATTGATGAATATAGATGCAAAAATTCTCAACAAAATCTTAGCCAACCGAATCCAACAACATACCAAAAAAATTATACACCATGACCAGGTAGGGTTCATCCCAGGTTCACAAGGATGGTTCAACATACGCAAATCAATCATTATCATACATCACATTAACAAAAAAAAAGTCAAAAATCATATGATCATCTCAATAGACGCAGAAAAAGCATTTGACAAAGTTCAACATCCATTCATGATCAAGACCCTCACCAAAGTGGGTATAGAGGGGACATTCCTGAATATAATCAAAGCCATTTATGATAAACCCACAGCAAATATAATCCTCAATGGGGAAAAACTGAAAGCCTTCTCACTCAAATCTGGAACAAGACAGGGATGCCCACTCTCACCACTGCTCTTCAACATAGTTTTGGAAGTCTTAGCCACAGCAATTAGACAAACAAAAGAAATCAAAGGCATCCATATAGGAAGAGAAGAGATCAAACTGTCACTGTATGCAGATGACATGATACTATACCTAGAAAACCCTAAGGACTCAACCCCAAAACTCCTTGAACTGTTTAATAAATTCAGCAAAGTAGCAGGATATGAGATTAACATTCAGAAGTCAGTTGCATTTCTGTATACCAGCAATGAAACATTAGAAAAGGAATACAAAAATACGATACCTTTTAAAATTGTACCTCACAAAATCAAATACCTCGGAATACACCTAACCAAAGAGGTAAAGGACCTATATGCCGAGAACTATAAAACTTTAATCAAAGAAATCAAAGAAGATGTAAAGAAATGGAAAGATATTCCATGTTCCTGGATTGGGAAAATCAATATTGTGAAAATGGCCATACTACCCAAAGCAATCTACAGATTCAATGCAATCCCTATCAAATTACCCATGACATTTTTCACAGAACTAGAACAAACAATCCAAACATTTATATGGAAGAACAAAAGACCCAGAATCGCCAAAGCAATCCTGAGAAACAAAAACCAAGCAGGAGGCATAACTCTCCCAGACTTCAAGAAATACTACAAAGCCACAGTCATCAAAACAGTGTGGTACTGGTATCAAAACAGACAGACAGACCAATGGAACAGAATAGAGAATCCGGAAATAAACCCTGACACCTATGGTCAATTAATCTTTGACAAGGGAGGCAAGAACATCAAATGGGAAAAGGAAAGTCTGTTCAGCAAGCATTGCTGGGAAACCTGGACAGCTGCATGCAAAGCAATGAAACTAGAACACACCCTCACACCATGCACAAAAATAAACTCCAAATGGCTGAAAGACTTAAACATAAGACAGGACACCAACAAACTCCTAGAAGAGAACATAGGCAAAACACTCTCTGACATCAACATCATGAATATTTTCTCAGGTCCGTCTCCCAAAGCAATAGAAATTAGAGCAAAAATAAACCCATGGGACCTCATCAAACTGAAAAGCTTTTGCACAGCAAAGGAAACCAAAAAGAAAACAAAAAGACAACTTACAGAATGGGAGAAAATAGTTTCAAATGATGCAACGTACAAGGGCTTAATCTCTAGAATATATAAGCAACTTATACAACTCAACAGCCAAAAAAACCAATCAATCAATGGAAAAATGGGCAAAAGACCTGAATAGACATTTCTCCAAAGAAGATATACAGATGGCCAACAAACACATGAAAAAATGCTCAACATCGCTGATTATAAGAGAAATGCAAATCAAAACTACCATGAGATACCACCTTATACCAGTCAGAATGGCCATCATTAATAAATCCACAAATAACAAGTGCTGGAGGGGCTGTGGAGAAAAGGGAACCCTCCTGCACTGCTGGTGGGAATGTAAACTGGTACAGCCACTATGGAGAACAGTTTGGAGATACCTTAGAAATCTATACATAGAACTTCCATATGACCCCACAATCCCACTCTTGGGCATCTATCCGGACAAAGCTCTACTTAAAAGAGACACATGCACCCGCATGTTCATTGCAGCACTATTCACAATAGCCAGGACATGAAACAACCCAAATGTCCATCGACAGAGGATTGGATTCGGAAGAGGTGGTATATATACACAATGGAATACTACTCAGCCATAAAAAAGGATGACATAATGCCATTTGCAGCAACATGGATGGAACTAGAGAATCTCATCCTGAGGGAAATGAGCCAGAAAGACAAAGGCAAATACCATATGATATCACTTATAACTGGAATCTAATATCCACCACAAATGAACATCTCCTCAGAAAAGAAAATCATGGACTTGGAGAAGAGACTTGTGGTTGCCTGATGAGAGGGGGAGGGAGTGGGAGGGATCGGGAGCTTGGGCTTATCAGACACAACTTAGAATAGATTTACAAGGAGATCCTGCTGAATAGCATTGAGAACTATGTCTAGATACTCATGTTGCAACAGAAGAAAGGGTGGGGGAAAAAACTGTAATTGCAATGTATACATGTAAGGATAACCTGGACCCCCTTGCTGTACAGTGGGAAAATTAAAAAAAAAAAAAAAGAAAAACAAATAAATAAATAAAAAGAAAGCAGTCTTAGAACTTTTTCATATTCTATATCAAGATACTAGGACATTATTCTAGTTCATTAAGTAGAACAATTTTAGTGTAAATACTGAGTTGGGATCTTACCTGAAAAAAAAAGTTTGAGACCTATATTCCTACAATGCAATTTTCTCTTCACTTTGATTTAACATTTTTAATCCAGTACCACTTACTTTAAGCTTGATCAAAAATTCTCATTTCACAAAGCTTCAGAAGCTTTTGTATTTTCTTAGTCTGATCTCCTTGGTCATTGTTGTCCATAAGTAAAGATCTTCCACTTGAGATATGAGGAGAATTTGAGGTGATAGAAAATGAACTTTAAGTTAGAGAGGTTAAGAGGAATGCTAATATAATTTGCAAATGGTGATGGCTGTCTGAATGAATTAGAATAGGAGCCATAAGAATTTTACTATTATTTAGTTACTCTGTTAACTAATACTAGGCTGAGTACCAATCACACACAGGTATGATAGATGCAACAGTGCATGAGGCAAAGTCCCCGCCCCCTTGGAGATTATCTTTCTCCTCCATTTGGGACATAAATTCTTCTTTAAGGAAGTCCAAGACCTAAAGGGAATGGAGCAGGTCATGTAAATAATATTCTTGATAGCGACAGTTTGTGTAAAGACCATGGTCAGGTGAGACACTGGGAGATTTGAGGATCTGAGGGAAAACAGGGCTGCAGTTGGGTAGGGAGGGCAGAGTGGCACAAGTGAAATGAAGAGTCAGGGAAGACCTGATCCTTGGAGGACCTTGTCTCCTTTGAGAATGAATTTAATTTTTTTTTTCCTACGTGTAGTGACAGTCATTGAAGGATTTTAATCAAGATATGAATTTTTAAAAATGGAATTTTAAGAAAATTACAGTGGCTGCCACACAGAAGGTGGATTTATGGGTTGTGGGTAGAAGTCAAAAGATGTGTTAGAGGCTACTGCTATATTCCAGATGAGAGATGATGGTGGCCAGGCTAAAGTGAAGGCATGGAAGAGACAGAAAAGTGTCTCAAATGTTAGTGGTAGACTTGATAAATTTGCTTAAGAGTGAAATGTGAGGATTTTGAGGAAAAAAAAGAGGAATCAAGGATATTTTCTAAGTTTCTAACTTGAACTACTGGAAACATAGTTGTATCTGCTGATATGTGGAAGCCTAAGAGCAAACAGATGAAGGAAACAACAGGCTGAATCAAAAGTTTAATTTTGAACAAGTCATAATTGTGTCAACTATGACCACCTAAACTGTAATCTTAAGGAGTTGAATGGATGAGCCCAGAAAGAATATTCAAACCAAAGCCTAACTCCAAAGTCCATGCTCTTTCCACTCAACTATGAAATTAGTAAAATAAGGCCTTCTGAGAATCCTTAGGATTTATTACTTCTAACATCAATTTGAAAATTAAACATAAAATTGCTTATAATTCATCTTTGGAATCCTGTCACACTGCTACATGATTCTTATATAACTTTTTGTAGGCTCATGCATTAAATCTTTGCTTATGTTTTACTTTCCCTAAAGGAAGTAAGAAATTAAGCCTTAAATGTTTTTACCTGCTGTAGAGTACCTAGTTCAGGGTGTTCCACATGTAAATATTCAATAAGTAGGTACTTTGATAAGTCTCGACATGTTGGAAAATTGCATTTAATACTAAGTTATATCCCATAATGCCTTTCCTGTTAATAATGTTTAAATATTTTTTAAAAGGATAAATAATTGGGAAATAATTTATTTGTACTTTTGTCAAATGGTGGGCCATGGGTCGAGATTCAAAAGAGGCTCTAGAATATTGTCAGAATAGTATGTAGGTTTGCATCTCCATAAAAGCTTTAACTATTTTTATTAGCACCGAATAGTAAGAATTTGATTCTTTTGGTATCTTTAAAAAGTCACTGGAAGTTCCAGTCGTGGCTCAGTGTTTAGTGAATCCGACTAGGACCCATGAAGTTGTGGGTTCAATCCCTGGCCTTGCTCAGTGGGTTAAGGATCCGGCACTGCCGTGAGCTGTGGTGTAGGTTACAGACATGGTTTGGATCCCACGTTGCTGTGGTTCTGGCATATGCCGGTGGCTTCAGCTCTGATTAGACCCCTAGCCTGGGAATCTCCATATGCCACGGGTGCATCCATAGAAAAGACAAAAAAGACAAAAAAAAAAAAAAAATCACTGAATTCTAGCAGCATTGGATTGAAAACTGGTTAAAAGAAAGAATGCTGAGAGACATCACTAGTTCTCTACTCAGAAATTAGTTGATGGCCTCTGGATCAAAGTGACACTGGTTTTCTGTAAGTTTATTTAACAACCTGAAAGATGGGGTGAATAGCAGAGAAGCAAATTTATCAAAACCGTATAATTATTCAGATACCAGACATAGATAGAGTCAAGAATAAGGGGTGGTAAGAACTTCAGAAAGACCAAAGGCAGTTAAGTAATCAAGCTCCACAATGGTGAATGGAATTGAGTGTAGCAAGTTCAAGGTAAGACCCAGTGGAAGAAGCAATTCAAACTACTCATACACAGTACACTAATGGCTTCTGAATTACCCACAGCCTCTCAAGAAAGAAATTGAGATGCCACCATCAATAGCTCAAAAAATATGTTGACTTGACATACAGGAGAAGATGAAAAAAAAAATAGAATGTTGGGTTGTATTAAGAAGGAAATCGAGGACAATGTGAAAAATACATCTTTGTTATATACTAAAACATCTTAATAGTCATTCAGGAAATATGGAATTAGAAAGTCACCTTTAATGGTGACTTTAGGTAGGAAGACTTTATCTTTTTAAAACAATAAGGGAAACTGGGATAAATCTGAGAACAGTAAAACCATCCACAAAACTGTCAGAATTCTCTTAAGAGAGATTTCATATTTTCAGAAGAAGAAACAGAACGGTAAATGTGAAAAGATTGTGAATGGAAAGGGAAAGCCAAGTTGGATTTTTCATTGTTTTCCAAGTATATATGGATAAGCAGGTAAGAAAATGGGTGACATAGTGAATGGATTTTTACAATGGGTCTTATTTGGATAGACTGGAAGCTGAGTTGGAGATAGAACACACACATAGCCTTATGTGACACTCCTGCTCCAAGCCTTGTAAACTGTTGTGATATCTTTGCTATGTATTCTAAAAAGAAAGGGCATTTTTAGTTACAGGATATTTATAACCATTAAGAGCCTACTGGAATGCTTGACAGGATAAATCTTTGCATCTAGAAATGATGAAAAAAATCTATGAGAACATTTACATCAAAAGAAGAGTTAGTGTCATAAGGTTATTTTTATCATTTGGGCCACCACTGCAACTATCTGAATTCAGTGAAGCCTAGAAAATCTGTAACTATTAACTTTAATTGGTGTTCATTCAGGATTGAAGGGAAGAAACATGGTGTGTCAGTTAGTCTTGGAAAGAAACAGTCCACTCTCAAATTGGTATTTGACCAGAATTTTTAAAAGGAGTTGTTTGAAATTTGTGTTTAGGAGACCAGGAAGGATGGTATAGTATCATGGGCCTAGTAACAGCAGTTTCTCTATCATCCTTTGGCCCAAAAAGGGTAGGAGAAGGAGCAGGTGTCAGAACCTAGAAAGGGCAGCTTTGTGGAAAGCAGTGCCTGATAGGAGGCTGCTCTTCAGTAGTAGAACACAGCCACACAGAGCAACCTGCAGAGAGAGGCAACAGGGGCAAAAAGCACCCCATCTTTTCTTTCTTTCCAGTGCATCCCATTAGCTCAGAGCTCAAATGAGCCTGTTGATAATGTTTACAAAGATCAAGCATCCATGATACAGAGCAAGGAGAAGAAAAATAGAGTGCGAATGCGGAAGGGTAGCAGAGATGACCACGTCTCTGTCAATCTTTTTATCTCCAAGACTTAGGAGTATCTGGCATATAGTAGATGATCAGTGACACCTGAATGAATGAATGAAGAAAAGATAAAAGCACTCAGTTGTCTAATAGTACAGAGTACGCTGATAATAGAAAAATATGCACACTATTTTTCTCATGATATCAACATAGTCCTCACAATAGGAGGAAATTAATACGGGTGTAAAATAGGTTTTTACCCCCAAGGGTGGCATTTAATATAGTTAAAGTAGAAATTAGCAATTATTAAGAATCGAGATAGACAAATGGAAAAGAAAATGAACAGAAAAAATATCTGGCTGAAGATCAAAGTCATCTTTAAAATGGTTTTTGCTATCAACTGAGTACTTCCTTATTCCATTTCTTCATGTGACTTAAAGGTACAGTAGTTTGGGTTGAATTAATTAGTTTGCAAGGATTACTGGGTGGAGGAAAATTCTGTGACTCTCAAGTGCTGATTGATGGGAAATGTACGTAGATTGCTTCCTATTTTAGTGGACTAATTTTTGACAGATTTATTCACCAAGTTTGAGAATATAGTTTATAAAAACATTTGAAAGATTGAAACAGCTGTAGTCGTCATTAGGACTTCTCTCTATCCAGAATATAAGCCCCTTCTCTGAATCTACATTTCTGTCTTCTTTAATCCCAATGCCTTTGAATCCTACACAGTCACTCTGCACTGAAGCTTTATAGTTTTCTAATACTGTCGCATATGAGTTTACACTCCTTCTCACCTTTGTTATATCTGAAATGTCTTTCCTAAAACACTTGAAGAGAAATTCCCTCAGGCACAGGTTGCACTTGCAGTGCACAAATAAATACTAATGTAATAATAGGCAATTTGGAACATATATTTTTATAGCAAACAAACAAGATAACACTGTGCTACTACAACAGTGGAGAAAGTGCTCTTTCATCTTGAGTTCAACACCTTCCTTCCTTGGCCCAGTGGTCATTTCTCTATGATTTCAAAGGCAAGAGCCCTCGGTCTCCTCTGGTTTCCCTTCAGAATTTGTTTCTATTTTCTTTCCAGACCTTCATGCAGCTCCCACCTCTACTGTGTGTCTTCTTATTTGTGCACTCTGTTTATCTCCATGAATAGTTGGCAAAGCCCTCTAAGGACAGAGATGGACCTCACAATTTTGTTGTCCTGTAGCACCAACAGTTATCACTTCCTTACCATATATAAATTTTAAAACTTGCGTAATTATCCCTTGATCTCTCTCCCTCTCCCCTATCTCTCTATTTTCCTCCTTTCTTATTCTTGCTGGGAAATTTAATAGCTCCTACAACTGCAAACTTAGTCAATTCAGAATAAAATAGTAAAAATATTAATACAAGCTGCTTATAAACCTTAAATCATTTGTCTGCTCTAAATCAGCCGCTAATTGTAAATATTCCCAGGAAACATATTGCCAAACAAGCTTTGGCTTGGAATCACAAAATGAAGTCCATGAAGAATAGGAGGCTTGTGTCAGGGGTTCTTATAGAATGACTCGAATTTCTTGAAGCCACAAGCACACGGAGTGAGATTTTACAGAGAAGAAACCAAATGGGGAGTGTTTTCTTATTTTACTAAAGCTCCATTAAGGCAAGAATAACAAGAATGACAACGACAAGAGCAACAACAATGAACATTCATTGATCATTTATTTGCCAAACCTTTTTCTAAGTGCATACCTCATTAGCTCATTTATTCCGCACAACAACCTTTGACCTTTTGTTGTTGCTGGCTTAAACTCAGTACCTATCATAGCCCTCAGAAAGTAGTTTTGGGGGAAAAAAAAAAACCTAATTCACAATATTCTCTGAGTTTACCTTTGCTAAGTAAATAGCTCCATAAATGGATTATTTAAATATTCTGAAATAACCGATCACCTAGATATTGGACAATGCTATTACCATGAAGTTTATGATCAGTTCTGCCACAAATCACATGCAGTTTTGGCCAGACCATTTTGCATTTCTGGGCTTTTTCTCTCCTTTAATATCAGGAAATTAGATTATTTTTAAGATAAGTTCTAACTCAATAAGTGGTATGATTATGTGTTGATCAGAGTTAAACTTTTCAAGATGGGTTTTGAATAAACCTAGAAGGCTCATGAGGACATAATTTTTCTTGCAAAATCATTTCTTATTTCACATGCATTTAGGCTCATTTATGGTCAAAACAACTATAACTATTTACTATATCTTCCAGATCCAAATGAAGGATTTGGAGCTCTGGAGTATCACTTCTGTGAGTATCACTTCTGTGGATGTCACAGAGTTCAAGTCGACTTGTTACTTTTCTAGAAACCTCCTGGTCTTACCCTCAAGCAGCCCTGTGATCTACTCCTATGGGCTAAGAGCTAACACATGCCTCAGGGAAAAAGAAAGCTTGGCTTCAGAACTTTTCACATTGGCGTACCAGTCTGCTTCCTGTCTGCCTAAACTCCAAACCATGTGTATCCCTTTTTTTCAACTCAAAGCACAGGAAATCAACATTTAAATATTCATCAAGACAATTCACCTGCGAATTAAGTGTGAACCATGACTGGTCCAAAGCTGGTTTGAAATATCTGATATATAAGAAATACTGCCAAATGGGTTTTGACAACCATTACTTCCAAATCCCTAAACTTTATCTCTTTGTTAACCTAGAACAGCAGAAAGATCTATGTCTGACCTACATAACCCCATTCCCCCGGCTCTACTTCTGAATTAAAATTTATATTGATTCTTTAATGTTGTAATTAAGAGGAAAAATATTCATTAGAATATTTCGTTTACTTAAAACTATAGCAGAAGCGCTGTCTGCTCCATAAACAAGCATACCTTAAAGATAACCTTGTAGAGCTTAGGCCTTTTTTGGAAATACATTTAGAAAGCATCTAGTCATATTTCAAGGAGGTAAAAGAACATGGCATAGAGAGAGCTAAGTTTCTGGATTGTGGAAACCTCATTGTGAAAGAAGTTATCGATTGCTATATGTAGTGAAAGTGAACTGGCTATTCCCAAGACACTTCCTTTTCCTTCTGGACACCACTGGATTATATTTTCTGGCTTCCCTTGAGGTTAGGTGTGGCCAGTGGCATGTGGGCAGAAGTGATTTGCCTCTTCTGTGTCCTGCAGATGATTCAGCAAACAGTTCTGCTGCGGTAACATGCTGTTATGCAAGAAAATAATTCTGTGGTCAAATAAGATTAGGCAATGCTATGTCAAGCAAAATTAGAATTTTCTTCCTTTGATTTTTTTTTTTTTTTGTCTTTTTGTCTTTTTTTAGGGCCGCACTTGCAGCATGTGGAGGTCAAATCAGGCTAGGGGTCAAATCAGAGCTGGAGCTGCCAGCCTATGCCACAGCCACTGCAATACCAGATCTGAGCCACGACTGCGACCTACACCTCAGCTCACAGCAATGCCAGATCCTTAACCCACAGAGCGAGGCCAAGGATTGAACCTGCAACCTCATGGTTCCTGTTGGATTTGTTTCCAGTGTGCCATGACGGGAACCCCTGGATCATTTTATAATTCAAATATAATGGTTGTCATGAGCCTCTAAGAAGGCGCTAAACCATTCAGAATTCCCCAGACTTGGAGTTCCCGTTGCGGTGCTGCAGAAACGTATCCAACTAGTATCCATGAGGATGTGGGTTCGATCCCTGGCCTCGCTCAGTGGGTCAGGGATCCAGCATTGCCATGAGCCATGGTGTAGGTCACATACTCTGCTCAGATCCCACTTTGCTGTGGCTGTGGTGCAGGCTGGCAGCTGCAGCTCTGATTCGACCCCTAGCCTGGCAACTTACATATGCCACTGGTGTAGCCTTAAAAAGCCAAAAAACAAAACCAGAATTCCCTAAACTTAGTCACAGAAATGTTGTTTTTTTGTTTGTTGTTTTTCTGAAAAAACCTATCACATGTCAAGGAAATATGGTCAAAGTAAGAGTAGAGTTAGCAGAGGTATGGGGATGAGGTAAAGGGATGTTCACTTCTGATGCCCTTTAATTAAACCAGGGGCTGCATTCAGAATACTTCAAAGGTAATAACAAATGCAACCAGTGTGTGCATTAAGGGCAGATTCCTAGTGCCATTTTCTTTCTCCCTCCTTCCCTCTCTCTCTCTCCTTTCTTACTGAGTGAGGCCAGAGATCGAACCTGCATCCTCACAGATACTAGGTGACCCACAACAGGAACTCCCACAGTGCCATTTTTTTAAGGAGTAGTCCTTAGTGATTTCAATGGTGAAATCAGAATTTCAGTATTTTGGAGTCCCTATCATAAAGACGAAGTTTCAATCCCTGGCCATGCTCAGTGGGATAAGGATCCAGCGTTGCCATGTGCTACAATGTAGGTGGAAGATGTGGCTCAGATCCAGAGTGGCTGTGGCTGTGGCTGTGAGCAGCAGCTGCAGCTTCAATTTGACCCCTAGCCTGGCAATTTCCATATGCCACAGGTGTGGCCCTAAAAGGAAGAATAAAAGAAAAAATTTCAGGATTTCTTACCTAGTTTTGCTAGAGAATGGTAACTAAGAATTATTTTATTTTCATTCTGAGTGCTACGTGACACCATTATTTTAATTTTAATTTATTATTTCCCCAATACATTATTGTTTTTCTACTGTACAGCATGATGACCCATTTTTACATTATTTTTTCTCACATTATCATGCTCCATTATAAGTGACTAGATATAGTTCCCAGTGCTACACAGCAGGATCTCATTGCTAATCCATTCCAAAGGCAACAGTTTGCATCTATTAACCCCAAGCTCCCAATCCATCCCAATCCCTCCCCCTCCCCCTAGGCAACCACAAGTCTATTCTCCAAGTCCATGATTTTCTTTTCTGTTGAAAGGTTCATTTGTGCCGTATATTAAATCAAAAAATACAATACCTTTTAAAATTGCACCACAAAAAATCAAATATCTGGGAATACACCTGACCAAGGAGGTAAAAGACTTATATGCTGAGAACTATAAAACATTAATCAAGGAAATTAAAGAAGATGTAAAGAAATAGAAAGATAGTCCATGCTCCTGGGTTAGAAAAAGTAATGTAAAAATGGCCATACCACCCAAAGCAATCTACAGATTCAATGCAATCCCTATCAAATTACCCTTGACATTTTTCACAGAACTAGAACAAACAATCCAAAAATGTGTATGGAACCACAAAAGACCCAGAATTGCCAAAGAAATCCTGAGAAACAAAAAACCAAGCAGGAGGCATAACTCTCCCAGACTTCAGGCACTATTACCAAGCCACAGTCATTAGGACAGTGTGGTACTGGTACCAAAACAGACATACAGACCAATGGAACAGGATGGAGAACCCAGAAATAAACCCAGACACCCATGGTCAATTAATCTTTGACAAAGGAGGCAAGAACATAAAATGGGAAAAAGACAGTCTTTTCAGCAAGTCTTGATGGGAAACCTGGACAGCTGCATGCAGATCAATGAAACTAGAACACACCCTCACACCATGCACCAAAATAAACTCAAATGGCCTAAAGACTTAAATATAAGACAAGATACCATCAAACTCCTGGAAGAGAACATAGGCAAAACATTCTCTGATGGCAACCTTACAGTGTTTTCTCAGGTCAGTCTCCCAAAGCATCAGAAATAAAAGCAAAAATAAACCAATGGGACCTAATCAAACTGACAAGCTTTGGCACAGCAATGGAAACCAAAAATAAAACAAAAAGACAACTTACAGAGTGGGAGAAAATAGTTTCAAATGATGCAACTGACAAGGGCTTAATCTCTAAAATATGCAAGCACCTTATACAACTCAACAGCAAAAAAGCCAACAACCCAATTGAAAAATAGGCAAAAAAAAGCTGAATAGACATTTCTCCAAAGAAGATGTACAGATGGCCAACAAGCACATGAAAAAATGCTCAACATCACTGAGTAGCAGATAATTGTAAATCAAAACTACCATAAGATATCACCTCACACCAGTCAGAATGGCCATCATTAATAAGTCCACAAATAACCAATGCTGGAGAAGGTGTGGAGAAAAGGGAACCCTCCTGTACTGTTGGTGGGAATGTAAGCTGGTACAACCACTATGGAGAACAGTATGAAGGTACCTTAGAAATATATTATATAGAACTACCACATGACCCAGGAATCCCACTCTTGGGCATATATCTGGACAAAACTTTCCTTAATAAAGATACATGCACCTGCATGTTCATTGCAGCACTATTCACAATAGCCAAGACATGGAAACAACCCAAATGTCCATTGACAGATGAATGGATTAAGAAGAAGTGGTATATATACACAATGGAATACTACCCAGCCATAAAAAAGAACAGAATAATCAATTTGCAGCAACATGGATGGAACTAGAGACTCTCATACTGAGTGAAGTAAGTCAGAAAGAGAAAGACAAATACCATATGACATCACTTATACATGACACCATTCTTGATACTGTCATAATTACTGAGCACACTTATCACTTCTTGAGCTCTATAGATTGTTAGAAAATGCAGAGCTGTGTGGAATGGTGTGGTGCACTGGGAAAAGTGATGAAGCAGGAGGCTGGTTAACTGGGCTCTACTCCTGGCACATAAGGAATACATCATGACGCTTAACTATTCTAGCACCTCATCCTTAAAAAAGGTTCTACAATCCTTTTCATGTTAATATAGAACATCACACTATCAGATGTATATTTAGAACTTCAATCTTATCTTCCTCCACAAGATGCTGATTCCAATATATCATGTTCTTCATAAGGCAGAGTTTGAAACAATGGCCTCCATTTCACAACCGGATAATAAACTGTACAGTATGAAACACAGTAATGCCAAAGCCTTATCAGCTATCTTACTAACAAATATTTCACATGAAAAAGTTAGTTAGAAGCTCCTTTTGAAAAATCCATTGTTTGTGTGACCTCAGTGTGCAGGTGGATCACCTAGATTTGTCAGGATGGAATTACATGACGTTTAACAAAAAACATCCCCTTGTGTCTAAAATTCAAGTCTTTTCTTTCTTTTTCTTCTTTCTCACTTCCGTAGCTTGCAAATTGTTTTATGCAAATTACCACACTGGCTTCCTCAACCTGCTAATCCTTCACCTCCCCACTATAAACAATCAGAGACAAGGTAATGATGGTGATTATGATGATAGCAACAACAAAATCAGCTACATATATAGGGCTCTTGAGATGTGCTAGACAGTACTCCATGTACGTCCTATACGCAGTATCAACTCTGAATGTTCACAACAACACTATTAGGTTTATTATCCCCATTTTTACAGGGGGGGAACCTGAGACACAGTGTGATCAAGGGATGGTCCTAAGCTCTCACAACCTATATGGAAAAGACCTGAGATAGAGGCTCACATTTTGACAGAGACAGCCATGTTTTTTGGCATCAGCGTAGGTTGAAATTCGGTTCTACCTTTTACAGCCATTTGACCTTGAGCAAGATATTTGATTGTTATGGATCTCAAATTTCTCCTCTGGAATGTGGAAAGAATAACCTAGGCTTTGTGGATTTTGTTTCTTTGTTCTTGGTGAAAAGTTAATAATATACAGTCTATAGAACACCTGACACCAGTTACATACTCAATAAATGATAGCTGCTACTGCTAACTATGGTTTCTTACCAATCAGATGCAATCCCATGAAAAGTTATGTTTGAGGGAAATAGAAGACAAAGTCAGAAGTGGAAAAAGGAGGGAAAGAGCGAGCATGCAATCCAAGGAAGGGCTGACTTTGCTCCAAAATGGATTTGCACAGCTCCAAAGAAGCTGATACCTGGGTGTCCAAGCTCAGCATCATGATGACATCTGGTGGCCTGGGGGGGGGGGTCCTCTGGACCCTGGAACTAAGAAGAGCTTTTTCTTACTGTATAGGTGGGTCTCCAGAGCTACTGCAGGAAGGGGCTAAAAGGGAAGCTGCCTCTCAGCAGGCAGCTGCCTGGATGCCCTGCTTCTATTCAACACTAACTTTATTAAGATATCAGAGCCAGAGCAGGTAGGTGGCTGCAGGGGAAAACGTGAGTGGGCAAAAAGGTGGGGGGAGGCAAGCACTTAATAAAAGATATTTCTTTTCCTTTTTTTAATCTAAGTCTGGCAGGAACACCATTAAAAGGTGATTGAGAGTTGGTGATTTTTTTTTTTTAAAGAAAAAGCACTTTTTCCTTCTAAAGAGAAAGAAAGATGCCCATTTTCCCCAATTCACTTAGAGCACAGAATGTTTTCCTCTAGGTATTCATCCAATTAACTGGTCAGACAGCTGGAATCTGATACAGGGAATAAACAATTCTTCAAAGAGAAGCCACTCAGCGCTTTTCTTTGAGGAACACCCCCCCCCCCAAATGCACCCCTCCTCACTCCCCCTTTCCTTTTTTCCCCTGGTTCCCTATAATCCCAGGTCTGGCCTGGATGTCACAGCTTCAGAACTGAGAACTGTCATCTGTGGTCTGCCACTCTCCCCACCCTGCCAGGAATGACACTTTAGTTCTGTGTTAATTGCCCTACTGCAGCTCGGCTATCAGCCAGGGCCTGTCTCAGATTTACTGATTGCAGACGTGAGTGGAGTGAGTGAGCAAGCATGCAGGGGTCGGGGCTCCGAGGGACCAAGTTCAAGGGCACCGAATGGTACAGACGCATAAACAAGGGAATGGTATGTAAGCAATAAAGACATAAAGGTTAGGATCAGGGCTAGCAGTACAATAAACAGCTGTGATAACCCAGTTTGTTTATAGATAAAGAATTTACAGTAAAATCCTCAACTTGCAGCCTACATTTAACACTTTAGGAGACATATAATTTCTTTACATCTTTGCTTGCTCCATCATCGCATTCTGCAAACATCTGTGGCCATCTCAGGGATTTTTCTCCCCTTTCTTTCCAACATTAGAAGTGTACAGTCATCACAACATCTAGAAATAGACACCAAATCTAAAATCTTAGTGTTTGACAGCAGCAGCTACAAATTCCAAAAGACAGCTACTTCTAGCTGCTACTGTTCTGGTGTCCCATTAAAAATCTCTATTTTTCAAGCTGCAAAATGTTCTTTTGCACTCCATTTTTCCTAATTTTATTTTAATATAACTAGCGAGACTAAGTAAAATTTCATTAGAATGCCTATAAATTTGACTCTACGTATGTTGTGTTAACTCTTTTTTAAAATAGATTTCAGAGTATAACCAAGCATTTGGTGAAATCACCACAGCCAGTGCTTCTTAACTGTCCTAGGAGGCCCCCATCAGAAGTACAATATATTGTACTGTAACTATTGATCCAAATGGCTACATTTCTAAAGCAGAAAATGATTGTATAGTGAGAGCAGAGCAGAGGGGCAGTAAAATGCCCTCCAGTATATAAAGACATAAAGATTAAAGTCACCCTGTAGATTCCCTTTAACTCCTCCAAATCCACTGTGTAATGTGTTCTTTTAGGATAAATCAGAAATGTGGTACAAATTAACATGACAGGGATGACATTCGTAAATAAAAATGCTCCTCAGCATTGTCCAGGCCAGACCAAGTTCATTTTCCTTTAAATACTTTTAAATGCTAATTAAAACCCCAGATGTCAAAAAAGTAACATCTGAATATCTTGAAGGCAAAACGACACCCCAAAATTTGTCAGACAGAACACGTATTCTGGATAAGGAACTGAGACGTCAGTACACAGGATGCCCTACAGTGTTAATACCAACAGTTTTCGAGGCTATGGTTAGTCTTCAATTTCTATAAAGTTAGAGTGTTTTCCAAAGGACAGGTAGAATCTGATGAATGAGATTTTAAATTGTGCTTTGCTGAAGGGTGCTTCTTGTTTAACCCTTTCTTGTCTCTGCCCCCCTTCTATAGTAAATTGCCACTTAAATAGTTTTTTTTTTAAACAAACCATATTTAAATAACACCCTATACAGCTTGGTTTATAAAGGCTACTATCAAGTTAGCATTTAAGTTACTATGTGATAAGAAAGGATCTTGCTGGCTTTGATTTGGTTTCATGCTAGAAAGAACACAAAGGAAGTCCACATTTTTAAACAGGCTCAGAACATGGATGACTGAGCCAAGACTTGAAGTTTAGGGGAATTATTTATTATCACTTTAATTAATAAACCAGCTTGTTTTCACCAATGTTCCCTTGTGTGTTGAAATGCCAGTTTGTGTCAAAAGGAATCTATACATTGATTGTACATACAAAGATCTGACTGAAGAATTTTAATGACTGTGGTGCGGATGGTACCAGTCTTGGCCTTAAAAGTAGCAAGTAGAATTGCCATTTATATTTCAAAAGATTGCAGGGCTTTGTGGAGGTCTGTGATCTGTAGGGGGAAACTTTATATGGAGCTGGAGGTACTCTGTTCTCCCACCCCATCATTGACCTCTAGCAGATGTGACACAGGCTGAGATGGGATAGCCTGGATTCACTGGCTTCACTCCTCATAGCAGTGGGCAGAAGAAAGCAGGCTGTAGGGAGCTTCCCAGGCCACAGCAGGACCACTCTGCCCTGAAACTATTCTGACACTTAGTACCAATGAAGAACTCTAGAGGGGGAAACAGAGAAAAAGAGAGATGAGAACTCAAAAGAAGGGAGGAGGGGAGGCAGGCAGCATTTCCCTTCTTCTCCCTTATGGTAGTTGGAAAAGAACAAATTACACCTCCCTCCCACCCCTGTCCCCGCTTTGAACTGAAGCGTACTACCTCACAGTGTGCTTATATAGGCTTCATTAGAGTCTCTGATCACGACAAACAACCAAAAACATGTCTACAAGTAATTCATTTGAGTACTGGATGAACCCCTCGCTGAAAAGCTCTCTGTTGGCACCAAAGAATTTGGACTTAGTAGCACACTAGTGATGTGCCTCCCTCCCTCCTTTCTTGTATTAATCAGAGCCATTTGTGAAGACTTGAGACCTAGGATGTAGTCATGTAGCTGGGAACTTCACAGCTGAGGTTTGCAAGAGTCGTTCTCTGTCGTGTATTACTACAGAAGTTTGTATTCTATTAAGAGCTAATAAATGACAAAGATTTGGACTAATCCCCTGCCAGGGTTCATTTTCATTACAGGTTCCTGCTATTTTTCCAGTGCCTTTTGCTCTGCCCTTCTTGCTACATATGGAAAACCTATATCAAGATGGTTGTCATGGCAATGAAAAGATTTGCATGTGTCTTATCTATCTATTTAAATACCTTCTTATGGTTTATAACTACTATAATATATCCCTCCAGCTCTGCTCATCACTAATGTAGAGCTATCCTGGTGTGTCTGAGGTCATCAATACCATCTGAAGCATGTTGTTTAGACAACTCTGAAGCCACTGACCATGGGGGTAATTGCTTTATGCAAATAAAAAAAGGTGTAGTAGTGATATGTGCCTTGGTCAGCCTTGAAATTTAAATGGATAGCCGTTATTGTCTCTCCCACAAGGACATTTGTTTCAGGACAGGGACAATACACAAGAACTTTTACTTTCTTTCTCATACTTAGTCCTTTTCTTCTTTGTCTCCTTCCTTGCCAAACTCTACCAATTTCAGAAGTTGAATCATCATTTCAAGGTTTTGATCATAAGCATACTCAATATAAAATTTTGTAGAGAGCTGGACTTGAGGTAGAAATTGCAAGTCTGGTAAGATTTTGACCTGTTTGTCCTAGATTCTCAAGGTTCTCTTCTTCAGTCTTCCCACCTTCTAAGTCCCACTTCTTTTTCCTTTAATGCAACTTCTTGTCATCGGGCAAACTAAGTAAATACAATCTTTATTATAAAAAGCATAGCTCACATTAATAGTGAAATGTCATTAAACAATAATCTTCTGAAGGGACAATACCTAAACCAAAAAGAGACCCTATCCCTACATCCCCTTGTAAATAGCACAGTGAAGGGAAGTGAGATCAGCTTACTCACATTTGATCTTGTCCCTTCAAGGATGTGGCTTTTTTTGGCCTCTTTTGATAAAGCCTACTTTTAAAGGTTTCCTAAGAACTTCACATAAACATTTTTAGTAAATTGTGGTTTGAAGCTTATAGAGATTAAAAAAAAAAAACTTATCAAGAAAATCTAGTAGTTTGGTAATGCAATGATTTTCTATTCGCTTTTGAATTCTGTACCATACTTACGAGCAAAGAATTCTTAAAGATAATTTATATCATTATTTGTAGTCTTAGGTAATGTTACCCTGCTCTTGGAGTAGCACATTAAGGACCATTTTACCCTGACAATAAAGTGAGGCTGTGTTTACATATTGGACTACAATCACTGTTTGACTAATCTGTAAAGGGTAGATTTTTCTATTGCATTTCAATAGCTCATCTACTTCAGACTGTTGTGAACTTTCTAAAGATGTGTTTTCATTTATAATAGCAGATCTTGCAATGTGGTAATCTGGAATTGAAGTTTCAGTGACAGATTCATTCAACAAGCACTTTGCATGAGGCATTACTGCAAACATTATTTTTTTATAAAAAAAATATAAAAGTGACAAAACCTTCCAAAGATAATTTCTGCAATTTAGTAAACTAAGGATTTCAAGTCAGGCATCAGTTTCCGGGTGTTTTTCATAATGGATTTCACAGCAGATGACCTGACAGGCAATCTCATGATCTGAGCGGTGCTTTGAGGCATATATACAAACTGCCATCAGAAGCACAGGGAGACACCCTTCCTTTCACATGACATGCCTGCAAGTTAAGCACTGCAAATGTCCAGAGGTCCAGACTGACCCCTTCACCTCCTGTCTGGGAAACATTCCTACTCTGAGCCATTCATTCTTGACAACAAACAGAGCCAGGCCATGGTGCTTGTTTTCAAAGGCCAGCAGAAGCAAGAATGAATGGAGCATATCTGGTACAATAATGGCTGGCAAGGACTATGGATCAAATTGCAAAACCTGTGCCCTAGCTGAGGGGAGTGCAGGAGAGATGAAAGAGGAAGAAGAAAGGGAGGGAGAGGAAGATAGTGCCAGATGGAGTAACCCTCTTTTATATTTCCTCTTTTATTTGCTTGCCTTCTCTCCTCCAACTCTACTGCCTTCCCCCCATCACAAGCATGTTATATCATATACAAGTATATGATTTATGCAGCACCCTGCTAAAATTTATAGTTTATTTAAAAAACACTAATTTCTATAGAAGTTTCAAAGTTTGGCTATTGCTACATGATATCACAGCAATAAATATGAATACCCAGTTCCTCCTCCAAAGGTAATTATTTTTTGTACATCCATATATGTTAGCATATATCTCATTCATTGTATTACAGTCTTGAGATTTTATTCTTAGATTGTCCATGACCCAGCAGCCTAGCATTATTTGGAACCTCGTAAAGTTGAACACTGCATTTTCTGTAAACTGTTTATTTTCTGTTGAATGAATGAATCTGTTTCTGTGTCATGGGTAGATGCAAATCATTTCTGCCCATGAAAAATAAAACACAGAATTCACTACACTGAAAAATACACTTTTATGTAATTAGTATATGATATTGATAACCCCCCACCCCCAAAAGAGTTTACTTCACAGTAAGATCTTAATCATGGAGCATGAAAAGAGAAGTATGAAGTCCTGATTCTATGGAATTAACAACATGAGGTTGGGGGAGTGGGAGGAGAGAGTTGTCGGGGGCAGGCATAAGAAAAGGAGAAGAAGGAATAAAGGCCCTGAGAAAAGACATTAAAGGCTAGGAAAACCAGGGAAGTGTATTGTCTTCCAGAGTCAAGAAGCCTGAATCAAATGGCCAGTGATGTCAACAAGATGATGACTGGGTGATCCTCATTAATTAAGTAATCAGGAAGTCATGGGAGAAAATGTTAGGGCCATTTCAGTCAACTAGCAAGGGCAGAGTCTCAGCAATGTGGGCTGCAGAGGTGCATGCCAAGGCAGTACCTAGTGGGAAACTTTGGCCCATAAAGGCTTTCTTTGTTCACTTGATTCTCTGTTATAAAATTAAGAGAGCTTTTAACTCGCATTTAATAACAGAAAAAAATAATAGAGAAGTGAGAATGTAGGAGGGAGAAAGCCTCATCAAAACATGAAAATTAATTCCTTCTCCAGGTAAGCATAGTTAAAATTTTAATGAACAAATTCTCACAGAGATTAGAATGATACACATTTGCCTTTTAAACAAATGCCAGACATTACACACCAAAAATCACATGAAAAGATACTCAACATCACTAATTATTAGAGAAAAGCAAATCAAAACTACAATAAGGTATTACCTCAGAATGGCCATCATCAAAAAGTCTACCAGCATTAAATGCTAGAGAGGATTTGAAGAAAAGGGAAGCCTCCTACACTGTTGGAGGGAATGTAAGCTGGTGTAACAAGTATAGAGAACAGTATGGAGGTTTCTTTAAAAACTAAATTTAGAACTACCATATGATCTAGCGTTTCCACTCCTCAGCATCTATCTGGAGAAAACCATAATTTGAAAAGATACATGCACCCCAGTGTTCACTGTAGCACCATTTACAATAGCCAAAACTTGGAAGCAACCTAAATGTTCATCAACAGAGGACTGGATAAAGAAGATTTGGTACATATATACAACGGAATATTACTCAGCCATAAAAAAGGAGATAATGCCATTTAGAGCAATATGGGTGGACCTAGAAATTATCATACTAAGTAAGTCAGAGAAAGGCAAATATCATATGAGATAACTAATATGTGTAATTTAATAAAAAATGATACAAAAAGACTTACAAAACAGAAACAGACTCAAAGGTTTTGAAATCAAACTGATGGCTACCATAGTGGAAACGTGAGGGGAGTGGGATAAATTAGGAGGTTAGGATTAATATATACACACTACCACATATAAAATAGGTAAGTAAAAACAACCTACTGTATAGCACAGGGAAATCTACTCAATACTGTGTAATAACCAATATAGGAAAAAAATTTGAAAAAGAATGGAAAAATGTATAGTATAACTGAATCACTTTGCTGTACACCTGAAACACAACATTGTAAGTCAACTATACTGCAATAAATATTTTTAAGTTTAAATTTTTTTTAAAGACCAGAATATTGTGACAGTCTAAGTTCAGTACTTGCTATCACACTCTAGATAAACAATTTTAACTCTTAACTCCCACCATTTTTTTAGCCTGTTAAAAAAAATAATCTATTTCTGAAGGTAAAACTAAGAGCAAGTTTTTTTGCTTAAATTATATGGGCCCTTAGGGAACATTAGTTCACCAGAGAGAATTAAAAACAAAAGCAGCCTTATGGCTGACTCCTACAATATCTGCATCTTGTGGAGAAAGTACAGAAGAGAGCAAAGGCTATAGTGTGCACACTCTGGGTCTCACACTGAAGCCCCATGGGCAAGATGCCAAGATGGTGTAAGGGGCAAGGGAAGCAGAGGTAACGTCTGAGCAGCTCATGGGGTTCCTCTCTGAGCAGCACTGCCTCAGCCCTAGCCAATATGGAACAGTATGTGCCTGTAACAGAACCTGAAAGGCAGCTCAAGAAAGAAGGCTTCACCTTTTGCGGGCATTTAACTGCATGGAGGAGGATCTTTTATTGAGAATGGCCAGGCAATCACAGACTAAGCTCCCCATGTACAAATAACTTACAGACTCTCTGAACTTATAACCTTTAAGTTAATTACTCTGATAATCCAAAATATAGGTTTAGTCAATCTATAGCCAGGTAATGAAACTGTATTATTTTTTTATAAATTTGAGACCAAAAGCATCATCAAATTCAGAGTAGAGTCTATTAATTTAAAAGAAATCCTTGCTTTAAGGTAGGATTTTATGGAAGGCCCCAATATCACAAGGAGGATTTTTTATTAGGAACCGTTATCAATACAACTCAACTTGGAATGTTAAGTTCAGCTACATAAAGATGCATGTGTGTGAACACAATTGTGGAAGGCTGAATCCTAAGATGACCCCTAATGACCTATACTGAGGTATAATGACCTGTTCTTGGGAACAGACAGAACATGCCCCTTGCTTCTAACCAGCACAAGATGACAAAGGTGAGGGGATGTTACTCTCATGATTAAATTACCTTACATGGCAAAGATGGAAGGATTTTACTGGTATAATTAAAGCACTGAATAAACAGACTTTAAGTAAATCCAAATGGAAATTATCTAGGGCATGCCTAGCCAAATCAGGTGAGCCATTTAAAAGCATGTCTAAAGGTTAGAGACTCTGTCCTACCACTGCCAATTCTATAGCTGCAAGGAAATGAATTCTGCCAACAAGCTGAGGAAGCCTGGAAGCAGGTCCTTCCTCAGTCAACCCTTTAATGAGAATGCCACTCCACCAACATCTTGATTACAAGTTTTTGAGATCCTGAGCAAAGGATTCAGATACACCATGCACTGCCTCCTGAACCATGGAACGTGTGAGGAAATACATTGTTGTTGTAAGCCACTAAGCTTGTGTTAATTTTTTAGACAGCAATTAAAAAGTAGTACCAATAGCCAAATCACTCTTGGGTCTATCTTTGGCTTTCTGTCAGTTGCTTATTAGTTACAAACTATAGAAGTCAACTCTGTTTACCTTATTAAAGGTTGTATCATAGTTCACATAATCTCCAAAAGGTCTGGGGAAACCAGGCTTGCAACCTATGCAGTTAGAAGCAATTCTCCAAATCACACAGTGGGAGTGGTTCCATAAAGATACAATGGCTGCAGCCACTGGACTGCACTGACTCCAGTTCATACAGTCAGCATCACTCAAGCTGAACATGGGCATCTACTGTTAAAGATACTTCTGCTTCTGGAAAGCACATGTAGTCACTAACCACTGCCAGCCATGTGAGAATGGCATTTGAAGGATCCTTGTTTTTCCACTGGATAAAATACAGGCCTTCTACTTAGCTGCAAGGACACTAAAGAAAGCAAATATTTGGAATTTTGAGTCTGCATATTAGGAGGCAGGATCTTTTAAGTAAGATGGGTATTCCCCAAACAAAGGAAATGGCTTCAGATGCTAGCAGCCAAAATGAATGACTTGCTTACTAAATAAGTTATACCCCATGCCTTCCTGTATCCCAGAATTCTTACATCATCTTCTAATAATGTGAGACTGGGGCTCACTTTGAGTAATTTTACAGGTTAGTTTTAGAAAATGGCCCTTTCCAAGCTCCAGTCCTCAAACTATATATTCCTGAGGATATTCAAATGAATAAGGCAATTACAACTCAGGACAGGGCAAATGTGGATCCTTTTTAAGAGTCCAATTATTGTTTTATTTGGTTTTCTGCCACTGTTAAAACACTGCATAAGACCGTCAGTGTTTTTCATGGAATGTATTTTATTAATCTGGTAATCATATTGAATATTTGTTGTCTGTAGAGGCCTGCCAGGATTCTAGGCTGAAGATACTTATCCATGACTATTATCCCATCACAAATCATCGTTGATAAACATTGAAAATATTAATCAGCTTCCATCTGATCATAGTCCCCCATTTAATCACAGAAAAATCTCTGTTGTTTATGTACTGGCTTCTTTCCTCCTTCATTCATTTTGCTCATTTAAAGCCTCCTTCCTGGACTCTTAGTTCCAAACACATCCTGATGAATAGCGGCAGGCAGGAATATATCCCATGGTTCAAATTGCACTGACATTCATGCAGACACAAAAAAGAAGAGTGGAGATATACCACTGATCCAACCCCCCAAGATAAACCATCATAGGGAATGTGTGTGTCCTATTAATTCTTCTCCCAGAAGAGGTCAAGAGGGCAATGGGTTGATCCCACGACATAGATGAAGGGTGAGTAAGGGAAATTCCTTATTGATGTGAACAGTGCTGAGAGATTATAAAGTTTAGGATGCTTTCTACAAACCAAAGACCCTCTCTTCCAACAGAAAGGGGCGAAAAGTGGAGAGAGGATCAAATGGTGGTTGAGAAACTGTATGTAGAGATAGGAAGTATTTGTAAAGATGGTAACAGAACAAACATGGCCCATGAAAAGGAAATGTGGGATATTAAAATGATTGTTATGGTATTTTACTTTTTTAGATGCAAGAAAAATGCCCATATGAATTATATATTAAACAGAATTTGGTGCTTAACACTCTCCAGGCTCCTTGGCTCTTTCACACAACTGACCTCTATAAGAGTAACAAAGAGATACAGACAAAATAACAATGCTCCTAGAAAATTGCAGCTTGCCCCAGTGATGACCCTCCACAGCCAGGTACAGTAGGACATGTTCCATCCCAGAATATTCCACAGACATATTTCCTTTTTTGCTTCTTTTTTTTTTTTTTTTGCCATTTCTTGGGCCGCTCTCACGGCATATGGAGGTTCCCAGGCTAGGGGTCGAATCGGAGCTGTAGCCACCGGCCTACACCAGAGCCACAGCAATGCGGGATCCGAGCTGCGTCTGCGACCTACACCACAGCTCACGGCAACACCGGATCGTTAACCCGCTGAGCAAGGACAGGGACCGAACCCGCAACCTCATGGTTCCTAGTCGGATTTGTTAACCACTGCACCACGACGGGAACTCCTGCTTCTTCTCTTGAGGCAGATGGAGGAGGCTAGGTATAGATATAGGAGTATGACAAACAAGAAAGGAGGTGTTTGTTGGCGAGTTGGTGAGTTGGGGTGTTCACATGTGTGTGTGTACCTGACTCAGTTGGATATACAGCCTTTAGTTCTTGCTTTGCAATTTTATACCTATTGGAAAATGAGTTTTGCTAGAAATTGAAATGAAAAGCAGATTTTAGCATAATCTCGAAAGGAAAAGTCACCTATTGAGGAATTAGATTGAGCCATTAGATAGTATCATTTTGGAAGGCCAAAAAATATGGCTAAATAGTGTCTTTCTCATATGTTTCTAATCCTATCTGCTGCCTCCATGAAAGATGCAAGGGGTGTAGAGCCAGGGGCATATACCTAATGGGATCACAAATGAGTATATGATTACAAACTGTAATAAGTGCTAGCAACTTACTCTAAGGATCCATAACAAAGGACTCAGACCTAGGGATGAAGGTCAGGATAACTCACTGAAAATGTACAGATAGCAAGAGGAGGGGTGATCCTGGTGTGTAGGGGTAGAGCAGAAGCAGTCCATTCCTCTTCAGATAGGATGGGTCCCTGTGCCAAGTGTCAAGGACCAAGAAGACATTGTGCCAGCCTTCATGGAGACTACCTTCCAGTGAGTGCAATGATAATAATTGGGCAAACAAAAATATCCATAAACAGAATCATTTCAAGTAGTAATATGTGCTCTGAAGGACATTAACAAGGGAGTTCAGAGGGAAAACAATAGAGAAGGATCACTAGAGTGGTCCAGGGGTCCTTCTGAAGAGGTGATATTTATGCTGTGACACGAAGGATGGGAAAGAGCCTTATACACAGAGTATAAGGAAATGCATTCTACACAGAGGGAATAGAATGAGCAAAGATTATGTGATTACAAACACACACACGCACACACACACAAACCTACCCCAAACTAAAAAACCACTTGCTTACTGGCTTCAAAAAGAGAGTAAGAAAGTGACTAAGATGAGCTGGAGATAGACAAAAAAAGACCATTTGGATCTCCAAGGTGTGGCAGATGGTTTGGTTTTATTATAAGTGCAAGGAAAACTCAAATGCCCCACATATAGTGCTTATTATCTGAGTATAATAGGTTGTAATATTTTTTCTGGTTAATTAATTTATCTCACTGTGAATGCAGACTTAACCTCCATGTAGCTGAGTGTTTTAAATGTGTTTTTGAGATAGGGGATATAGTGTGTACATTTTAAAACAGGTATTAATAACATTAACATTGAAGATTGGAAAAGGAAAGGTAGCAGTCATAACTATGTGGCATGACTGACATATATTACCTTATATAATCCTCACAATATAGCTGAGAATTCAGTACTATCATAATTCCCATTTAAAGAAGCAGAAAATGAGATAGAAAAAGGTATTCCATGCAAACAGTAATTAAAAAAAAGAAAGTGAGGTAACAATACTTAAACCCGGCAAAATAGACTTTAAAAAAAAGACTGCTACAGAAGACAAAGAAGGAGGTTATATTATGATCAAGGGATTGATCCCAGAAGATAGAACAACTGCAAATATATATGTACCCAACATAGGACCACCCAAATACAGCAAATGTTAACACTGTAACTTTTTACAGATGGCGTTATACTATACATAGAATATCCTAAAGATGCCATCAAAAAACTACTAGAGTTCATAAATATATCTGGTAAAGTTTCTGGATACAAAATTAATGTAAAAAAATCTGTTGCACTTCCGTATGCTAACAACAAACTATCGGAGACATTAAAAAAAAAGCCTGTTTACAATCACATGAAAAGGAATAAAATACCTAGAAATAAGTCCAACTAAGGATGTAAGAGACCTTACTCATAAAACTATAAGACACTGATGAAAAAAAGTGAAGATAATGCACAAAAATAAAAAAATATACTGTGTTCATGAATTGGAAGAATTAATATTGTTAACATGACCATACTGCTCAAGGCAATGCAATCTCTTTCAAAATACCAAGGGCATTCTTCACAGAACTAGAACAAATCATTTTAAAATTTGTATGGAAACACAAAAGATCCCAAATAGCCAAAACAATCTTGAGAAAGAACAGAGCTGGAAGAAGCAAGCTTCCTGACTTCAGGCTTTATTACAAAGATACAGTAATCAGAAGAATCTGGTATTGGTACAGATACATAAATCAATAGAAAAGGACAGAGAGCCCCAAAAAATAAACTCAGGCATTTATGGTCAATTAATCCATGACAAAGGAGGCAAGAATATACAATGGAGAAAAGACAGTCTCTTCAATAAGTGGCTCTGGGAAAACTGGACAGCTATAAGTAAAACAATGAAATTAGAATATTTTGTTACTCCATATACAAAAATATGCTCAAAATGGATTAAATACATAAAACTAAGACCAGAAACAATAGAATTCCTAGAAGAAAACATAGGCAGAAAACTCTTTGCAATAAATCATATAAACATTCTGAAAATGTTTCCCAATCCCTATCTATATCTATATCTAGATATATAAAATCAGATGACAAATGCAAATTTTACAAATAATGTAATTTTTAAAATTTAATTTAATCTGAGATTCACTCATGGGGATTGGAAAGTTAGTCTCAATTTCTTTGAACTCTTTCCTTAGGCTTTCATCTAGGTATCTTAACAGTTATGTATTGTCAACAAGGTGGAAAAAGGAAGTACATGGTGTTCTTTTATGTTCCATATATTTGATAACCACTAAGATGATCATTGTCCCATCAAGTTCTCCTTTTTCCACTCATTCATGTCACTGCCAAGACAGTGTGTGGGGGCCTTCAGGTCCAGACATGTTCTGTCCTATGCCATATCCTCTGAGTTTCCAGGGAACTGTGGGCTGTCCTCAAGCATGACTGTTCTCATTCTATGTTGGGGCATAGAATCTATGAGGTCACATCTACCCAGACAAAACAGCAAGCATTTCTTCAGTGAGATATTGCCACTCTTTGGGGGGCTCTACCTAAGACTGTCTGTCTCTTCTCTCAGATTCCACAAATCTCACAGGTGGGTGAAATTTTCCATCCTCTAAATGCCCTGAGTGGAAGAGCAGGACACAGAACCTCACAAATATCTGGGTCCTTCTTGATTTTCTTCTGATTCTCATCCTTCCCTGACCAAGAATAGTCACTCTTAGATAAGAAGACTTACTCTCTGATTCCCTTTGTAGTCTTATAAATCCACTGTATACACCTGAGTCCTTGCCATCTCTTTTTACAGCCTGGGATTTTGAAACTAAAACCACAGAAATAAGTTCTTTCTTCTTTGTTAGCATTTTCTTTCCTAAAGATAAGTTCAGAATCTTCTAGCTGATACCTAAATTAGTAAGAGTTGGCAAGGTCCAAGTTAGAAGCTATCGCTGAAGAAAAATGATCAATATTTCCAAAATGCCATCCTATTTTGCTAAGAAGATCAGTATATTTGATAATCTGCAGTTAATTTATATTTTCAGTTAAGGGATTTTGTTTGTAGCCATAGGACTTTAAGTCAGTTGTTGATAAGTATTTCTGAGTATATTGATGCTGAGGAACACTCAAAAACTTTGTCCACGGAGGAGCTTGAGCTTAGGACTATTCATTGATATGTTTGGAATAAAATCTTTCTTGAATGGAATTGAGACCTCTTCAGTCTTTTTCCATCTCTGTATTAGTGCATTATACCTCATACCATAATGAAGTAAAACACTGAAGGAAAAATAAAGCATATTTGGATCCAAACGCAACTTCACCCCCAAGGAACCATATTTATTATTCAAACATAGGTGCACAACAATAAAAAAGTACCCTCTTCAACTTTATATGCCATATCATTTATTGAACATTATTATAGGTTGCTTCTGTCTTCATTTTTATTACCACTTGTCAAGCAGAAGTGATTCAACTTGCCTTTCTGACCTACCTACAACTTCCAACCCAATTAAGTAATTAACTGTATCTATAGTCATACATATAAAAGATTAAGGGGTTTGTATTTTAAATACTAGAGAACTCCTTTGCATAGAGCAGAATATCCATCTATAATACAGAGCCAATCTGCACTTTTTTTTGCTTTTGATATTTCCATTTTTCATAAAATAATGGTCCATAAGGCACACTTAAATTCAAAATAACTCGTGATTTCATTTTCAGTCCACAAAATATGGATCAATGAACAACTTGCATTGTTTTTAGGTTACACCCAAGGTTTTCCACAGACCAGTCTGGAGCATCCAGCTGATCTCACTTGAACAGAGCTGTGATCTGACCATACTCACCATTCCACAAGTTCCAGGGCTTATATTGTGTCCAGTTAGATTGAGTACCGGGTGTCCATTTAGGGCCCAGTACTCATTCCACTTCCCCTTTACCAAGCACTTTGTGCATTTCTCCTTTGAAGGAGAATGTATTTGGTGCCCTTATTTGAACCTTTGTCAGTCTAATAGTCTTATTTCTTTTCCCTACTCTCCAGAAGAGAAATTCTTGGTTCCTGATCCGACTGCTCCAGCTATATTATTCTTTTAACAATTACCGTCCCTGTTCCTCCTTGCCATCTTACCCAGATAGTTTTAGGTATCTTTAAGCTATGCAGAAACAGAGGTCTAGTGGAAAGAGCACTAACTTTTTCTCTCATATCAATTATACCACTAAATAGCTGTGTACCATCAGATCAATCTTAGAACCACAGCCATAGTGTATTCAGTAGGAACCTTAAAGACCATGGCTCAGTCTTGTGCCTCTAGCAAAGTTACTAAGAACACAGAATGAAAAAGTGCCTTTCTCAGAATCTCAAAACCAGAAAGTAATGTAGTCAGAACCAGAATTGGAGTTTCCTTATTCCCATTCTGCCACGTTTGCATGTATATAGTTCTGTCTAGGCTAAATTAATCTTCCCTGGTTTATTAGGTAGATAATATCTCCTGGGGAAGAACTTGTTCTACTTTGAAAGCTCAAATAAAGTGACATAGAGGGTTGTGTGTGTGCGTGCACATGCGCGTGTTAGGGAATGTATGTGCATGACTTGAAAATATTCAAATATTCAGTATTGTTTAAAAACTAAAAATATATATCAACTGAATATTTGAAATATAACTAATATTGTTGCTTTCATCTCTGCTTATTTTGTCCCCAAATGTATTTTTTAAAGGTTGCTCAATAAGGCCTTTATTATTCAGTGGCTTAGAATTTGGAATCCAGTCTTTATTCTTTTAGGGAAATTCTATGTAGCTCATACTGTTGAAGTTTCTGAATCCTACAGTAATGTACCTGTTTTATTATATTATCAGATAGTATCACATAGTTTTTAATGAGACAATGTGTTAAGGGTTAGAACTTATTTTGGCACACAGGTCTCCTTCTTATCTGGAAAAATATTCATCAGAAGGATTTGATATTCCCCTCTACCCACCATCCTACCTGTTGGGCAGTGGAGGCTCCAAGCCATTGGTCAGTTTCTTGGCCTGAGTATATCTAGGATCTGGATGAATGAGGAGCTTTGAACTAGACTTTCATATAGACCAAAGAGAATGTTTCTTAGTCAAGATCAGTCTTGTGCTAACCATTGTTAATCTAAAAGCAAGAATTCTGCACTGAAGAATACTTGTATATTTGGAATTCAGAAAAGTAGAGTCAAGGGCGAGGAGAGATTTCCTTTGTTCATTTCTTACACTTGCTGAATTTTCATTGTGAGGCAAAGTGAGAAGCAAGGACCCAGGTATGCATTTTAGGGGTGGACACTGCAGATTCTCTGCGGAAGGGAAAGATGATGGGGACTCCAGCATGGCAGGAGCATGACAAACTCCTGTATCCTATCCCCAATTCCTAATAGGTTTTCACTGGTTGGTGGTAGGAGTTTTGTATATAAGGTCCAACTGGAAGTTGCTAAGTCCTTCCATATCAGAGCTAAAGAGATGTCCAAGGCTTGCTTGACAATTCACCTATGCATTGAATTGTCTGTCAATGGACTGTGTCCAAAGTGGCTGGGGTGGAAGCCAGTCATTCTAACAAATTTCTGTGGCTTTTAAACAAAATGATCTTGAGAGGTAAACTTAAATTGCATACTTATGATACTTTCATTAAAGTATAAATTGCACTTGTGTTCTGGGAGCATGCATGCCACATGCCTAAAACCTAGGTTTGCTGAGCAGATATGATATCCTACTGCTGGCCCTTCCCTTTATCTTGTCTAACTATTCCTTGCTATTCCTCTATGTATGCACTTGGCTCCTCTAGCTACCATCTTTAGAAAAATGAATGCAGTCCTCAGATCATTTTTATATGTGAAAGTTAAACAAGTACTTGGGATACAAAATAAAGGAAGGGCTTGAAAGAGTTAAGCAAATTAAAAGGTACTCCTCTCTGTACTCAGATATGACTTCCCAACTGTGAATATTATAAGGGGTATCCTTATGAAAATATAACTCCCACAGGGAACTTAAAGGCAATTAAAACAACATTAGTGTTTTTCATAACTTTACAATGTCTTTATGCATGTGATAAAACCTTACTAATTATTGAAAAGTTATTTGTATTAAGATTTCAGAGCAGAGAGATAATCTGTGCAATTTAGAATCCTGAGCCATCGTCGGGGAGCTGGCTAACAGAACTAGAATTCCCTTGCCAGCATCTCCAGTTGCATCAGTGAACCTCAAACAGGATCCTTTGCTGGCAAATATTAGCTTATTATAGTTTAAAAATAAATAAATACCTTGAGCAAATGTGCAGTGACACCAAAAATTAGTTTCCACAAACTGACTAAATATAGTATCTGTTGGGAAAAGGCAAATGAGTTCAAGTGGAAAAAAAAAAAAAAAGTTCTAGAATGGAAAGCATACATTTCTTTAAATGGATGAAAAATTTTACTGTGATCTGAATGTAATCAACATTCAAGGCTGACTATATGGAGAGAAGAAAGACAAAGGCTTACTGGGCAACTTCCCTGCTTCAGCTCGGTATCAATTTGGCAGGGAGAGTGCAGAACACCCCACATTGCTCTTTGCACATGCTAGGCATCCAGACCATACAACCAATTCCTCAACCCCTCTCATGAGCTATTATGTAATATGCTAACCAGGCAGAGTTGTAAAGGCATGTTAAAGAAAATGTGGAAAGGAAGGTTTCTGAGCTTTCCAGAGTGTGATCATGAAAGTTTCAGAAGGGAAAGCTCCTTAGAAATACAACTCTGTCACTGGAAGGATGAAGAAATCGGGATCCAGAAAGATCAAGCGATTTGCTCAAAGCCATCATCAGTGAATGTAGGAACCCAGGATGAAAAGCAGTCTTAGCTTTTGGGGAAATATTCTCCCTAATATAGGTGATGCATGGCAGAGACATAAAGGCAAGTATATCAGCAAGGAAACAAGCCTTCTATTATTACTTTGAAACAATGAGTATTATGGGAGTGGTGATCTGCAGACAAGGTCAGATTACTTTAGGACATTCGAATTCTTGAGTAGTCCTTCAATACCAGGGGCCAAGAACAGATGATGCCAATCTGAGAACAGATATTCACTTCAAGGATAAGATCACATGAGTAATCCCTACTTAGATAACTAATAAGAAGTTGTTTGGATTTGTAATCACCAGGGGCCCATGATGAATTGGACTCCACCTAAAAGCTAATGGCAGAAAGAATTAGATTCCCTATAGGAATGCCCACTGCCTGAATAAAGTGTAAAATTACCATAGCAGACCATCCAGGATCATTTTCTATGCTGGTACACCCATGGCAACTCAGTAGCATTAGTGCTCACTTAGCAACAAAAGAAAGCAGTGAGCAAGTAAGTCAATTTAATAATAAAGTTTGCCAAAGGTCTATTTAAATCCATTAAGTGCAATAAACCAGCCCAGCTGAGATCTACAAGCAGAACTAGAATATTATTTCTTCATTGCTATACTTGGAGGGAGTAAACAGTCCAAAAGATAGTGAGGACAGTTATGATAGAGTCCAATCACAGGTGTTCATCAGAGAAAGAGCTCAATGATGTCTACCCATCTTTTGTTGGCTTCTGAGGAGGACTTCAACATACAGATGCTGCCCATGGGGGAGGAAAGGAGAAGTTTGCCAGCATGGAGTTCCCTGTTGGAGTTCCCAGTTATGACCTACTTATGAAAAAGAGGCATTTATTAAGCTGAAACCAATGCATTTAGAATCAAAATATGTTTCTATTCATTATATCTTTATTTTGCAAATTGCAACAAAGGCATCATCATATTTTATAATATATATTCCCCTCCTGTATCTCTCTCTCTCTCTCTCTCTCTCACACACACACACACACACACACACACACACACACTACCACCACCACCACCACAAACAACCACTACTAAGAAAATGGGTAAGAATAAAGGAAGACATAAGACTCATTATGTGGTAATGTTAGAAAAATGCTCAGGCCAAAGAAGGATACAAGAGCAAATAGCCAGAGAAATAACTTTTCGATAAGTTCAAAGGGAGTCAGGCACCTCCTTGACTCATTGTCTTCTCTTTTACGCATGTTATGCCCTGTCATGAAAAAGGAAGAATGAATTGAGAACTATAAATCAGCTGTGTGCTTATGATTAAGTTGCTGTTTATATGGCTGATATTTAGACTGACCTTTGAAGGATTGTGGAGTTTGTCTGTCTGGAGATCCTCAAATCTCAAACCAGAAAACATGCTGCTAAGAACCAAATGACCAGGAGGGAGATGAAATATTACCTTCCCCACTGTATACAGTTTTACTTAGTAAGCCTCCAGGCAGGTAGAAGTCATGGATAGGAGGATCCCATGAGGAGCTAAAGAAGTTATATGTTTGTTTACCACTTCGCAGGCTTTTCCTAGGGGTACCTCCACTCTCCTATCTCTTTTATGGAGAAGGCAGACAAATAAGGTGGTTAAGAACATAGCCTCTAGAGCCCAACTCATTTTTGTGCATCATTTTCTTATCTATAAAAATGAATATAATAATAGGACAATCTTTTCATTTTCTTGTGAAGATTAAATAAATTTGTGCATAAGCAAGTTACTTATCAAAGGCTAAGTTATGGCTTGACTCCTACTTAATGTCAATGCATTGATGTCTTCTTTCATAGCTTTCCATCTGTCAAATACAATTAAATATATTCTGGCATAGGTTATAGAATGGCAAGACTTTAGTCCCCTAAAGAGAAGTAGTTCAAAGTGATTAAGAGCACAGATGTTGAGGTAAAATAGACTAAGACTAGAATACTGGCTTTGCTACTAATTAACTCCATGATTTTAGTTAACCATTTCTAAGTCTCAGTTTTGTTTTTTTTTTGTTTTTTTTTTTTTTTTGTGAATTAAAGATAATACTGGAGTTCCCCTTATGACTCAGCAGGTTAGGGACATTGTCTCTGTGAGGATGCAGGTTCGATCCCTGGCCTTGCTCTGTGGGTTAAGGATATAGCATTGCCATAAATTGTGGCATAGATCACAGAGCTCAGAGCCGGTGTTGTTGTGGCTGTGGTGTAGACTGGAGCTGCACCTCTAAATCGACTGCTGGCCTGGGAACTTACATATGCTGCAGGTGTGGCTATAAAAGTTAAAAAAAAATGGTAAAAAGTTCTCATCATGGTAACCTAATAGAGGGATCACTCAGCATAAGGAACTATGAAAATATTATTATATCTCAGAATTTTAAAAGTAGAAGCAAATCTAGATATCTAGTTGAAGCAATACATTTTATGAGATATCTATCTATCTATCTTTCCATCTGCCCATCCATCCCTGTAACTTCCCCTACTTTCTCCATTATTCAAGTGGTAGCTAGACCATTCTATGCTTCTGCCTTAGGAAGGAGACATGGAAGTAGGAGAGAAAGATAGGAGGTATTTTTCTGGATTTGAGTTTCAAAATCCAAGACTCTCAAGGCAACAGAAATGATGCAATATTGACTATCAATTTGGGAATAAAGATAATGATAAATTAATAAAACTTCTCATACCCTAAGGCAGTATACCTCCTTTAAATTGGGCTCAAGACAAGATATACACACAGAAGTTGGTAAATCCCAAAGAAGGTGATGCCCCATGTTCCACTCCTTGAGTCAAGCCACAGACTATTAGTAAAACCCTCTGATTTGCAGCAGCTGAAACCATTAGTGACTTATTTCCCATTATGCAGAGTGGGCTAAAGGAATACAAAATCGCCAAAATAAAATGTATACATGCTGTATATAAAATAGCAAAACCTAGGTCACCCCTCTTCAAGAGTTTACCACATCCAGTGTGCATTACAACATGAAAGTAGCAGCTTAAGCCACTGGAGCAGAAGACACCTGCAGAAAGAAGCAAGCAGCCACCTGTGTAGAGTGACCACAGATGATCACATGGGAAAAAGGATATCTGAGTGTCTGCCATCATGAATACATATCAGCAGTTAGATACTCCCTAATTCTCTCCTCCTCACAATGAGGCCATAACACTAAATAAGTCTCCTAGAACTTAGACACAGTCATGGAAAAGAAGGACATCTCAAAACAAATGACATTACATATCAACCATCTTGACAAAATAAATTTGTATTATAGAAGACTACACAAACATATTTCTTGCACAGGCAACTTTATGCAAGGACTAGAATTTCTATTTGCTACAGGTAGGTAAACTGAAACTTGGAGAAATTAAAATCAATTGCCTCATGTTACAAAGTCCAACAGAGCAATCTCAGTTATCTTCCTAACAAAGTAATTAGAAGTAATGATCTCTCTTTTACATTTAAAGAAATGCTCCTAATCTTGATATAAGATAAATGATTTCCAAATTATTTTAAGCAGAGGATTTTTTCAAACAAAATCTAATCAAGAATCCCAAAATTGACTAAGTTCCCACTGTGGCTCAATAGTATCAAGCCTGACTAGTATCCATGAGGATGTGGATTTGATGCATGGCCTCTCTCAATGGGTTAAGGATCCAGCATTGTTGTGAGCTGTGGTGTAGATCGCAGATGTGACCTGGATCCCGTGTTGCTGTGGCTGTGGTGTAGGCTGGCAGCTGCTGCTCTGATTCCACCCCTAGCCCGGGAACTTCCACATGCTAAGGGTGCAGACCTATAGAGAAAAAAAGAAAAAAAGAATCCCCAAATCGAGAAAGGGTAAACATTGAGCTTCCTTTGATTGAAGTGGAGTGGACATGGCATGACTCCCTTTAGATATTTCTATAGATCGGTGGAGCTCTGAAGAACAAGGTCAAGCTGGTTTAGCGGAAAGGCGCTCTAATAGTCTGCTCAGACTACCATAACAGAATTCCGCAAGCTAGGTGGCTTAAAAACAAAAATGTTTTTTCTCATGGTTCTGAGGCTGGAATTCTAAGACCGACATGCCATGAGGGTTGGTATTTGGTAAGACCTCACTTCCTGACTTGCAGGTGGGCTGCTTCTCTCTGTGCCCTCACATGGCCTTTTCTCTGCATGTGCCTACAGAGAGAGAGGGCTCTGGTCTCTCTCCATCTCCTTATAAGAACATGAGTCCTATCAGATTATATGACCTCATTTAAGCTTAAAAACCTCTTTAAAGCTCCAATTGAAGTCATTTCCTTTAGTTAGGGCTTCAACACATGATCTTTGTGAGAACAACTTATGGAAAGTTGGGAAACCCAGGAGGTACTTTCAACTCTTATTCTCATCAGCTACTCCTAGATTAGGATACCAAGCTTTTCTGGAATGTAGTTTCCTCCTTTTACTAATGAATAAAGTTGACTAAATAAATTTTTTTGTTTTTGCTTTTTTTTTTTTTTATGACCGCAAGTATAGCATACTGAAGATTCCAGGCTAGGGGTCAAATCAGAGCCTCAGCTGCCAGCCTTCACCACAGCCACAGCAATGCCAGATCCAAGCTGTGTCTGCAGTGTATACCACAGCTAACAGCAACACCAGATCCTTACCCACTGAGCGAGGCCAGAGATTGAACCCACAACTTCATGAATACTAGTCAGGCTTGATACCACTGAGCCGCAACATGAACTTCCAATAATTTCTTGTTCAAGTTTTTAAAATTAATTTAATACATACAAAAATTTCAGGTCACAGAAATTCTATCTACACAAGCTATCCATTATCATCTCTGTTAGGCAAACTTTGCATATTGGCATTCATTCCTCTTCATTGTCCCTTCAATTACAAAGTATGCCCAGTTTCCATAACCATCTTCTCCTGGAAGAGAATTTGAATATGCTAATTCTAGTAATCATCTGGATATGAAGAGTGTATCATATCAAATCAGCCCTTCTGTAAAGAACTACAGAAATAGACAAGTATAAAATATAGTTATTTGAAGGCAGTGGAGAGCAATGAAGGCATCTAGGACTTGAGGGACCAGAATTTTTGGAGAAAAGATGGATATTCAAGTGAGCTTCCTTCTACTTTCTCCTTGACGCATCTTATCATAACTAAGTGGCCCAAAGTCAAGAAAAGCCAAGAAGAAGATGTAGCTCAAAGATTTTAGTAGTAACATTAGTCCAGGTGTTGAAATTTGGATGTTAGTGCTACCAAGGCAACATGATGAATCTATTAAAAAGATAAAATGGAAGTTATAGATTTAAAAATGCAATAAGTAAATGAAGAACTCAGTAAACAGATTTATCACACATTAGACATGGCATCAGAAAGGAAAATATCAGATTAAAAGGCAAGTTAGTAAAAAAAATATAAAGGACATCATGTAAAGTTACAAAGGGTACATAATCAAAATGTTAAGGAAAAATAGCAAAAAAAAAAAAAGTCCAAAATTAGGGAAAGATATCAAACCAAAGAAATAAATAACAGTATGAGCCACATTAAGGATAAATTCAAAGAAATATATACCTAGTCACAATGTGGAAAAAACTGCTTATAACTGAGGACAAAGGTAAAATATTAAAAAGACAGAAATAGACATTATGGTTTACAGATAATTATCTTCCAAAGAGAAATATCAAAATATACAGCTGACTTCTCAAGAGAAACAATGAAGCCTGGACACAATAGAATGCAATCTGATAAATTACTCTCAAATTACAGTTCTAAATTGGCAAATATTTATTTCAAAATAAATAAAAAGGATATTTTCAGACAAAAAGAAATTGAAAGAAATAATTGTCAGTATACCTGTAACAAAAGAATTATCAAAAGATATTCTGCAAATTGAAGGGAAATAATCCCAGAGAGAAGCCTGAAATACACAATGGTAAACATGTGGGTAAGCCTACATGAATACTGAATGAATAAAACATTAAACATGAGTAAATATGAGTTGTATCTGGTTTAGAACATACAGAAAATTAAAGGCAACAGTAGTACATATTTGGAAGGGGAGTAAATGGGTTAAATTATCATTTGTATGGACAGAAAAGTAGGAAAGATACTAACTTGCAATAAATTGTAGCAAGTCAATGATGCATATTGTAATATGTAAGGTCAACTAAAAGAATAACAAATGAATATATAATTGAAATAGAAAGAATAATATATTAAAATAATTGCCTGATTAACAAAAAGAAAGGCAACAAATTGACAAAAAAATAGAACAGGTGATGCAAATAGATAACTCATGGTGAAATAGCAGATTTAAGCCCTCAAAGTATTTTCATTAAATGTAAATGGATCCAATACTCCAAATAAGAAATAAAAATTATCTTGCTGGATAAAAGAATAAAATCCAACATCATTTTGGTTTAAATATCAAGACATGAAAAGATTGATAGTGAAAGTATAGACTATAGGAAATAACCAAAAGAAAGTCTATTTAGCTACTCTAATATCAGATTAAATAGGCCTGAGTTAAGAAGCACTGTTGAAGATAACAAGAAGTGCTTCATAATGACAAAAAGGTGAAATGACTAGGATATAAGAATTTAAATTTGTTTGTAAGTAATAACATAATCTTAAATATGTTAGACAAAACCTGGTAAAAGTAGAGTCATACAATATATGCTATTGGACTTTTAAAAGCACTTCAGAAACTGATTGTATAAGGTGACAAAAAAATCAGTCGAGGTATATAGATTTAATCCCATAAATGATCAACTTAACCTAACTGACTTATATAAGACGTGAGACTATGAAAATATATATTAAAATTTTTCTTTAAAAACAAATGCAATATTTAAAATATAGTTTCACAAACTTTAAATACTTAAATTATATTGTTTGTTCCCTGAAAATTATGATAGGTATTAGAAATCTATGAGAAATAACTAGAAAATGCCCGAATCGTCTAAGCCAAAGAGTTCACTTCTATTTAACACAATCCTTTCTAAATTCATATAATTAATATCATACCAGTCAAAATACTAGCAGATTTAGTGTTTATATATGTATGTGTATAGAGAAAGTGATAAGTTAACTCTAAAATACATATGGAGGGAGTTCCTATTGTGGTTCAGCGGTAACGAACCCAACTAGTATCCATGAGGATGCAGATTCGATCCCTGGCCTCTCTCAGTGTGTTAACGATCCAGCGTTGCAGTGAGCTGTGGTGTAGGGTGGCAGCTATAGCTCTGATTTGACCCCTAGCTTGGGAACTCCCATATGCCACGGATGCAGCCCTAAAAAAGCCAAAAAATAAAAAATAAAAAAATAAAATTCATTTGGAAATTTAACCAAGAATATCAAGACAATCTTGGAGAAGAACAAAGTTTATACAACCATTTTTCAATTATTACCATAAAGAATACCATATAATATTGCCGAATCATGACAGACTTCTCAGTGGGACAGAATAGAGAGTCTACGAAGGAACTCACACATGTATGACTGCTTTAATGTAAAGGTTGATGTGTGGGCCAACTGAACAGTCATATAAAGAATAAATCTCAATTCCCTCACATATATAGAAAAATCAATTTCAGTTGGACTCTAGAACAAAATGTAAAAGTAGAACAATAAAACTTCTAGAAGACAACAAAGGACAATTTCTTCATGATCTTGGTAAGGCAGAATTTCTTTGGTAGAACATAAAAAGTACTAAGCATATAGAAAAATACCAGTAAATTGATTATCATTAAAATTATGAAAATTTTTTCATCAAAAGACACTATTACAAAGTTTAATTAAAAGGCAAGCCATATAGTGGGGGAATATATTTGCAATACATTGATCTTAAAAATGCCTTGTGTCCAGACTATATGATGAAAAGACAAATAATTCAGTAAGAAAATGAGCAAAAGACTTGAAAAAGTCGCTATTCAAAAGAGGATGTCGGAAAAGTCAATATATATATATATATGAAAATATGCTTGAAACCATTAGTATTAAGGAAATGGAAATTAAAGCCACAAATTAACTGTGTTTCTTTCCCCCTGAGAAGCTAAAGTTAAAAAAAAAAAAAAAAAAGACAAGGAAGAGAAAAGAAAGAAAATACTGTAAAATCAAGTATTGAGAGGATTTGGAACAAGAATATTATTTGATAATACCTACTAAAGTGGATATAGGAGTTCCCATCGTGGCGCAGAGGAAATGAATCCACTAGGAACCATGAGGTTGCAGGTTCGATCCCTGGCCTTGCTCAGTGGGTTAAGGATCCAGCACTGCTGGGAGCTGTGGTGTAGGCTGCAGACGCAGCTCAGATCTGGCGTTGCTGTGGCTGTGGCGTAGGCCAGAGGCTACAGTTCTGATTAGATCCCTAGCCTGGGAACCTCCATATGCTGCAGGTAAGGCCCTAAAAGGACAAAAGACAAAAAAAAATAAACCAAAAAAACAAAAAAACAAAAAAAAATAAAGCGGATATATACATTACTTATGACCCAACAATTTCATTCCTAAGAAAACTGTATACACATGTGAAAATAGAAACAACAGCATGATTCCTAATAACAAACAATTATATTAAAAAAAAATGGAAACAACTCAAGTGTTTGTCAGTAGAAGACTGATAAAAAAATAGTAGTATATTCATGCAATGAAATTTTATATAGCATTGAAAAGGAACAAACTACAGCTACACTCAACCACTTGGAGGAATTTCAGAAATGTAACACTGTTGGAAAAATATCTAGCTCAGGACACTTGGAAAAGGGGTGAATGCGACAGGGCATTAGAGAATTTTCTGGTGCATTGATATTGTGCTTTTCTTTCATCTAGGTGGTTGCATGGATGTGTCACTTTGTAAAAATGTCTTATAATGTATACTTAAAATTTGTGCATTTTCTTAGTTATGTTAAAATGTAACAATTAAAAATAAAAAACAGAGAGTAATGTAAATGTAGGAACACTTTTGCTGTGATGGATAAAGTCATGTGGGTGAGAACACCAGCACTGATACTGCATGTTGAAGAGCAAAAAGAAAATTGATGGAAGCTCAGGAAAACAGCTGGTCAACTTTTAAAAGGCACCAGCATACATTTCCATGCTAAACTTAAGTATCCCAGAAGTGAGTAACACACTGTAGTGGATAAAAAATGTCTTGTAACCTGAATAGTATTTTTACAAATCTAGTTAAGAACCAAGGAATACAAACCCCAAGTAAAGAATAATGTTAGTAGTTTTGCTTCAGGATAAAATTATATAGAAGAGATTGTAATACACAAATATAATGAAAATAGAGTAATCAATACTGGAGGAATAAGAACAGAATTCACAGGGCATCGAGTGGGGCAAAATATCAAAGGGCTACAATTTTTAGTTTGACCAGTGGTATTTCTATCTGGTCACAGAGATCCCTTAGAGAATATTAGTTTTTCTGATTGTCTATAATAGGGAAGTTCCATTCTATATTGCTTTTTGTGTTTATATATATCATGTAAATACATGAATATAAATATATATTTATAAAACATATGAAGGAGATAAACTGAGCCACTCTTTTGAAAAAATAAGATTCACAATTTACTTCTCTTGAACTTGGTAGAGAAGGATTTGGGGTGAGTGGGATAAATGATGGCTGAAAAAAAAAATGTACCCTGCCATCCTGGTCACTCTGTAACATCACCCTGTCTTCTCTGTGTTCCACAGAATGGCACTGCAAGTTCATTCAAGGAAGGAAAGACCAGAAAGTCAGACTTAAAAAGGTCCTCTCATGGCAGATTTTAACACCAGGGGTTGTCTTTATTTATTTATTTTCAAACTGCTTTGGCTAAAAGAGTTAATTTCCCCTGAACCTTTAAGCATCAGATGGGCCTGCACCTTCCAAGGACTCTTTTCTTCTTTAAAAGCACAATTGTTGTTCAGTTTCTCTCAGGTACAGATTCATTAGCTCTTGACTGGCTCTCCTTGTTTGCTGACTACTTGTGGAAAAAGCCATTTACCCTGGTGAATGTCAAGGTTAGTGCAAACCGTCCTTGTCATCAGTCTCTCTGGCAGAAGGTCAGGGATAAGCTTTCCTCAAATGGGCAGCGTCAAACAAAGCAGAGACGGACTTAACTCACCAAGAGGAAGAAAGAAGGCCTGCTCCAGAGTTGATAAACATTCCTGTGGACTTTTGAGGACAGAAGATTTAACTCCTCCCTTGCCACGTCAAGAAGTGTTCACTGGAAGAGTCCTTATAATATCTGGATATTTTAGAACATATGAGATATATTTATAAAGTAATAAATAACTATAAGGATATTATCCATCTGTCTATGATCTTATTTATTTAAACAAGTGTTTTAATTTTCAGTGTCCAATTTGGAAGTACTTCCCATTTTCTAGCTTTGCTCTGGTTGATTTTTTTTTTTTTGTAATTTCTCCCTTCAGTTTACTTTTATAGACAAGCTGTAAACCACGTATGCAGAACTGCCACAATCTGAAATAGTCAGATCTTGCTTAATTTATTTTCATAGAATATTAAAATTTTAAAGTTGGAAGGAACCTTAAGACTAACCTAATCCAACCTTCCATCCAACAAGTAAATCCTCTGTAGCATTTTAGGCAGTTGTCACCCAATCTCAACTTTGTCACTCTTAGTAACAAGACATCCCTGCCTCACAGGAAGGCTGTTCTGAGGTGGGGAAGGTTTTATTATTACAAAGAAAGCTTTGCTTTATATTTACTTCTTGCAATTTTAACCTGTTGGTTCAAGTTTTTTCTTCTAGTTTGATAGAAAGGGACAATCCTTCCTCAATGAAAGCTCTCTCCAAATATGTGGAAAATTATTTGGAATATATGGAAGAGAAACCATGCAACATGGGGTTATTTCTTCTCTTGGCTTTCAGTCTACTTCTTCCATGAAGTAACTGTCAGACAAGGCATTTTTCCATTTGCCTTTCTCTAAATGAAGTCTTTGCAGTGTGTCTTTACAATGCAGGATTCAGATTTCAGATGCTGGACCATGAACTTCATATATACTTACGTATAATATATAACATATTTTTATATATTATGTACATTTAAAATTCTTTAAATGCATCTATTCTCATTTTGATTCACAGAGGAATCAATTAATAGCAAAAAGACCTTTCACACTGGGAACTTCTGCTTGCCACACCATGCAGCCAAAAAAAAAGACATTTTACATAAGTGATAATCAAAAAGATTTGCTCTTGTGTTGCTGTATTATAATCACAAGTCACATGCCAGGTATATATATTTGGTCATTGTACCAAATTTTTAATTTGTTTGCTATTCACACTTGGTCACCTATTATATTAACATATGAAAGGCCATGTTATTCTTACAGAAAAACACTGGGCACCCTGTATACTACTCTTTGGGGCACATCATTTGCCTTACTTGGCCTTAGTGTTTTTCCTTTAGAGTTCTGCCAGGCAATTGTTCCTCTGTTTCAAAGTTGTCTCTAGAGCTCTTAGTCACATCATTACAATATCATCCCTTGTATAATTTTAATGACATGAACACTTTTCTAGCAAAACAAGTCCTGCTCTGTTGTATGATCCAGAGTTTGCTTCCTTGTGACTATTTCAAGTATTTTTCTTGGGCTTTTTTCATCCTGCACATTTTATTTCATCCTCTCTAGAATTTCTCCACAGCATATAATTATCTGAAGCATTAAAACATATTCTTTCTTTACCTCTTCCACATTTACCTTCTCTGGCAAAAAAACAACTAATCTTTATGCAATAAAATGTATCACTACCACTACCTGCAATAATTGAATACAAGAAGGAGGAAAATTAACCTAGAGTACCACAGAGCTTTAGGATGACAACTCCCGTAATGTTCAAACTTTGTGGATGTCCAGATGAACTACGTTTTCTGTATGACTTTTCCTAGAAACTGTCTCATAAATTTTCATGGCACATTGTCTGCTGGTCTTGTGTATTCACTCTAGGAAGACTTGATTTTTATATAAACCATTCTGGTGATCCTACCATCCAACCACACTCTATCTCCAACTCCAGTTGTCTTAGTAACTGACGCTAACTTATACTGCTAGATGTCAGTCTCACCCTTTTTTTAAAAACAAATATCTAAAAATACCTAGAACTTTGGAAGGCTTTTCTCTTGAGTTTTCATCTGTAATAGAAAGACTCCTGTTTTTCCACCTGCATTTACCCCTGTCCCCTCCTCCCAGAGCCACCATACACTCATTCACACATTTAACAACTTAGATCTAGGCACTTGCAATAACTAGTTACCAGTTTCTAGACTCAAAACCCTAAATTTATCCTATATACAAGCACAAAAATGTACTTTTGTATTTATTTTCCAACTCAAAATTTCTGAGTTTTTCTGATGTGTACCAAAGTCTCAACTTTGTAGTTAGATTTCCATAGTTGCCCAGCAGTGGTAAGCACAATAAGACATATTTGAAAAAATTAGGTCTATTATAATAAATTAAGCCACACTGAGATCCTTTATAATTATTCTTCTTCTTGAAATGCGTCTTCCCGTTATTCAAGTTTAACAAGAATGATCATTTAGGACTATACAGACCAATATAAGACCAGTCTGTCTGTCCATGTAGATAATCTCAGAAAATGCATATAAACACTACATATGACCAAGATATGTGAAGAAGGAAACAGTTCTAAATTAAGTTTATTATTACCTTTTTTCTAGTGCACCCTCACTGCTGTAAGCCTTCATGGGGCCCCTTGGTGCTGTGTGCTGAGCACTCCAAACTTTCCTCCTCATCCCCTCTCCTGCTATTGATGGCATAATCTGTACGGGTCATGAGGGAAGAGGCTCACCTGGAGACGGCACCTGCTAAAGGGAGGAAAATCAATTTTCATCATCCAAAAATACAGAACAGCTGGCACACAAACTAGTTGCTCAAGGTCCCTAGGGTCCAGAAGGGGCGTCCCACTAAGAAAGACACATGCTTGGAACAGAAGTCAATACTCTCTCCATTTAACCAGAATAATAAGGGAAGTGGGGAGTAAGGAAGTGGAGGATGGAATGCCCCATTCAAGTCCCCAATTCTGCAATAAATATCAGGTGGAATATAGAGTCATTTTTACATCAAAAAATTAGGTAGAGATCTTTCTGAAAGTAGTCTATAAAAAAATCTTGATATTCTATAGGTTCTCAGGTACTAATTGCAGCTGAAATGTATAACCTATTGCAACTCATTTTTCATATGTTACTACAACTCTTTACTACTTTTTCTATTACTTTTTTCTATTAGACCATTTTCTTATAGTTAATATTTCATGTTGTAATTTCATCATTTGATACCAGAGAGGCTTTGCTGGGAAACAGAAAAGTAGATATTTGAATTCTTGAAAAATAAATCTCACTGAGGGACTGATAAAACCACAAAGCCATATACCTTGACGTGAGTATTACAGTATATCTGTAATTCATATTTTAATCACACAAAAAATGCACAAATACAAATTTGTTTTATAAATGGAAACAATATGTAGCTAGAAAAAAGTAAGAAATCTTACTTCTTTACACAGAACTAATCACAGTAACTTATCACTTAAATGTATCTTCCTGACTTTTTACTATTCATTTACATAAATACAGTCACATTTGTGTGTTTAATATATAAATGGTTTACTTCTACATAAATAGGATAGTATTCAATACTGTTTTATAAGTTAAGTTTTCCACTTAATTTTTCTTTTAAAGATCTTTCTATTTCAGTATTTGTAAATCTAACTTATTTTAGATTGTTACTATTGGGATTTCTGAATAGTTTTCCATAACATGGAAAAACATAATTCATATAAATATTTGATTGTTGAAAGTTATTTAGGATCTTTTACCCCAAGTTTTTCTCAATTACCGTTTTTTTTTTTTTTTTTTTTTTTTTGCCACAAGTATCCTTTTACCTGCTTCTTTGTAGGTTTTCATTACTCATTCAGAGTAAATACTAAAAACCCTATGGGAATTTTGATGGAAAATGACAAATTGCTCCTCTAAAAAGACTACAAATTTTTATTTTTTTCTATTATAGTTGGTTTACAGTGTTTGGTCAATTTTCTGCTGTACAGCAAGGTGACCCAGTCACATATACACATATACATTCCTTTTCTCACATTGTCATGCTCCATCATAAGTGACTAGATATAGTTCCCAGTGCTATACAGCAGGATCTCATTGCCTATCCATTCCAAAGGTAATAGTCTGCATCTATTAACCCCAGATTCCCAGTCCATCCCACTTCCTCCCTCTCTCCCTTGGCAGCCACAAGTCTGTTCTCCATGTCCATGATTTTCTTTTCTGTGGAAAGGTTCATTTGTGCCATATATTAGATTCCAGATATAAGTGATATTATATGGTATTTGTCTTTCTCTTTCTGACTTGCTTCACTCAGCATGAGAGTCGCTAGTTCCATCCATGTTGCTGCAAATGGCATTATTTTGTTCTTTTTATGGCTGAGTCGTATTCCATTGTATATACATACCACATCTTCTTAATCCATTCCTCTGTTGATGGACATTTAGGTTGTTTCCATGTGTTGGCTATTGTGAATAGTGCTGCAATGAACATGCAGGTGCATGTGTCTTTTTCAAAGAAGTTTTGTCCAGATATATGCCCAAGAATGGGAAGACTATACAAATTTATATTACCACCAATGGTGTATGATTGTCTGCATTTCTCTACACAAGCTCAAATACTATGTTTGTTTGTCTTCATCCTTTAAAGTGTCTTTTTTTTCCCATTTGAATGTTCCTGATTTTTTTTAAGGTATAGTATCCATTTTAATTTGCCATTTTTTAAATTCTTATATTGGACTATTCATTTTTTTTGGACAATGTACTGAGATACATGCTTTCCTTGCTGAGTCTCTCATTCTTCCTCTTCACCCACCATAATAGGAAGGAAGAAAGGAGGGGGAAGGAAAGAAGGAAAAAAGTTAACTTACAGAAGTGTGTTCAAATATATTGTAGATTTATAAGGATTTGAGGTAATAGCTTATCAGTTACTTTTGTTTTATATATTTGAATTTATTTGGGCATAAATGTACAAGTTTAGGATTATTATTCCTTTGTAATGAAATAAAACTATTGCCTTTGTGAAGCATCCTTAATGTCAATTAATGATTTTTGCTTAAAATCTTTGCCTTAGAATAATATAGTTATACAACCTGCCTTTTGCTTAAAGTTTATTTGGTATGCATTTTCTATCTTTTAATTTTCACTCTTCTGTGTCCTTAACATCTCTTTTAATTTGCATGTAGGTGGTTTCTATTTTTTACTTGAGCTGACAATTTTGTCTTTTTTAGAGCATTTACTCTATTTACATTTAAAGTAATAGCTAATATAAATTATTTCCAAGTATAAGATTTTACTATTTGCTATAGGTATATCCCACTAAAATTTTTGTCCTTTTTGCCTGATTTTAGTTTAAGGGTTTTATTTTTTAATTATTTTAAACCTTTCCTCTATTACTTTAACATTATTTATTTATTTATTTATTTATTTTTTGCTATGCACATGGCATATGGAAGCTCCTGAGCCAGGGAGTGAACCAAGCCACCATCATGACAATGCTGGATCTTTAATCCACTATTCCACAAGGGAATTTCAACATTTACTGTTAATATTTAATTTTAACAGTAACTCTAGATATTAGAGCATAAATTCTTGACATATAAAAAGTTGATAAAAAAAATGAGACTCCTCTTTTCCCAGGCATTTCAAGGATCTCAAAACACCTTAACTCCACTTCCCAATTTTATAGCTTATAAACTTCTGTTGTATATTTTGGTTGTGTGTATGTATGTAAAAGCCTAAAATATATAATTCATTTTATTTGTACAGTCAGTATTCACTTAGATGTACCCAAATGTCTAACATTTTGTAGCTTTTCTTCATAGTGCTGCAATGAACATGCGGGTACATGTGTCTTTTTCAAAGAAGTTTTATTTCATTTCCTTAAATCATTTCATTTCCTTCTAAAAAATACCATTTCACATTTATTTTCAATTTAGTGTTATTGATGAATTTTTTTTTTACTATTTTTCTTAAACAATCTTTACTGCAGAAGGATAATTTCACTTTTTATAAAATTCTAGGTTAAACATTTTGTTTCTCAGCATAATAATGATTTTTAATAATGATTTTTAATAATGATTTTTATTTTAATAAAATAAATAATGATTTTTTAATAATGATTTTTATTTTAATAAAATAAATAATGATTTTTTAATAATGATTTTTATTTTTTCCGTTGTAAGTGATTTACAGTGTTCTGTCAATTTTCTACTGTACAGCAAAGATTTCAATGTTTTTTGGCTTCCATCATTTCTCTGGTTAGGTCTGCTGTTAGTCAAGTTGTGGCTCCTTTAAAAGTAATTTGTTCTTGCGCAACTGCTTTCAAGACCTTATTCTTCTCTTTGGTTTTCAGTAGATTTACCATGATAGGTGTGATTTTCTCTTAATTTCTTTTACTTGAGACTCATGGAGATTAATGTGTAATCTGCATTTATATTTCAACTATTACCTCTTCAAATATTACTCTCTCTAAACTTTCTCTACTTTGCTTCTGGACATTTCTTAGCAGGTTTGTGAAATTCTTCCTTTTTACATCTCTTTTTTTTTTTTTTTTGTATTTTCCTTCAGTTTGTTTCTCTGTGCTTCATTCATGACTTTTTCCATCTTACCTATGTACTAGTTTTCTATTTCTATTTTCAACTGTACTTAATAGTTGAAATCTGTGCATTGAGTTCTCAATTGTAGTAATTATATAGTTTAATTCTGACATTGCATAAAATAGTTTAAAAATAGTTATTTTTAGTTTCCAGTTACTTGACATTCTTTGTTATCTTTGCAGCTCACTGAATCAGGTATCAGTGAATGCACTGATATAAAAGGGGCTGTAAGTGCTGGGCTCACCTCTCTGTATTTCTTGTTTTTCTTATGCTTTGTTCTGATAAGTTCTCAGTGTCTTACTAGTTCTCCAGTGCCTTCAGATACATACACACACATATACAAAAAACACGTATATACACAAAATATTTAATGTATGTTTTTCATGGCTTTTTTTCAGCAAGATATGTGATTATACTATTCATTCATTACCAGAATTGGAAATCCAGAGTTGACTGACTTTCAATGTCCACCTATTATTTTTAGTTTAGTCAAGATTTCCACTTTTTCTTTCAAAAATTAATGATTTTTGTTTTGGCAGTTTCCATTGTGACTCAGCAGTAATGAACCCAACTAATATCCATAAGGATGTGGTTCGATCCCTGGCCTTGCTCAGTGGGTTATGGATCTGGTGCTGCTGTGAGCTGTGGTGTAAGTCACAGATGTAGCTCAGATCTTGTGTTGCTGTGGCTATGGTGTAGGCCAGCAGCTGCAGCTCCAATTTGAGCCCTAGCTTGGGAACTTATGTATGCTTCAGGTGCGGCCCTGAAAAGAGAATAATAATAATTTTTGGAGTTCCCATCGTGGTGCAGTGGTTAACGAATCTGACTAGGAACCATGAGGTTGCGGGTTCTATCCCTAGCCTTGCTCAGTGGGTTAAGGATCTGGCATTGCTGGGAGCTGTGGTATAGGTCACAGATGCGGCTTGGATCCCATGTTCCTGTGGCTGTGGCATAGGCCAGCAGTAATAGCTCAGATTAGACCCCTAGCCTGGGAACCTCCATATGCCACAGGTGCAGCCCTAGAGAAAAAAAATAAATAAATAAAATAATTTTTGCTTTAAATATGCTTAGAGTATGCTCTCGCTATTATTTAAATAGTCCTCATATTTGTAATTACATCCCACTTCACAAATCAGTGTTTATGTGATATTACTCTTTTCTTAATCAGACTTGCCAAATCATGATACATATGTATTGTTAAAAAAAAATAGTTATTAATGTCATTGATAAATTCTGCTGTTAAATTTTCTCTGCTCTATCCTCTATACTCTACTTGGTATCAGGCTAAGACTAGATTCATAAAATGAGTTGAGAAATGTTTTCTCTTCTTCTGAGAAGATACTATGTATAACTTTTTCTGTTTCTTCCTTAAAGTTCAGTAGACTTCTTCAGTGAAACTGTCTGGGCCTGGAAAATTTCAGAGGATTTTAACTTACATATTCAATTTCCTCAGCAGTTACAAGAATATTTAAATTATATATCACATGTTGAATGAGTTATAGTAGTTTATACTTTTTGAGAAATTGATCATCTATGTTCCCCAAAGTTGTCAAATTTATGTGTACAATTGTTCATATTATTCTCATTATCCTTTCCAGCTCTTCAGAGTCTGTTATGATATATCCTGTTTCATTCTTGATATTGGTAAATTGTGTCATTATTTTTTGTCAGAATTGTTAAAGGATTGTCAGTTTTGTTGATTTTTTTCAAGAACCTGGATCTTTGTTTTATTGATTTCACCCATTGTTTTAGTATTTTAAATTTATCTGACCTCTGATCTTTATTATTTCCTTACTTCTTTTTCTTCAGTTTATTTTGCTCTTTTATACTTTCTTCAGGTGAAAGCTTAGATTATTGACGTGAAACTTTTCCATTTTTCTAAAGTAATAATTTATTGTTATAAATTTCCCTCTCTGCACTATTTCATCAGTGTATCACAAATTTTGATATATTGTGTTTTCATTTTCATTTAATTCAATATAATTTTTAATATCCCCTGGGACTTCCTCTTTGACCCTTGAGTAATTTAGCAGTGTATTGTTTAGCTTCCAAGTCGTTTGGTGACTTGCCCATTTTCATTATGCTATTGATTATTCATTTAATTGTACTGTGGTCAGAGAACCCAACTGGGATGATTTCATTTTTTTAAAATGTGTTAAGGCTTGTTTTTTGGCATAGGATATGTTCCATAAGCCCTTGAAAAGAAAGTGTGTTCTTTATTTTGGTTGAAATTTTCTATAAATGTCAAACAGATCTTGTGAGATGATCCATAATCATACTGATTTTTTGTCTACATTATGAATGGTTGAGAGAAAAATATTTAAATTTTCAACTATAATTGTGGGTTTGTCTACTTTCTTTTTTGGTTGTATCAGTTTTGCTTCACATATTTTCAGTCCTTTTGTCTAATGCATACATAGCTAGAACTGATATTCTTGGGTTACTGAACAATTAATTAGTATATAATGTCCCTGGCAATTGTATTTGTTCTGAACTCTATATAATTAATATAGCCATCTGTGCTTTATTTTTATTAATATATATCAATAATATATCTTTTTTTGTCCTTTTACTTCCAATATACCTATATCATTGTATTTGAAGTTTTATATAGAAAATAATAACTAGGTTATTTTTAATCAACCTACTAATCATGGTGTTTTAATTGGTGTATTTAAACCTTTTACATTTAATGTAAATATTGATATGTTAGGGCTTAAGTCTGCCACCTAAAAAAAAATTGTTACACCTGTTTTTATTTCATTAGCTTTTCTCCCACAAGAGTGAGAGTCCTGAACCCTGCATCAGGCCCACCCAGCCTGGGAGTCTAGCACTGGGAAGAGGAGCCCCCAGAGAATTTGGCTTTGAAGGCCAGGGGGGTTTGACTGCAGGGGCTCCACACAATTGGGGGAAATAGAGTCTTAAAAGAGCTCACACAAAATCTCATGCGCACTAGGATCAAGTACAAAATAGTGAGGTTAATAGGAGCCTGAGCCAGACCTGCTTGCTGGTCTCAGAGGATCTCCTGGGGAGGCAGGGCATAGCTGTGGCCCACCCTAGGGACACAGACACTGGTGGCAAATACACTGGGGAGCATTCATCTATGTGAGCTCCCTGGAGGCTGATATTTTGTGTCCTAGACCCAGCCCCACCCAACAGTCTAAGGCTCCAGTGCTGGGATGCCTCAGGTAAAAGAACAAACAGGGTGGGGAAACAGCCCCACTCAATAGCAAATAGACTGCCTAAAGACTCCTGAGCCCACAGCTGCCCACAAAACAATTAGATGTAAAATATAAAATCAAAAACAGTAATTGTGAGGGGAGGAGATTTCAAATGCAAAGTATCTAATATGTGTTTGAAATTAAGAGATCAGTAACTTAAAACAAGCATGTATGTAGACTCCTATATAAAAACCTCATAACTATAAAACAAAAATCTATGATAGATATACACACAAATAGAAAAAGGAATCTAAACACAACACTAAATACAGTCATCAAATCACAAGAGAACAAAAGAAAAAAAGGGGCAGGGAAGACCTATAAAATCAAATCCAAGACAATTAAGAAAATGGCAGTAGGAACATACATTGTACCTTAAATGTAAATGGACTAAACGCTCCAACAAAAAGACAGACTTGCTATATGGATACAAAGACAAGACCCAAATATTTGCTACCTACAAGAGACTCAACTCAGATCAAGAGATACAAATGGACTGAAAGTGAGGGGATGGAAAAGGTATTCCATGCAAATGGAAATCAAAGGAAAGCCAGAGCTGCAATACTTATATCAGAAAAATAGACTTTAAAGTAAAGAATGTTACAGGAGACAAAAAAAAGCATTACATAATGATAAAAGAAAAAAATCCAAGAAGATGTAACAACTGAAAATATATACGCACCCAACTTAGCACCTCAATATATAAGGCAAGCAATAACATAAATGAGAAATTGACGATAACACAGTAATAGTGGGGGACTTTAATACCCCACTTACATCAATGGACACATCATTCAGACAGAAAATTAATAAGAAAACACAGGTCAAAATGATACATTAGACTAGATGAACCTGATATTTATAGAGCATTCCATCTAAAAGTAGTAGAATACACATTGTTTTTCAAATACACAGGGAAGATTCTCCAGGATAGATCATATCCTGGGCCACAAAGCCAGCCTCAGTAAATTTAAGAAAGCTGAAATCATACCAAGCATCTTTTCCAACCACAATGCTATGAAATGAGAAATCATATACAAGAAAAAAAAAAAAAACTGTAAAACACACAAACACATGGAAGCCAAACAATATGCTAGTGAACAATCAATGGATAACTGTAGAAATCAAATAAAAAATACCTAGAGACAAATAAAATGAGAACAAAATGATCCAAAACCTGTAATACACAGCAAAAGCAGTTTTAAGAGGGAAGTTTAGAATGGTAAAAGCTTACCTCAGGAAATAAGAAAAAAATCTCAAACAACCTAACTTTATGCCTAAAACACCTAAAGGAGGAAGAACAAACAAAATCCTGCTCTTCCTGTGACTTTCTGCCTTGAATCTCTGGAAAGAGGAGTCTGAGGCAAAGGTGAATATACAAGTCATTTTATGGGCAGGAGTGGAGTATAGAAGGAGTGTGCATGAGGAAAACAGAATGCCAATACAAGATTGCTTTATTGAGACAGTACAACTATGGATGACCTATTGCAGTGTTCCATGGGCTGTTAGAGAAGTTTTATGATATATATTTCAGGACTTTCTGACAGAAAGAAAGAGGACAATGGATTGATTGTCCCCCACTTCCCATTGGTAAGGGTACTGAGTCTTCCCCAGATTTGTTAACTCCCCATATACACCACCACTAACATTTCTGGATTAGTACTTAATTAGGTGTCAAAGAAGTTCCTACTAATGTCCCATGTAAAGATAATGATTAGAGATTCTATGGATCAGGAAGGATGAGGTACCGGAGCAAAGCTGGTCACCTAGCAGTAGTTGGAATAATAGGCATACACAAGAGGTATTCAACACAACATATGTATCTCAGATTCCTTTTGTCTTTTCCTGTCTATCCTTAGAATGTAGCTTCCATTCTCTACAATTCCTTGTGATCAGAAGTCTAACTATATTGCAAAAACCATAGGCTGATATAAACAAGGAGGAGAAAGGGAGGCTGGGCAGTGCAGATTTTTAGCTGGGCACATTGCCACATATGACAATGTGGGTGACATTTTTATAAGAGGGAAAAAATGAGAATGGAACCAAGCAATCTCTGTCACAACATTTAAGGAATGTGAAGCAGGCACAGGATATCTTTGTGCCTTTAGCCTTCCTTGTTGAAAGTTAAAATATTTTACCCATGGTTGTATTCATCCAAAATAATTTTATTTCTCACCCCCCACTCCTCCATTTCTTTATTGTTCCAGATCCTCCAATTCCTTCTTTGAAGAATACTTCAAATTGATAACTACCTAATTAATTATTCCATCCTAGATGATTTTCTATTTTTACCAAAAATGAAATGTGAAGATGGTATGAAGTTCTCAAGTTGGAAAGCCAGGCTTGAATCGATGTTTGAGCAGAGAAGAGATGAAAAAATAATAGATATGGTGATTCAACACTAGGTATTGTCTAATCTCTCTATGCTAAGGCTAGAGGTATGTTTTAATAGGGTAAAATGCTATTAGCTTATCCTAAATGCTGTTTTGCATTTCTATTAATCTCTGCATAAAATATTTTCAAATCTTTGTCAGCTACTAAGAAGTGGCCAACTGTGCTCATTAATATTTTTATGAAACATGAAAACATACATATTTCTTGTGCCCTGAGTAAGTACAAAGCACCACATTAAGCCCTCTTATTCCTACCTCTGCTGCTCCAAGTCATCTTCTGTGCTAACTGGAAATGGAGACAGACAGGAAAGGTGGTCTACAAATAAAGGGGAAGAATGAAGAGGCCTGAAGAAAAATACAGAAACCCCTGCCTCCTACAAATCAGGAATGGTCAGCATTTACATAAAGTTTGTTGACCAGTTTTGTTCCTCCTTCAATCTTATTCTAGTGACATTCATTTTTATAACAAGTTAAACTCATTATGTGAATTGCACAATTCTATTAGAATATTGTTATCCCCCGTAAATGCTATTAGTTCCACAAATGAACTACTCTATGTGAAACTGCTTAGAAAACTATAAAGCACTTTACAAATGGAAGAAAAAATTATAATGTCCAAGAGAGAAAAACATTATACTAAACTGGAATCATAAAATGCTAAAGTACCCACTGATGCAGCTCCAATTCACAACTTCACCCTTTTTGTGTGAAAAGGTAAAGGGAAGCAAAGTGTTTTCTTTGTAAATCCCATTTCTATGACTAATGTTCTTCTACAACTAACATGTAATTTTCATTTTTTGATTTGTTTTTCCCATTTTCCCCAACATATTTTATATCCCTTCTGTCTTCTTAGAAGTTCCACTTTGTTGAGGGGGGAGGTGGGGCTTTGCAAGAAGTTTTTAAATATGCTGTTAATGAATGAATGAACAACTAATTACTTGTTAAATACATTAACACAAATCTTGGTCTGAAATTGCTTCAGAATTAATTTGGGACATATGTGCACAACCTTGCTTATATTTGCAGAGGGCATGATACATGAGTTTCCATTTGTATATGAGAAAGTTTTTAACACAAACCTGGCTATAAGAAAGAAAACTCATTGCCAGGTTTCTCTTATTTTTCAAACTATATTATTTTTAAAAGAGTAATTTCTAAATTGTGCTACTCACATACTGATTTCCTTCCCTTTCAATTCTGTTTCATCCCCACCTCTCTTACTAACCTCTCTCTCTCTCTCACACATACATATATACACACATACACACACACACACACACCTCAAATATAGTCCACGTACACAGGTAGGTGGGATTATAAATGAACCACACACCAAGTGAACACTCGGCTTTCATTCAATGGATCACAGTAGTGATCCATTCCCCAGACCTGATTTCCAAAAATACTTTTATTTCTGTTTTCCTAAACCTCATTCTTCCAAATAAATAAGGATCCCTACCAGATTATTAGTCTCTCAGTAAAGAGACTGGATTTTCACTTTAGGTAAAAAGAAAAAATATGGTATAAACTGCCTCTTAGTAGAAATGATGATTTTAAAGGTCCAACCATAGATATTTTAAATATGTATCTATTTCATCCTATGGCAGTTAGTAAGCAATAGGGTTACATTAGCATTCACATTTACAGATAAGTATTGTATTTTCCTAGACATTTTGAAAAAACTTAGCTCTTGGATGATGGCACTGACAAAAAATATGGCCAACCTGCACATCAGACAAAATCAGAGAGAGATTTTTCTTTAACTTGGCACAAAAGTACCTGCCTCTCCTGAGATTAGGGCTGTCCTCTTTGGGGAGACCATTCCAAGAACTTAACATCAGTTTTTGTTTTTTGTTTATTTTTATTAGGCAGAATTCCCAGCTCATACTAATCTAATTTCTTTTACATATTTGCTAGATCTGGTCTTCAGAGGCCTTATACCACATGATCTTGATCTCATCAACCCTTAAACTGCAAATATTCTATATGTTTTTTCCCAATCCTTGCAAACTTATGCCTACCCTGTAAGATTTAGGGGAAAAAAATAAATTCAAACATCATTCTTCAGCTGGGTCCATTTCCTTAGTGGAAATGGAAAACTAGATTAGTCCATGTTAATCCCCTTAAAATCCTTATGCTGATGCTCCCACCCCCAGTGTGACTTATTTGGCGGTAGGAAATTTATGGAGATAATTAAGGTTAAATGAAATCATAAGGGTGAGACCCAAATCCCAAATTGCTGGTGTCCTTATGAGAAGGATAAATATGTATGTGTAATGGGGAGACACTGTAAGACACAGTGAGACACAGTGAGAAGGAGGCTATTTACAAACCACAAAGTGAAGGCTCAGGAGAAAACAACCCGACCTCCCCTTGATCTTAGACTTCCAGCTTCCAGAACTGTGCGAGAGCAAATTTCTACTATTCAGCCACCTGGTTTGTGATATTTTGTCATGGTAGTCTTAGTAGACTAACACAGTCCATTTCAAAAAGTAGGCTGCAGGTTGTAAAAATCCCCACCAAGATTTTCACTCTCATTTGGAATTCATGGTGTCGACACTGCTATCAAATGACTCCCCCAGTCTTCCTCTTTATATGATTCTAGATTTTTTTGTCCAACGTCCTTCCTTTCTTGGCTGATATCAGCTGGCCATGGGAGTAACATGGGATTCAGAATAAGCCAATTAAGGCACTCTACACCTTGGCTGATGATCATTCTGGGAATAACAACTTACATTGAACAAATAAGAGCCTTCTCTGCTTCGCATTTTTCCTAAAACTTATATATATATATATATTTTATATTTTCTATCTCATATGGTCATGAGGTTGTAAAGCTATAAATAAGCCTTCAATGTGAAGAAAGCCCCTCCATTGTAGGAAAGAATAATGCTACCAGGCAGCAAGAAGAAGAAGCATCCATAAAAATAGGAGGATAGGAGGAAAGAGAGGTGCCAGCACTGAAGTGTCAGAATCAAGACATCCCTGAGATTACCTTCCTTTTTCCACTCTTTCTTTACTGGAATAAATAAACTCTTCTTTTGTGCCTAAGATACTTTGAGTAGTTTCTTTGCCATTGGAAGTCAAAGACTCCTAGTTCATGATTATAAAGAATATGAAAATTATTCTTATCTTTTTCTCACTTATGAGCTACTTTGTGACCCCTCCTCCCATCCATTTGCTAATTCAACACTCTTTTGGGGTTTGGTCAAGAAAATAGCAGGAATAAAATGGGGAAAATCAAAGAAAATAAAATAAAAAGAGAAAAAAGCAGGGATCCAAATGATAGTTCCCCTTATAATTTACAGCTCTGAAAACATTTAGGTCCATACAGAAGAAGGAAATGATAATTAAAAAAAGAACTAGGATGCCATGCCTACACAGTTGACTTATTAGAGTTTCTGAGCTCAAACCCTATAGATATTTCTTCAGGGCCTCCATCCATAGCATTTCAACCTAAGAGATATATTAGTATTCCTTTAGAGCTGCTTTTTAGCATCCTCCTTCTATTCATCCAGTTCCCAGTATCCACACGGATGGTAGGAGGTGCCATAGGCCTTCACAGTAGCCCCTCACTTGTTTCAGGCAGCTCACTATTCACCAAATCTTTATCTCTATTCCTTCTATTCACTGCCTTGCATCACAATCTTGCAACTTTGTCTTTTTGTATCTTCTTTATTCTCCTTCAATTAAAACCTATCAGTTTTGCAGCCTATTCCCTCAGGGATCCACTCAGTGACCAGCCAGTACTAATTTGGTCATGTATAGCTAAGATGTTACTGGTTGATAATGGATTAATATTTTAATCTCCCAGAGAACATTTACATTTTTATGGTGGCCTTAAGCAAAAGGTGTTAACCACATAGGGCTTTCTGGTGGTAGGAGGAGTACAACAAATATGTGGGAAGTGGTAGTGTTTTAGCACCCCTCGATTCACATCATGTACACACTGGCATGTCTGCACACCTGGTCAGCCCTGCCCTTTAGGCTGATTCCATATCTACCACCAAAGAGCTTTCTTTTCTGCAAGAAACATTTGCCTGCCTCTCTCGAGAGTGACCTTCCCTTCCCTCCCTCTAGCTGATATACCATTGCTCACCTCCCCTTGCTCTATTATTGCCTTTATCAGTGTCTATAGTTTTATTAACTCAGTAAATTTAGATTCTCTTAAAGAGCACATCAAAAGTTCAAGCCATGCCACACAGCCCTAGAAACAGTTCTTGAAACAGAAATGATGACTCCAAAAGTTATTTCAGATAAGAACTAGCAAATGTCATCAGAATGTTTCTGGTCACTTTATTGGCTTCAGTTGAATAGTTCCCTCAGAATCTATGGTTTACTGGAACTACAGGTGATATGGGAATGTTAAATGGCAGGAATATAGATCAAAAGAAAATCAAACTGGTAAATACATTAAAATTTTGGTACTGCCATTTAAGAAGAGACTTGCAAAAGGAAAGCATGTCTTTAGATGATGCTGGAAAGAGATAAGAAAACCATACTCCATGATCATTAGAGGAACTACAGTGACCAAAAAGGATAGAAACATGAAAGCTGTTCTCTAGCTTTGCAGACACATTATCTAAGGTGGGAAAAGGGTTATTCTAGATTGCTTCACAGGACAAAAATAGGATGAGTGGTGAGTACAGACTACAAAGTTTTTATTTTGTTTTGCTTTTGTTTTCTCATTTTAAGGGAGACTTTCCAACAAAGAGACTTGTCTAGCAGTGGAATGAGCTTCCTTTCAGTCATTACTGATACTATTTGTAAAGCACCTAAACGGCTGTTCACTAGGGCATTTTAGAAGAGCTTCCTGGACTCCCCAGCTAGACAACTTCTAACACTCCTTAAATTCTGTAAAACCGTCAGCACTGGATTAGCTGGTTGACCCACATGGGCAACACCATGTTTTCAACAGCGTTCTGGGAACACGGAGAAGAGGCAAGAAACAGCACAAGAGTCAGAGGGAGTGGCACTTCCAACCTGTCACCTGCTGGCAGTTTTAGTCTTTTGATTGGCTTCAGCCTGTTGGCTACTCACCTGCCTATCTATTCTCTAAATGAAGTACTCCAGCAATTGAGTTCAATTCAACAAGCACGGATGCTGTGCTGCTATAAATCATTGGTCCCTTCCTCCCTGAGCCCTTCAGTGGAAGGAGTAATTGGTTAATTGCCAGAGTTGTTAACAAGAATTAGGAATTCAAGGGAATTGGCTAGGAATACAGATCTGTTGCAATATGGTGAGAACAAATGTGTCTGTAAAGGGGCAGAAAATTAGAAATATGCACACCCAAGTCAAAACATAGGGCCTTATAAGTTCTTTATAAAAATACCTCAGACTTCCTGGGTCAGTGTTCCCTTCTTTAAAGGGCAAGCACTCTAAAAAAAAGAAAAGAAAATGCTTCCTCCTTAACTCCTTTTACTGCATCTTCCAGCTGCAAAGTCTGAAGCACTTGCCATACTCCCTCTGCATTCACTCCTGACAGAGGCATCTCCCCATGCTTCACCCTCTCTACATAGCCACTTTTCTTTTGAGACAATCATTCATTTTCACATTTTGACTTTTTCTGTCAAATGAATGGATGAAGCACAATTTTCATAAAGAGACCAAATCTAATATACCACTGTCCATAAGGCCCAAATCCATAGTATGTGTCTCATACGGATACAAGCTTGCCTTACCAAGCGCAGACATAATACCTGTTACCTGTTGGGAGGGACTCCTGGGCAAGGCTGAGTGTCCTGAAGGTAATCTAGCTGTTTTAAGCAGTGATAGATCTAACACTAGCCATCCTTATGTTTGCTCACCATTTTATGTTCTTCAGAGTATTTTTGTTTTATTTGCCTTGATATCAGTATAAAATACAGAGAACAAGTATTATGATTCCTATTTCTAAGATGAGTAAGCTGAGACAGAGAATGATTAAGCTATAAAGCTAGTATGAAAGCCCGAGATTTCCTACTTCCCACCTTCATACTTTCTATACCATACCTTCACCAATATTTTAACCTCTCTGCTGTAAAAATCTGAAGTGCCCATTGTTTTGTAATCATGAAATCTTTTCAGAATTGTGCATAGAGTAGGATGTCGAAATGAATAATTGGATTCAATTGCATGTACTTTTCTTTTCCAGCTTTACAGAAATATAATTGACATACAACACTGCATAAGTTTAAGGTGTCTAATGTGTTGATTTGATACACTTATCTATTGCAGAATGATTACCATAATAGTGTTAGCCAGCACCTTCATAATATCACATAATTTTTTTTATTGATGAGAACATTTAAATTTTACTCTGTTTCTGACTTCCATGTATGCAATACAGTATAATTAACTATGATCACCATGCTGTACATTAAGATCTTCAGGACTTATAACTGGATGTTGTACCGTTTTAATTGCATTTACTTGAAGGAGTGTGTGTATATCTTGAGAAATTATGGAGCATAGCGTTGGGGGCAACTTGGTGCTGGTCTGGTGTATAGCTGTAGAATAGAAATGAAAATAAGTGCAAGGGAAGCAAAAGTCAAACGCATATTAGTGGATTTACAAGGACCGGTAGTTTTCATCTTCTACATGGTCGGAGGTGGGAGGCATATATTTGAGGCATCATAAAACCAAGGCCTATCTTATCTATAAAGGATCTTTGAAGAGAATTTGATGAAAATGAAATGTTTCACCAAGGCTGTTGAAATGCAAATGGATTGAAGCCTGCATAACAGTTGTACCAATGAAAACTGAGGGCCCATGGCCCACTCAAGGAGCCAGTCAGGAATAGAAAACAGAGTCAAGGGAGACATGATTATCATGTACATAATCAAGCTGCATTATTAAGTCTCATAAATTGCCACATATATAGATCCCATATATTCTATAACATACAGAACACATAGGAGCTAAAAACCAGATAAAGTGATAAGAGAACCTCAAGTAGAGGTGACTGAGTACCATGTTTTCTCAGTTCCTCAAGTTTATTGCTATTGCTTACACTGAAGCTGAGGCAGTCATATGTCCAGATTTTCTAAGATTGTCTTGGTTTTATGGGATATTTTAGAAGCTACTTGTTAAATACAAAACCAACTGTAAAACATTTTAAGACCAAGTATCTTAGTCTACTGTAACAAAATACCATACCCTGGGTAACTTAAAAAACAAAAATTTGTTTCCCACAGTTCCGGAGTCTGACAAGTCCAAGACTTAGGGTTCCAGCATGACTGAGTTCTGGTGAGAGCTCTCTTCTTGCTTTGTCCTCACAGAGCAGAAAGAGAGAAAGAGGAAGCAAACTCTCTCAGCTCTCTTCTTATTCAGGCACTAATCCCACCATGAAGGCCCTGCCCTCACGACTTAATTATCACCCCCAACCCTCACCTCCAAATATCATCACTTTGGGGATTAGAATTTCCACATATGAATTTGGGAGGAACACAAACAAATATTCAATCTATAGCACAATGTAAATAATAACTTTTCAAATTAGAAAGAACAATGCTTTTAAAAACCACATGTCCTAAATTTCAACTCAAAGAATATTTTCATCTAAATAAGGAGACTAGTGGATCCTTTTTTAAAATATCCAAGGGCTGGAGTTAAGGAGACCAGACAGAAGAAATCGGGGTGTTCATGTCCCTGGACAGATTCAGTAGGAGCAAAAGACAATGGGGCACTGAGTTAAGATTGCTCTCTGTGTACAAAGTCTAAGCTGAGCACAGTGTGTCAAGTTAGACTGGGGAGCCCAGGTTCTGACACATGGTGTGTCTGAGGTAGGAAGCCCCAGCCAGGCACTGGGTTGTTTGTGTCTTGAGTATGTATGGTGGCTCTGTGTTCCAGCCCAGCCTCCAGGACATTTGTTTCTGAGAACTCAAAGTTATTACTGGAGATCTTTTTCTAAATACTCTTTAAGTCTTGGGGCACAGATAACACTGCTTGAAACCCCTCTAATAGCAGCTAATGCCAAAGGGAAGGAAGACCATCTTTTCTGCTTCCCCACAGATCAGCTGTGCAGCCTGGGGGCTCTCTGGGATCCAGGACCTCACCCACTCAGGGAACAGCAGAGCTCAAAGGCACAGCAGTAGCCAGTCACAGCCCAGGTTGCAGTGAGAGATGTTGGAAGTGGCAACCTCAGTAGAAATTGACTTCTTGATGGAAATACCCAGCCAGTACTGGTAGGAGGAAGAGCTGTGCATAGAGAGCCTATATTCTGGAGCCAGACAAATAGAAATGCTAGACAGAGGCTAATGAGAAAAGGGGAAGCTTAGATTATAACTTGAAGGCTCAATAAAACCCAGTGACTTAACTAATTCCTTGACAGACACTTCATATTATATCAGTGCCAAATACTGCTAAGATATTGGCCTTCATATCAGCTCATCTGAAAAGAACTTTGAAAAGTAGATCCCATGGCTAGTGATCTACTTCCGGTATATTGATCAGGACTGTAAGGAAACAGAATACTCAAAATGTCTATTAAAAGGGAAGCAGAGGCATGAATAATAAAGCATTGAAATGTGATAAACATAAGATAAGAATTTATTCACTTCAGAACAACCGATAACTTTACTAGTTAGTTGTTAGCAGCCTTTTCCTGGAGAATCTTTATCCATCAACCTGATTTTTGTGTTTAGAAAAACTCCAGTCAATGCTTGTTTCCTCTTCCTGCTGGAAGGCCGCGTTTCATTGAAGGATGCTTAGGGACTGCTTGCTTGCTATATGCTGGGCCATCCTATTTAACATCATCTCCCTCATAGTTATCCTATTCCATATAATACAGTATAAGAGCACAGACCCCAATCCCAAAAGGTTTTACACTTGCTCTCTGTCTTCCTGAGTTTGTTTAATCACTTTGATGCCTTAGAGTTTCTAAAGCAATATTGTCTTAGTTTCCCATTTCCATTCCCAGGTATGAATACTTAGATTGGCAGGTATTTGGAGAGGTTATAAGGGAAGACTTCACTAAAATGGCTCTATTCCAAGTATTTCATCACATCCAAGGATTTTCTTGGCCAGTGAATTAAGTATGCTGTTATGCCATGAAGTTGCTGAAAAATACATACTGTAGCTGTAGGAACTGGTATGCCAGCAATGCATGGTGTCTGCAGTGCTGGACATAGAGCCAGCATTGATGAGAGAGAATCTTAGAGGATTGGTTTTCAGAAAGAGTTTCAATCACTCTTTGCTGAGTTTCCATTCCTTCTCTGTAAGCAAAGAACAAAGTTTGCTCCCAGTGCTCAGATTCTTGGCCTCCCACATAGAAGGAGAACCACAAAGATGTGTGTGTGTGTGTGTGTGTGTGCACGCGCGCACGTGCACGTGCGCACAAGTGCATATAGATGTATGCTTGTATTCCAGACTCAGAAGAAAGAAAAAACTCCCCCAGATTTTTCAATTCCTATAAGAATTGTAGTTTACTATTTCTGGATTTGGATCATTGAGTTCCCTGGATTATTAAACATAGCAAAAAGCCATCTGCAATGAATCGGGCTTGCTCCTCTAATTGAGTCATGCTGTGAAGCCCTTTACTGTTTCCCTCACTTCATTGCTGAATATTTTTTCAGGAAAGATACGAAATACATTTTTACTACTAATGCCACCTGCAGGTTAAAGAGAAACTGTTGCAGGATTCTTGAAATCCTCACAGCACACTGTTACAAGTCTCTCCAAAATATTCCCCAAACCTTTGCCAATCAGCAGGAATGTGGTCTCATTTCATTGACAATGTTCTTTATCAAAACTATGCCTTTGCAATCCCCACTGCAGCCAGCCTCTCCTCTTTACTCGACACTCAGACCAGCTGACACTTACATGTAAGAATACATAAGGAGTCATTTCCTAGGAAATAATTGCTTTGGGCTACTTCATGCAATAGCATCTCAGTGCCATTGTAAAGTGTCTCGTGTCACAGGTAAAGGTGGTATGAGAGTTATCCTCAATCAATTAGTTTCCACATGAATTATTTCCTGGGTCAGTCAATCATCCCATGGAAGTGCTGTTCCGTAGGTTCACTGTGCTAAATGAATTAGCACACGTTGTACAATCCACATGTCTTATTTTCTCAGCTAGGGAAGGTTTCTTAAGGAGAGATATTGTTTTCCACTCTAATTAGTTCCTTCTTATTATGACTGACACGACTGTTACTACATTATGATTATTAGTCATAGTAGATAAACTCTGCTATCAGTTCATTATAAATTATGCTTCAGCTTCTAGCCACAGTGGTGTTATATTCCCAATTATCTGAAGAACACAAATCTAAGAGGAAGTGAAGGACATACCCATCAATATTTTCACAGATATTCTAGGCTAGCTGATGTTGCCAAACAGGACAGTAGCCCCCCATTTTGTCACCACCAGATGGAGTGTGTACCATTTCTGACATGATGTCCCATGGAATGGGTGATATAATGTGATGGCAGGGACAGCAGGAATAATGTGGGGAAATCCTTCTTGACCAGAACAGGCAGCCGGTGACAACTTTAACACCTACTCTGCTTCTTAATGAAATTATTATACCTGAGCCCAGAGATGAAGAAATAGGGATGATTATCATAGTGCATCTGACAGGCCACCCTAAATGGGAACTCAGCTCCCTAATGTAGGGCCATTTTTATCTTGAGGAATAATAGGGAGAGGGCATAGAAGAGATGATGGAGAAAATCACACCCCTTCTAGAAGGGCTTGAATAGTATTAATAGGAAAGTCTCCCCAGAGCTAAGAAAGTTAAGACAGATGTATGGTGTTTTACTGTTTCCTTTTACTTGGCTGAATTTACACAAGAATCCTTATCCCTAATCTCAGGCAGTTATTTAAGATATTGAAAAAGGTTTCCAAAAACTTGAGGAATTGTCCCTGGCTGAAAAAAAAAAAAAAAAAAACCTTTAGAAATTTACTCCCCAATTTAAGCAAAATGCCATGGAAGACTCATTCAGTCCCTGAGTGCCACCAGGTGACAATACACCAAAGTGTTCAAACTTTACTGCACACAGGAACAAGGTGTCGATATACCAGCAAGTTCAATGTTTTACTGGAAGTTTCACCTTGCTTCTTCCTAGGAAATACTCATCTCTCTAAATCCTGGCACTATGGACACTTTGGATTGGACAAGTCATTGTTGTGAGGGCTGTTCTATGCACTCACTGCAGGGTGTTTAATAGCACCCCTAGCCTCTACCCACTGGATGCCAGTAGTAGCTCCCCAGTTAGGACAACCAAAGATAAATGTCTCCAGACATCACTAAATATCCTCTAGGGGTGGAGGTCAGAATCACCCCCTAGTTGAGAAACTCTAAATTGTAAGCCCTTTAAGTATAGGGAACATATCTGATTAATCTTTATAATGCAGCCTAGCACAGAGAAAATGCTGGAGATACAGTAAATGCCCAATGACGTTTGATTGCAATTATGCAAGAGTGAAAAAAGTGAACACAGTTAAGGAGGAATTGACTTTTCCTTTACTCTTCATCTGAAAGAAGCAAATGAAGCAATTTTATCCAACTGTTCTGGCCACTTTTATAGAAAGACCAATATGAAGATCTCTCCTGTTTATTTAAATTAAAACACCACTGTCACTGTCCATGAAAAGTCAGCTCAATAAAGACAGAGCAGGAGATGGTTGGACAGAAGGAAGGAAAAAAAGCACACAGACAACTTAATTGTAGAGAAGTTTTTAAAAAAATCTTTGCCAAGTAATGAAATTATTAATTGCAATTCATGTCAGTTTTTGCGACAGCCATGTGAATAGATGGACAGGCGGTTCAGCAGTATTTCTGGAAGGAATTGTACATTTTAAAAATGAGGCATTGCTGGAGGGATGCTGTGTGTGTGTGTGTGAGAATTTACAGAAATGTACACCCCTCTAACTTCATGGGGTGGTTTTAAAAAGGAAGCTGCCATACCTTTAGACCAGACAGAGCTTATGGATCAAAAGGGCATAGCATTCACCCACATCATTGTCCTCTGAAAGATCAAACTCTCATTATGTGCCTGATGCAACATCTTCTATTTGAGGCAGTTTACATATTTCTCTTTTTAAAAATATAGGCAGCTACTTCCTTCTTCCTACAAATGCTCTTATCAGTTTTGAATTACAGAGATCCATTTTGAGATGAACACATTGAACAAAACCTTCATCCGTGTGTGCGTGTGTCTGTGTGTGTGTGTGTGTTTTTATTTCCCAACATGGCGGTAGGAGCTTATGCCCGCTATCTGCATAAGTCTTTTGTGTATTGCTAATGGAGTGCTGGAATTGTAGCAGCCCTGAGCAGGGAATACATGTGAGCAACAATATGCTGAGAGACCCCTCGGTGGAATCTAATCTGTTCCAGCTCATGCACTCCTCAGAAACTATTTAACTTTCATTAAACTGTGTTTGATATCAGCTAAATAGGATGCATACGGCTCCAATATAGCTCATATGGTCGCATTCATTCGATCACAGCAGTGCTTTTTTCTTATATTTCCCCCAACTTGTGTCAGTACCCAGTATAGCTGGGTAAATAGGAGACCTTTGAAGATGTAGTTAGTACTCAGATTTCTTTATTCTTTTGTGCTGGTTTCTTGGTGTTGAAACAGTGATTCATGTATGTCGCAGACAGCCTCCATTAATTTCATGTAATGTAGCTTTTATCTCGTAGCTGGGACAACTATCTTCAGCATTCTGTCTCTCTAGCATCCCCGGCTCTATCCCAAGTCCTCTTTGCATTTCCCTCCAGGTCCCCAACACCCTCCCTAGCTCCTCTTCATGGAAAATTATGTTCATTTCCAGCCCTGGTTTTTTTTTTTTTTTTTTTGGCTTTTTTTTTTTAATCTGGTTGTTGTAGCCTAAGAACAAGTGAATAAACAGGTTAAGAAGAGGAGGGAAAAAAAGAATGAAGGGTGAGATTTTCAGTCTGAGGAAGCCTTTATGTCTGAAGGGAAAAAAGAAAAGCCACTGGGATGAAAACATCCATCCAGGCAGGAGAACAGTTTTGTGCTTCCAACCTCCTTACACACACACACTCTATTCAAAGGACACTAATTTGTTTATGAATACAACACAGTAAGAGTATGCAGTTTCCCAGTTTCTGGGGAGGAAAGGGCTAGTGGATTTACAAACTGGAGCTGCTGAAAAGTTTTAATGATCAAGTATACATCACACACACACACACTCAGAGTGTGGGGTAGGGAGAATGGGGCATGTTACCAGTATGTTATCAGCCAGGTGAAATCTCTGTTTACTTGCAAAATATTTTTTATCCTTAATAACGAGAAAGTCTTAAGAATTTCACCTTAAAAATATTAAAGGGACATGGATGTGACTGCTCTACGTTACCCTCACTGATATTTTTTCAATTATGTTTTATTAAGTCCAAAGGAATAATCACAATTTTTTTTAGTTCACTTAAGAGAAAATACATGGGGTCCTTTGGTACAGGGAACCCAATTATTTAGGATATTATTTTGTGAACCTTTTTCATTTTATTAGTATACCAGAGGGTTTTCACATTCTCAAGGAGAATCCAGCTATTATTGCTTTTTTGGAAGAAATGTCTCACTGGGGCAATTAATTCTATACATTAACACCAGTCACAGTTGTGCTGTATATTATTAAAATTATAAAGGCAGAAAAACCCACATTTTATCATTCAGTTCAGAAAGGGGTAGTGTGTGTGTGTGTGTGTGTGTGTGTGTGTGTGTGTGTACTAGAGAGCAGGCTGCTCCATGTGTAGCCCTCACCATAGAAGAACTTTGAGAAGCCCAGTGCTGATTTGGATATGTTCTTTCCATGAATGCTGATTGTTCACAGAAAAAGTAAAATGGGGCTGAGAAAGGTGAACACATAGGCAGCTTCAGAGCTTGCCTCTGTCTGTCTCTGCCACACTTGAGGGATGTTATCCATTTAACTTTGTTGATGAGCACATGTAATTAAGACACTGTGCCTTAATGTTTGATGCTGGGACTTGAAAGGATGATTTTAAAAAAATTATTTAGATAAGCATATTGACATTTTTAGTATATATTATTAATCTTATTAATAGTATTAACAAAGGCTAATTGAAAATGCATCATCTATAATTATATTAGCCTTCATTTTAGTACATTTTTGTCAGAGTAAACTAGAAAGGAGTAATTAATGTGCCAGCATTATTTACCCCTGTTTGTATTAAAGCTGGTGCTACACAATGTTAGAGATGAATATAGCCTGATTTCACTGAATACCACGGAGCACAGCATTCAGAAGCAGTAAAATAAGCAGCTGTGTTTTCCTGTACTAGGAACCTAAAAATAAAACCAACTTCAGGACTGCAGGTAGGTGTGTAGGGATGGAGACAGGAAGTCTCCAGTCCATGATCCCCTATGCTCTGGGCTGCCATTCTCCCTGCAGTGGTAGGCTCAGGGATCCATTACTGCTCATAACCTAGGGTCCTCCCATCTCTTCAGTTTAAGAAATAAATACAGAAAAGCATGCCTCAGTGCACTTGATCCTAGGGGTCACTAACGCCAGTTCCATTGGGACAGGGTGAGGAAAATGATTTTATATCCACTGGGGATTAATCTAGGACCAGAGCCGAACCTTGAAGACACATTGGTTTGGTTGTTACTGTGAAGAAAAAAAACCATAGCAGTGGTCCAAGAATATAGGCCCTCAAGAAACCAAATTCCCAAAGTTAGACTTGACATGTCCAAGCCCCATGCTCTGACCCTTACCCCTCTACATACACACACACACAGAGGGAACTTTCAAAACTATGCAAGGAAAAAGCTCCCTTTGACTCCTGTGTACAAAAAACAAAACCGAAAAAAAACAAAAAATACCCAGCCCTAAAAGCAAGCAAGCAGGAGAGACAATGTATTAAATTACTGAACACATTAAATTAATGTCTTGAAGTGGAATTAGCCCTCTCTGGATTCTATGATTCTGTCTTTCTGAGGCCAGCCATTTCCCAAGGCAGGCAGGGAGGTACAGCACAGGGTTGGGAAATGAAGGCACACAGGGATGCCATGAATGGCACATCTTTTAATCAGGTAGAGCCAAGACAGTGATGGCTGGGATTCCAAAGCTGGGCTTTGGGCTTTCTCCTGAGCTCTAATAAAAACCGTGGCATATTGGTTGCACTAACTGCCAAGTGCTATGTCCGTGCCCTCTCCACAGTGGCCAACCACAAACATGCTAGCTAGAAGCTCTCAGGGGGCCCTGTGTGTGCTGTTCCTACACGGCTAACATATGTATCGACACCTGAAAGCTACAGCCTGCCACGTCGCCAGGACCCCGCTCGCCTACCTTTGCTCCTTGGTCACCAAGGGTTAATTTTCTAATGGCTGCCTTGCTGCTGAAGCTGGCCAAGTTTTTCATCGCCTGCAGAGCACCACAAGCTGTGATTTGGAGCCAGAAAACACCATTAATTTTCTAAATAGGAAGGATCACATATGTAAACTGTCTGGTTCCGTAACGAGTCAGGCAGGTAGAAGATGAAGGAGGAGGAAGTGAATTTTTCCAGACACATAGGCCAAACAGCCCAGGCCAATGGGCAGCACACTGTGCAGGACTTTAGGGGCTGTGGGGGGCAGGGTGGGGGGGAAGGGGGACAAAGAATTTCCCTTCCATCTTTAAATCAGTTTCTCCACAAACCTTCAGTGTTTCTACAAAAGGTCAGAGTGGTGATTTATTGGGCAGTATTGGGAGTTTTCACATTAAACTTCACAAGAAACTTATTTGTAAATGGAAGGAAGGATTAAACAAAGTGCACCAGGCTCAGAGACCACATAGGGGCTCATGAGTACAAAACAGTGTGTTTAACATGTCCCAGGTCTTCAGGGGACAGAGAATCAAAAATTCCCCCGACAGAAATTACTTAGGCGGCATTTTACCCTGATGTTTGTTCTAGACACCCGAGAAATGCATTTTTGCAGATTTTACAAATCTACCAAAAAAAAAAAAAAATCCAAAACCCACAAAATCCTCTATTTGGGATTTAGCATGTATGTTTGCTTTTGTTTTTGTGTATGTGTGTGTGTGTGTGTTTAGGCGTGTCAGAGAAAGAATGAGGACAAAGATTTTTAAAGGGTGATTTTAAAAAATGCCTTCCTGAATTTATTTATTTATTTATTTTGGCATAGTGTGCAGCAGCTTGATGTGCAAGGATTGAACCTAGCCACGGCAATGAAAACAATGAATCCTAACCACTAGACCACCAGGGAACTCTCTTTAAAAACTGTTTTGTCTGTTATACATGGATCTTTTTCTAGAGTAACTATCACTGTTATCTGATATGCCAGAACAGTTCCAGACCTGAACCTACATGATTGGCCAAATAGGTATGAAAATGTCTTTCTGCCTTATGCTCTCCAGAATACCAATGCTGAGCTGCCTATCTCCCAGGCTGCTCTCTTTCTGGGACCTTTTCTCTAGCTTTTAGTTGGAGAAAAATCTTCTCTCTAAATTCTAACATTCTAGTCCCATTCCACAATTCTTAAAAATATTGTCTAGCTAATGTCAGTTTATTCATTCTCTATCTTATACTGTTCTTTGTGCAAAAATGAACACTTTTGGGACGTAAATAAATTTGGGGCAGCTTTCTGCTGCCTCATAAACATAGGGCCAAATGCTACTTCCTAACTTTTGTCCTCAGCAACAGCAACAATTCTGTAGCAGGGTGTTCCCTAAGAAAAGGAAAAGGGAGGCAAGGAAACTAGGGTAGGCTAGAATCCAAAAGTTTGTCTGAAGGGCCAGTAGTGGAGAAGAATCACTTAAAAACTAGCTATGAGTGAAGGACAAATGATATAAAGGGCTGTGTGGCCTTACATATTATTTGTTTGAAATACAGGTAAGACATTTAACAGTTTTCAGAAAAAAAAACAAAAAACAGAAAACAAAAAACGACCTTAAGAACATATTCATTTCCAGGGTATCTTAATTTCCTAGGACTGCCATATCAAAATACCACAAACTGATGGCACAGGCAATAGAAATGTATTGTCTCCCACAGAACTTAAGGCTAGAAGTCCAAGATCAAGGTGTTGGCAGGGCTGGTTTTCTGAGGGCTGAGAGGGAAGGATGTGTGCCAGGCCCCTCTCTTTTGCTTGGAGACTGCAGTCTTCTCCCTGTCTTTTTACCTGGTTTTTCCTGTGTGCATGAATGTCTCTGTATGAAAATTTCCCTTTATAAGGGTTACCAGTCATATTGGGTTAGAGCCCCTCACACCCAATAACTTCATCTCAACTAATTACATCTGCCCATTCTTAGAGCCTGGGGGTTAGGACTTCAACATATGAATTGTGAGGGTGGGGGTGGGGGGAATCAATTTAACACAGGATGAGACGCAGAACTTCCTCAAGAGTTAACCAAAATTCTCATATTGTCTACCCAAGCTATATATGAAATAATATTAATTTGTGTATGCTCGCCCCCTTTGCACACTGCTGAGTATTTTTGCTACCAATTAATTATTCCAGATGATTCTATCTTGATCTTCCTCAAGACCTGCATTATTCCCACTCTCCTGATGGGGCAGCTGAGGCTTAGAGAAGTTAAATTGTCACTAAATGTCACAGAAATGCAGACCTGAGACACTAATTCCAGACCTTTGTTTCTTAGTTTATGATGTGCCTACTCTTCTACCCTGCTTGCTTTGTACCAACCATTAATCCACTTCACCACCAGCAGTGTAGCCTGAATCCAACCATTAAGTCACTGAAGGAAGTACTCAGCTTAAATCCTACTATTTCTCTCCCTTATTTCCTCCAAAAAGTTAGGGAAGGAGAGACTTATTTCTTGGTATAATTTTTGTTCAAACAAATCATACAGTGTTCCATCCCGAATGAAGTACAAAAACAGGCCTGAATCCATAAAACTCCATCTTAGAGTTTTACTTACGGATATGTGGGTCTCACTTGGGGAACCATGAAGACACCAGGACCAAGCAAATGACTCCAGAATTGGCCCAAAGTAGACCCAAGCTGGGCGTTGATGTTGGCAATAGCCAAGCTGGGTGTAGAACAGCCATCATTTTTCAGCTAATTTTCTCCTTTTGCCTCCTCCCTGGCTCCAGGTAGAACATTGTTCATTAAGAGCGCTGCAGAGCTCAGTAGAGCTCATTCTTGCTGAGATCGCCTCTCTGATCTTCTGAAGCCTTTAAAAGGGAATGAGCCTTGGCCTCCTTTTTATGGGCTACATTATGACCTGGCTTCAAAGTGTGAAAAGAGGTTCCAAGATTCCCTTTGTGCAGTGGAGTCTCTTAATTGCACTTTTAAACACAGTGTAATTTTTGTAATTAACATTATGGTTTCAGAGGGCAGAGAAGCCTGCACCATGCTAATTACAAACCTGCGTCTTCAGAGTGGTGGAATTTCCAAGCCCTCTGATATTGGGGTGGAATACAGTTTTTATGAAGGATTTCAAAGATCCTCTGTGGGCTGTGTTCTGAGTCATCATTAGCATTTGATAACATAAAGAAATTTTACAACATGTGACAGATTTCAATGTGAAGATTTTACCTGATAACTGGAAAATTTGCATAAAGAGCTTCATTAGGTCTCCTCTCGCATTACTGCAAGAGGAAGAAGTATAGTGCACTCTTTCCTTAAGATTGTTCTTAGGAGCCAAGGAATTGGTGCTTTATAATAAAATTTACAGTATATTATGAAGTGGAGTTGTAATAATCTTCAATGATGTTGAAAATCAGAGCATACGTGTCTTTTAAGGAGAGGGAGAGAATATGTATCAGAATTACCATGTAACTGAAAACCTTGCAGTAAAGGTATATTGTACTGTTCTTTGCCATATAAAAGATCTAGCTTTGCTAGGCTGCCAAGTGAAGGCAAGAGCTTCATATATATAACACCAAGCGACAATAATGTGCAATTTTTTCACTCCATGAAGAGTCTGTTCGCTGAGAAAAATTATCTTTTTTCTTATTCTAGAGGCAAGTTTATCTTACCTTTATTTTTCAGCCCCAAGCTATCAGCCAAATTGTGTGTGTGCATGTTTGAATAGAGATACATACACACACACACACACACAAATACAGAGTCTTCCAGAGATGCCCTGTACATTCTATGCAGGGCAATCACAGCTCCTGCAAAGAGTAACTGGCCTTGCTTAGGCTGATACTGTCAGAAATTATACTGTGGAATAGAGGAGTCCCAAAGCTATGCATTTGCTAAAATCCTTTCACCGAGCATGGATCAATTAAGCCAGTAATAGTGATAATTTCAGGAAAGCTTTCTGTCATGATGGGAACAAGAATTCATCATTATTCCATGCTGTCTTATTATTTCAACACCGTACATATGCCGTTGGATGTATAGCAGTCACTTGCGGCATTATCTCAGTGGGAAGTGTTTTCCTTCATGAGAGTCTTTTCCTTGGCGATTATGCAGATAATGCATGGCTTTGTAATGACATCATAAATAGAACCCAAAGTCCTAAGAAACAATTAGGGAAGTATTGATATACTTCCCTTGTAATCATAACATCATCTGACTTCCAGTGGGATGCCAAGCTAGCTCCCCAAGTTCCATAATCACGTATAAGCATTAATGCCTGTTTCACAATCTATCCAGGAGTCTCATATCCTGGTACTGGAGACAAATTAATACGCATTTTAGCCCACTGTCAAGAAAAGAAATCACACTGGGGTTTTGATCACAAGAGTATAGGGTGAGATCCAGGCAAGTAAAATCCAAGCTGTTACAAAGCGGACTCTTTGTATACTGACCTCAAGCAAAACCAAAAACAGGCACACACACGTGCACACACACACAAGCCAATATCCCCTAAGAGTGAAGGACCAAAGAATCCTTCCAGCAAACTCTTACACTTTCCTTTCAATAAAACCATTTTTGCAAGTGGATTTCGATTTCATTTTTCCCTTGAATTATTTTCCCCATCTGATGTTTCCTTTCAGCCTAGTTTAATTCCTCTTACAAAATAAATACGTCTTTTTCATGGGAGTAAAGGGCCACTTTCTCTAATTGGTTTGAGGCATGTCAGTTACTTCAGCCTACAAGGGATGCAAAACCACACTCTTAAGTAGACCTTTAAAACTCCACAGTGGATTTTACAAGTTCTGTTTGCTCCTGCTGAGGGGAATGGGGTATGAGGAATATTCAGTTATAGTTATGGATTCATTTCCCAAATTTAGGAAAGGGACAAACCCTTCCTCTCTCCTAAATTTTACAGCTCCCAACAAACAGAAATGGAAATTTTAGATAAATGATCAAACTTACATAGTATATAGCTTTTATTTTTACAAAATATTTGCTTCCAGCAGAGTGTATCTTAATTCACAAATGCAGAAATCTGTCATTAAGATCTGACCCAGCTGCATGGCATTGTCAAATGCAATAACGTATCTTTTAATAGTTTTATATCAAGTAAGGATATAACATATCATTAGTTTAAATGTATTTGCAAGCAATTACCCCCACCAGGATATTTGAGTATGCTCATGCAAAATTGATGAAATTCTGACATGCTTAAACATTGTTCATTTAGCTCAATTCCTTATGTATAGAAAAAATAGAATAAATAATTCTGCTGCCATTTGCAAACTACTGTTAGGCATTTTTATTCCACTCAGAGCTTCAGTGCTGCCTTTAAACTATAGCCTTTGGTGATCATTTGGAAAAAAAAAAAAAAAACAGTTTCATATATGTTTAATTTTAAATAATGGACTGTATTTTTCATTCTCCTTATTATTGTTCAATGCAGTAATTTAAATATGGAGTAGATTTACTGCATGTCAGCTGCCTTTCTTTTACAAAATGGGATAAATTATTAAATGAGTGGAGGTTGTTTGACAACCAGATTTCCAGTACTACACAAAAGAAAGACCTTTGACATTCAGCTGTCTTTTGAAAAGAATGAAGTATAAATCAATTAAGCCACTATGCTGTGGTTCAGAAATGCCACTCTTTGGCACAGTTTTGCTTTGCCTTTCAGGTGACTTTAGGGGAGGTCCACCATTATATGGGGAACAGAATGACAGCCATGCTGGAGTCCTCCAGTGTCTTTCCTGGTTTCTAAAACCTTCCCTGACTGAAGCATGTCCTACCAAAACATTAGATACAGACCATAGCCAACAGGTTCCTCTCTGATTTTTCTTGACTACGCTAGTGAATATTATTTACTAATGAGGGATTAAGAGTTTTGCTTCTGCTTTTGGATTTTGCCTGCACTTTTTAATTTGTTCACTGTGCCAGAGTAAAGACATCTTATGGTGGACATCTCATCACCCTTTATGCAAGCCAGGTGAGAAACTGCATTACAATACCTTTTTATGCTATTCCTCAAAACCATATTAGCATCAGTGTAATTAATAATACTTTGAGCCCTGTCAAAATGAAATCACTTTTCTTCTTCTCCAAAAAAGAATCATATTAACTATATGTGATCCCAAATACATTTTGCTTTACTAATGTCACTGGTAACTATACCTTCTGAAATATTTATCTATCCAAAGCCATAAAGAGTGGCCAGATTATTTTTTTTATCTAATCTTTTATGAAAAGCAATCAGACTGCTTATTTGGAGGGTCACATAATAGGTACTTCTGGAGTACTATTTCTGAGCATAGCACTGGTGTGGGGCAGACTGAAACAAAAGGAAGGAGGGTAAAACAAACAGACAAAAGAGAAGGTATGGTCTCTTCTCTGAAGAAAATTAGAATGTAACTGAAGATAGTCGACCAGTTGGTTCACATGGAACAATTAGTGAGGCACACAAACTGTACATAATTGGACTAAGTGACAGAATATAATTGTAGTAGGAGGTTAGAGAAAGGAGACATCAATAAAGAATGAAAAATCTACATTTAGAAAAGCTTCATGGATGATGGGTCACATACAATGGGTAAGATTTAGATGCCTGGAAAGAGGGGAGGAGATTCGAGGTGAGATGATAACAATTCTTAGAATGTGCAAAATGTACTTTAAAAATGCTGAAACAAAAGGTTTCCTGGAAAGTAGTAGGAAACTAAAATAAGTACACTGGATGATACCTACTTTGGAGACCCTAAAAGTCAGTTTTTTAAAAAAGAAAGAAACAAACAAATGAGTTGTATTAAGCACTATTTATCCATTCATTATTCTTGAAAAGAGGCTGCCAAGAACAAAGTATCCACTAGGGCACTGGCAGGATGGCCAAGCGATGGGGCAAAAAGGCCAGCAAGCCAGTTATCAGGCTGTCAATAACCCAAGAATTGGTTAATAACTTGCTAGGATGTGATGGAGATGCTTCCCAAGACTGCTGGTGAGCCAACAGAATACAGGGGATGCAGGTGAGGGAGGGACCAATATGTTTTAGATGTACTAAATCAGAGTAAATGAGAAATAAATCAATGATGTTCCCCCCACAGGTAGATTTTTAAGAAAAAGGACTGTATTTCCTAAAGGAAATATCCTAAGAGGACATGAAAAACACAATTATTTAGTATTATAATTTTTCAACCACTTATTTAGGCACCATACAACTTGAGAATAATGCTGTCACACCAGTTTTCAACCATAGCTCATAGTACAACACATTAATTTCGGCATTATTTTTTTCTGCTTAACTGTGCAGAGCCTCAGAATCCTCCTCACCACTGAATTCTGGGTAGATATTACAAAGTAATCAGAATTAGTATACACACACACACCCACCCAATATCATATGCTGAATTCAGAAACCACACTTGAAATGGAAGTGTGTACATGTATAACTGAATCACTTGGTTGTACAGCAGAAATTATCACATCATTGTAAATCAACTATACTTGAATAAAACTTTAAAAAATGAAAAATAAAATGAAAGTATGAAAAATTTTTCCATTTATTTGAACTAACGGATGAAAATCTAGGATAAACACTAAGTCCACCAGCAAATGATGATTGAAAGAAAAAACAAAACCCTACCATCATTTCCCAGTAACAATACCATCAGGAACAAGTGCAGTTAGAATTCCAGGTGGCTTGAAGAAGTAAGCAGCTGGAGAAGGACCTACAGCCAAAAAGAGAAAGGTGAGTGGAGAAAAAAAAGTGGGAGGAAGCTTCAGCATTTGTCTGGAGAAGAGGAGACTCTGAGGGAACTTAATAGCTTTCAAGTGTCTGTCTGAAGAGTTATTCTACAGGGAATGCTGACCAGCTGTTCTCCATCTTTATTCAGGGCAGAACAAAAGGAGATGCACTAAACTGCAGGATGAAGGATTTAATTTAGACATAGAAAGAGTGGCTTGATAATAAGTGTTATTAGATGTTGGAATCAGTGTCTGAAGCAGCCCTGTTCTTTGGAGGGCTTGCAAACAGAAGGACCCATGCACAGGCTCTGGGGCCCAGCTGAGGTGGGCACTGTTTGAAGGTGGTAAGTTTAGGTCCAGTGAGCTCCCTTGTCCTTGTCCAGCCCCAGAATCTAAGACTGCACTCCATCCACCCAGGTCTCTCAGGTCAGAGAGAGCCACTCCCATGAACAAAGAGAAAGTGAGCTGCTCCCCAGCATGCAGACTCTTAACCATATTTAACAAGGTGCCAGGAAAAACAAGCAGCCTGAGCATGGATTCCCAAGCCTCCTGCCTTGTTAAATGCAGTTTATGGTTCACACAAAAGTGCTCTGTCTTAATTTGCTTCTTTCCTATAAATGAAATGAGGTACATTTAGTATTCCTACGGGGCTGGTACACTGGCCAAGTTCATGCTGCCTATGGATTTTAAAAATGCCAAGCAGGGGTACCCACATTGAGAATCTTCAGACAAGGAGAGTAAAGATCCTTAGGCCCTAGTAACTGAATGTGCTAGAATTACTGGCATGTGTCCAATCTTTTGTTTTCTTCCCCCTTCTCCATTTCTCTCATTGCCCTTCCTTATGAAAATAGATGTGCAGGGATAACACTGCATTATTTGAACATGAAATTTGCAAATGGGTAGTACTTTTGTACTGTTTTTTCCCCATGTAGTCCAAATTGGTGAAGTTTTAGAATAATATTTAAAAGTTAAGAATCTATAAATATTCTAGTATTTCTTAATATTCCACCTTGTATTTGCCAATGCTTAAAGCATGTTTATTAAATGAATGACGAGGGGTTCTATTTTTCACTCCCAAAACCCACATGAAAGGTCTCCTAATGGTCAAGCACTTCAACAGTGGTTGCTCTCATTGTAAAATGAGTCATCTGTCCTCCCAACATCTGAGCTGTTCTCCTCTCATCAATGAAGAATCAGGTGTCCTCAAGGGCAGAGAAAATGCCCTCCATATGCTGTGCACAACTGGACGATGTCCTTTACTCCTCTGAATGCTATGTCCTTTGTAGTCAGTAATGGGGCCTCCTCTTCTCCATATTCTCAAAACTGTTTTACTGATGCTTTGGATATAGGGAATTTCGCAATTAAATGTTTAACAAAAATAAAAAACACAGAACACAAGAAATGAAGTATAGTGCTTAAAGACATGTGCTCTGAAACAAGAGTGCCTTAATTCAAATCCCTCCTCTGCCATTTACTGACTGTGTGACCCTAGGCAAAATAATAGTAATCTCTTTGTGCCTCATCTATTAAATAGTACCCTCTTTATCAAGCTGTTATGAGGATTAGCTATGTTAATATCTACAAAGCACTCAGAACAGATCTAATGGTATTAGGCACCAAATGTACTACAGATAAAAAGATGTGGGGCTCAGGAACACCTTTCCTGGGATTGTTTGGAGCTCAGATCTATAGCTGGTTAAAGTGTTTGGCAGCTCTGCTTGATGTTACCTGTCTGTTCTTTCCCCAGACCACCAGAAAGACAATGCACATAGTGATGGTAAAGCCCCAGTCAGGGCCCTAAATAGTGGAAGTGATTTGAAAGCTCCTATGGGTGGCAAAAACAGAAAGAGGAACAATGGCTTGGTTCAATAAAATTAAAAAGATGAACCAAAATGATCAACTTTGCCATTATTGAACATGTCTACAGACCTGTTTGAAATTAGAGCCAGCATCTTTCAATTCCCCAGTGGGAAGAAAATGCTATTAGCACTGATTTTAGTGAGACACCCAAGAAGCAGATCTAAAAGTAACATTAATATCAACCATACTTCTCAGACTTGATTTTGAGATATACATTGCAGCAATAACAAATAAATGGCACATGCATTTCCATTCATTCTCTCTCTGCTGACATGGTCTTCCTTCTCACTGAGCTTAAAACTCCTCCTTGTGCAACTCAATGCTGCAGATATCCCCTGGAATGGAGTTGGAATGGAAAAGTAATAAAACAAATGGTTTAAAGCTTTGCTTCTAGATCCAAGAAGCAACACAGTAGCCCTTCACAGATACCAAATACAAATAGGTCCATTTCTAAGAAATAATAACTACGTGGACCTTCTGAATATCCAAAGAAGGCATTCTGAATCACTGCCTTCTTATTAAGGAATATTTCTCTTCAAGCGTAAATACTTATTTGCCTAAAGATACTCTGTCAAAATAAGTTCATTCCACCTACCCTGTATTCCTACTATGTATCAGGCATGGTATTAGGTGTGCATGGAATTCAGAAGTACAGCATGCAAGTCCAGACTCCAGGACCTTACAAGCAAGTTGAAAAAGCATTATTTATATGTATAAAATCAGATAATAATCCAAGATAATTCAGTAGTAAAATGGCATGATAATAAATATTGGTATGGTAATAAAATGTTGTATTTTGTGATTTAAACAAGAAGAAACTTTTAAGGAATAGAATTACATGTGGGCCGGAATAGTAAGCAATGAAATAATAATCATCATGCATGCAGTGGTCCTTATATAATGGCTGACAGGTGGGTCAGAAAACGGGAAAAGCAAAAGGGAAATGCTCAAAGATGGAAGTAAGGATGGTGTACACAAGGGAAGATCTGATCACTTCTACTGAAGAAGAAGCAATTCTGAGGTCTTGCTTTTACATTTCTGCAAGCCCAAAAACTTCCAAGGACTTACAGCACCAAGAGAATACATTCAGACTAGCGGGTAAATTTCTTCAAGGTTACAGAAAATATCTACTGACCACAAACATCCATGCCAAAAGCTTCTCAAGGATGGAAACACAAAAAAAAAGGTCAACCAACCAGCCTTGGTTGTACAAACTCTCTCAACTCTGTTTTAAAGTATTGCTTCAATAGAAAAGGTTAAATGAGGTTTGAGTGCAGTGTAATAAACCTTCACTGTTCATAAAGCTCTGAGTGATAAATGTATGTATGGTTACTGTATAAAAATATTGGTGTCAAATGCCAAAGTTCTCTGAGGTTAAGATTTTTTTTTTTGCATGGATAGGTGAAGGAGCCCAAATCATCAAATCTCAAGAAAATGGCAGCTTGTCAGTCAAAGACACAATCTGCTCCAGCTCACCAGAGAAGCCCATTCCCAAACTCCACTCAGCCAGATGTTATGAACATTCTAGCCGTGATATACAGCACACTATGGCATGTAATTTGTTTGGTTCCAAGAGACTAAGACAAGGGTTTGGAAGGTTCACTGCATTGTAAAAGAGATATGCCTGGCTTCAGGTTTTCACATTTGTAAATACCCAACCCACCCCCATTTCTCAATACTAGGACATCCAAGGAAGAGGCATGAGTTGGTAACCAAACAATAGCTAAGAAGGAAAGACTTCAACCCCTGCAGTACATGCCAGTGTGTTCAACTAAAACAAGAAGGACCTGTGACAGGAGTTCCCCTTGTGGAGTAGTGCTTAATGAACCTGACCAATATCCATGAGGATGAGGGTTCCATCCCTGACCTTGCTCAGTCAGTTAAGGATCTGGTGTTGCCGTAAGCTGTGATGTAGGTCATAGATGTGGCTCGGATCTGGTGTTGCTGTGACTGTGGCATAGGCCAGCAGCCACAGCTCCAATTCCACCTCTAGCCTGGGAATGTCATATGCCGTGGGTGCAGCCCTAAAAAAACAAAACAACAACAACAAAAAAGGACCAAGTAACTTTGGCCTACGGCATAATTTGGGCCATATGTTTTCAAAGAGTAAAACTTGGACACCTGTAGACGTAAGGGAGTTGTGTGAAGTTATCATGGGACTTAGCACTTCTCCACAATGGAGAGCCCATTTTTTTCCTTCTGATCCAACATAGGACTTCTTCTCCATTAAAAAAAAAAAAAAAAAAAAAAGGACTTCCCATTGTGGCTCAGCAATAACAAACCCTACTAGTATCCATGAGGATTCAGGCTCGATCCTTGGCCTCTCTGAGTGGGTTAAAAATTCAGCATTGCCATAAGCTGCGGTTTAAGTCACAGTTGTGGCTCAGGTCCCATGCTGCTGTGGCTTTGATGTAGGCTGGCAGCTGCAACTCCAATTCAGTCCCTAGCCTGGGAACTTCCAGATGCTGTAGATGCGACCCTAAAGAGCAACAAACAAACAACAACAACAAAGCCCTTTGGATCACATAAACTCTCTTCTTTGTACCATGGGGGCTGGGCACAGAGGGGGTGAGAGAAACCAAAAGCTGTGGATACAGGGTACAGGTAAACAAAGAATGTTCAAGGAACTGACCACATTTGAAATTTGTGGAACATGTTTAATAAAAGCAAAGCCTTCTTTAGAAATCTGTGGATAGTGAGTTCCCCTTGTGGCTCAGTGGTTAACGAATCCAACTAGGAACATGAGGTTGCGGGTTTGATCCCTGGCCTTGCTCAGTGGGTTAAGGATCCGGCATTGCCATGAGCTGTTGCAAAGGTCTCAGACGCTGCTCGGATCTGGCATTGCTGTGGCATAGGCCAGCAGCTACAGCTCCAATTAGACCCCTAGCCTGGGAACCTCTATATGCCATGGGAGCGGCCCTAGAAAAGGCAAAAAGACAAAAAAAAAAAAAACAGAAAAAAAAAAAGAAATGTGTGGATATAAACTTCTATAAGAAATCTAAATTTGAGCCATTATTATTTCAGAGATGAATTCCTTGCAGTTGGCAATGACTCTAAGAAGCAGCAAAAAATCAGCTTCCATTTTTGAGCAACTATTATGGACTGGACATACCATCTTCATTTAGTCCTCAGGATAGCCTATGAGAATCTCACCTTATTCCTCAACTGGAGAAACAGGCTCAGAGAGATATGATATACTGCCCTAGTTTAGACAGGAAGCATCCACAGTGGGATTCCAGAGAAATGTGTCTGACTCCAAAGCTCATGTTCCTATCATACTTTCTATTGTTTTGGCAGAGTAGTTGTATTGGCAGCTATTATCATAACCAATCTCTCCAACCTGCCATGGAATATAAAACATTAGCAGGACCTAAGTGATAAAAGAGGAGAAATATAAACCACAGTGGGAGAGACAGAAAAGCCCTTAGCTTCAGCTGGCTACAATTTTCATTAAATCCTTGGAGATAGATTTTGAAATAAATATCATAACCTTGTATATTGTTTATAGTTTGCTGTATGGATTTATTCTTACAATGACTGCATAGTAAACCAGATATAGTTCAGGATTTCCACATGCATTCCCAGTTTTTCCTTTTATTGTCTTTATGAAGTATCCCCAAATATCTTAGATATTGTTATAAAGAGATTCCTATAAAAGTGGATTCCAGCTATTTAAAATCAAGATGCAGGGGCTTGAAGTGAGATGGTCAGGTGAATAATAGTACAATTTATAGCTTGTTTCAACTTTTGAGCTTATTTCGTGCTGGGTGGAGCTGAGCACAAAATACTCTTAATTAATTTTTGCCTACCTATTCATGAAGAAATTCTCCTGTTCTCCTATGTTATCTTTTAAAAAGTTCTACTTTTCACATTTAAATCCACAACAGTCCTGGAATTGATTTTTGTGTAGAGTAGGTTGCAGGAGTCAAGATTCAATTTTTTTCCCTTATGGATAATCCAAGTTACCCAGTACCAATTATTGAAACGACAATTATTTTCCTCACTGCATTGTGGTAGCACCTGTGTTTTATAACAAGAATAATAAATTTTAATATCTCATAGTATAAATTTTCCACCTTCTTCATTATTTTCCTGGCTGTTCTTTCCATGTGAATTGCCATATATTTTACAATCAGCTTATCAATTTCCATTAAAAATGTTAGGATTTTTATTGGAATGGCATTTAATCCATAGGTTAATTTGGGAAGAACTGGTGTCTCTACAGTTTTGGGTCTGCTAATCCAAGAACATGATAGGTTTTATTTAATATCTCAATAGTATTTTAGAGTGTTCTTCATAGAAGTCTTAAAAATCTTTCATCAGACTTATTGTTAAACAATTGATCATTTGATGCTATATTTAGTGGCATCATCCTTTAAATATTAATATCTAATAGTTTGTTATCATTTGCTTGGTATTTGATGATTATAAAGGTTTTTAACAAACTTATGCAAGAAAATCTTAACCTCAGAAATCACAGGCATCTGATGCCAACATTTTTGTACAATAACCATATATGCATTTATCATTACAAACATTATGAACTGTGAATATTTATTACATTGCATGTAAAACTCAATTGATGTCTGCTACATTCACTCATTAGAATTAATTAGTTGTCTTCAGTTATTTTAGATTTCCTACCAACAAGACCAGGTTGCCTATGAATAATGATAATTTTTCTTTCCAAATTATTACGCTTTTATTTTTTGCCTTATTGCACTGGCTAGGTCCTCTAGCACAATGTTGAGTGGAATTGGTCAGAGCAGGCTTCTCTACCTCATTCCTGATCTTGGGGAAAATCTTGCAATATGTCACCATTAAGAATGAAGATTGCTGTAGATGTTTTGCATATATTCTTTACTAGATTAAGAAAATGTTATTATCATGAAAGGCTGCTGCTTTTTCTAATGCTATGTCTGCATCTATTAATGTGAACATATGATTTTTCTTATTTGTTTTCTTAATACAGTGATCTATATTGATTTTTCAACTGATAAACCAACACTACTTTTTAAGATAAACCCAAATTAGTTCTGACATATTTTTTTTATATATATTATTCAACTTGCAACATTTTTTAGGTGTTTTACGTCAATGTCAACTGAAAAATTGGTCTGTGATTTTCTTACCAAATTTATGTTGGCCTCAGAATGGGTTGTGAAATGTTCCTTTTTTTTCTTTATTGCTCTAAAGAATGGATTTAGGATAGATTTTTACCTCTTCTTTAAACCATTGGCAGACTTCATCCAAAAACTGTTTGAACCTGGATCTTTGTGTGATACTGTTTTTAACTCTATATTCAACTTCTATAGTAAATCTAGTATTATTCAGATTTTAAAATTTGCTCTTGTGTAAGTTTTGGTAACTTGGTAACTGTGTTGTTCAAGGAAACTGTCCATTTCATCTAAATTTTAAAATTCCTTGGCCTAAAGCTGCTCTCCCCCTCAATGTGGTCACAAGGAATTCAGGGAATCTAGCCAGCAACATACCTGCAGCCTGAAGCAGAGCGCCCCAGAAACTGTGATCTAAAGCAGAGCTGCCTTATATAAGCTTCAGGCCAGTGAACAAAATAAATGTTTAATGTGTTTTTTTGGTTCTTTGTTATACAATAAATAATCAATGCATAACTTATGTTTCCATTAATTAAACTCCTCTTCTTAATTGTCAAATTATCTGTTAAACCTAACTCTTTAAGTTAGGTTTTAGAAACTGTATTTATCTATTTTTAGATTTCTAGTTGGTACTTTTTTTCTATATTCCGTTTCTCCAATGAAACTCTCCATTACTCATCTATTTTCTTGAATATATTAATCATAGATTTTTAAAACATCTTTGTCTAATAATTACAAAAAACAATTAGACTGACTCTAGGTGTTTTTCTGTATTTAAGTCTTTTATTAAGATATGATTGACATATAAAAAGACCACATATATTTAAAGTGTACTATAAGTTTTGACATCTATATACTCCAAAAAACCATGGCCATGACCAAGACAATGAATTTATCCATCAGTCCCAAGTTTTCTGATGCTCTTTCATAATCCTTCGTGTCTGCCCCTACCCAGACATAATCCCCAGAAACCATTCATCTGATTTCTGTCACTAGAGAATAGTTTACATTTTAAAGAATCAAACAGTATATACTATTTTTGTCTGGATTTTTAAATTTAGCATAATTATTTTGAGATTCATCTCTCTCTGTTGCAACATGAATAGTTCATTCCTTTTTACCAATCCATTGTATGGCTCTACCACAATTATTTATCCACTGACCTACTGATGGATATTTAGTTTTTATGACAGTGTCATCCAAAGAACAGGAGTCTTTTCCTCATTCTTATTGTTTTGATAAAATCCAATTTATCAATTTGTCCTTTTATGGATCATGCTTTTGATATTCTAAGAAATCCTGTTCTGGAGTTCCCGTTGTGGCACAGTGGTTAACGAATCCAACTAGGAACCATGAGGTTGCGGGTTCAATCCCTGACCTTGCTCCGTGGGTTAGGGATCTGGCATTGCCATGAGCTGTGGTGTAGGTTGCAGACGCGGCTTGGATCCCCTGTTGCTGTGGCTCTGGCGTAGGCCAGTGGCTACAACTCCGATTCAACCCCTAGCCTGGGAAACTCCATGTGCCTCGGGAAGCAGCCCTAGAAAAGGCAAAAAGACAAAAAGAAAAAAAAAAGAAAAAGAAAAAGAAATCCTGCTCTAATTTTTTTTTTTTTTTAATAAAAAAAGTAATTCCAGAGTTCCTTTTGGCTCAGTGGAAGGACCCAACATTGTCTCCATGAGGATGTGGGTTTGATCTCTGGCCTCGCTCAGTGGGTTAAGGATCTGGCATTGCCTCAAACTGTGGCATAGGTCATAGATGCATCTTGGATCTGTTGTTGCCATGGCTGTGGCATAGGCCTCAGCTACAGCTCCAATTCAACCCCTAGCCCAGGAACTTCCAAATGCTTCAAGTGTAGCATTAAAAAAAAAGAAAGAAAGGGGAAAAAAAAGTTCTGTTCTAAACCAAAGTCACAAAGATTTCTTCTAGAACTTTTACACTTTTAGGTTTTACATTATCTATTTGGAGGCAATATTTCCATATATTGTAGGGTACAGATAAACATTCCTTCTGCTTCCATATGAATATTACAACACCATTTGACTATCTTTTTCCACAATATTCCCTGTATACCTTTGTCAAAAAAACTAGTTGTCTATATATCTGTAGGTCTATTTCTTGACTATTTATTCTGTTCCATTGGTCCTTTTGTCTATCCTACCTCAGGGGTCAGCAAACAATGGCCCCCAGGTCAAGGCTGGCACAGTGCCTGTTCACGTACAGCTTCAAGTCAAGAATGATTTTCACATTTTGAAATGATTGGAAAAAAATCAAAAGAGGTTTTTATGACATGGAAAAATTACATAAACTTAAATTTTGTGTCTTTGAATAAAGGTTTATTGAACCACAGCCACACTCACTCCTTTATGTATCGTGTATGACTTTTCAACTGACTGACTATGACAGAGACAGTACCAGCCCACATAGCCTAAAATACTATTTGATCTTTACATATGAAGTTTTCCTATTCCTGCTTTACACTAATATCATATTGCTTTATACTACAGCTTTACTATATGTTTTGAAATCAGATAGTATTAGTTCTGTAATTTGGCTCTTTATCAAGGCTATTATTCTAGAACCTTTAAATTATTAATTTAGAATGTGTATTTCAATTTCGGTAAGGAAAGTAAATCCACTGTGACTTTGTGATTAAATTGAATTTATGGATGAATATGGGGAGACTTGTCATTTGAAAAACATTAAGTCTTCAGACCTATGGACACAGTATATCTCCCTTCTAACTCCCTTGTAGGTCTTCTGTTCTTTTTATCAACAGTGTATATAATGTTAGTGCACAGGTGATTATTGGCAGTCCCTGTTTTTTCCAATCTTCTCATTTCATTAAAACCAACAGCAGATTCCCCCAGATCTCTGCTTATACATCTCTCTCTCTAAAAAATTAAATTAAAAAACTGGAAGAAAAGTAAATAGATTCATTCACACAACTTGTCTGCAAAGTTTTTGTTTTCTTTTGACTATAACCACAAAAGCCAAAACACACAGAGCTATAAACTTTTTAGCATGAGATTTAAAATGTCAAGGCATGAAATATAAACATACTACTTAAAATGTGGTCCTCCTTTCCTAATGTGGCAAATTAGTTTTTTGGATGGCAAATTATGAATCTCACTCAATGTGTTTTCTAGTATATCATCAGGACACTCATTTCGTAGTTAATGAAGACATTCCACCAATCATCCAGCCACTATTTAGAATAAAGTTATGTCTCATATCAATAAATTATGATTATAATAGCAATAATTTCCTTCAAAATAGGTTGTTCTCATGATAAAGGGTCTGTTTCCTGTGGGTGATCACTGGCCACCTTCTGTTTCACCTCTGCTGTCAAGCAGCAATGGAGGTATGAGTGATGCCATGACATTTTGGGGTGCTTTGTGCAAATCCTTTAAATCTCTTCTGAAATCATTTCTCACTTAATCACTGCTACTGAACAAACATAGCCCTGGAGGGAAAGGACCTCTTCCCCGTGTAGGCCAGGGACTGGCCAGGTCAGGATTTGGCTGTCTTGCAGAGTGAGTGTGATGACTAAACCTGTTTGGAGAGGCTCCAAGGTTTGTTCCTTTACCACAAAGGTGACCATAATTGAAGGAAGTTATCTTTGATGTTTTGCTCACATTTTCCCCTCACTCACTTTCACTCTATCACTCATGATCAGATTTCCAAAAACAATTCTTCTTCTTTATAGAGGGTTTTCCACCTTTCAAACCTTCTCAAAAATTCCACATTCCTCTTAGATGTAGTTGGATCAGGTTTTATATATATATTTATATATATTATATATGTATGATATATTGCATATAATATATATTTATATTTTTGTAATATTTTATATTTGTACTATATATTTTATATTTTATTATATATTATGTATTTATCTTCATATTAGTAATAAAAGAGCTGATGATATGTGTTTTACAAATAGCGGGAAATTCTTTTTAAAAGCACTTCCTGGTGACTCAGATTTGCAGCAATCGCATCAGAGTTTAGTTTGTGGACTCCAGGCTCTTGGCTTCTTTAGGAGATAAGAACCAACTGAAATAGAGAGCTTTGCAGTTTGACCTGGATGCCTGCTGCAGTTTTAGCAAATATAAAATTAATATTAAAAAAGAAAAAGGTTAATATATTGTTAACCTGCTTTGTTTAGACACTCCATTTAATTAAACTACATTATTATCCATGAGCAAGATTATGAAAACCATACTGGGACTAAGAAAAATAGAATACTATGCCCTTATTTTGGTACTGAATATCTTAGGTGATATTAGGTGACCAATTTGATAACTTCTGGTCTTCTATTATCTTCACAGACATCCTATTAGAAGTGTAAGACTAAGTTAATAAAAGAGGCATTCTCTTTATATACTGAGAGAGAAATACCTTAGTTAAATGAGGTGGTCTTCCCTACAGCTCACCCCCTCTTGTCTATCCATCGGATTTGCAGAGCACTGTTGCACTGGATGGGAATCTATCTACCTTTCTCCATCTATCCTTTTGCCACACAAATCCAAAGTTACCTTCATGTCTCATACATCCACCCTGCACAACTAGAATGGTATCCTCAACAGTCTCCCTGTGCCACTCTTGCCACCATCCAACTCATAAACCAATCTAATCAGAAGCCAGGTTGTTTTTATGATTTAAAAATATAAATCATATCACTTTATTTGAAATGCTAATAAGTTGCTTCATTGGACCTCTGATAGCCAAGACTACGGAAAATCCTTCCTACACTTAAGTAACTTTCCACATTAGGAGCCCTGCCTTTCAAAGGAAGAACTGAAAAAGGACTCCATTCCCAGACTCTCTTGCAGCTGGGGGACAGGTGTTTCACTTAAATTTGACCCATCAAAACACACCTGTTGGACACATGGTTTGGGGCCTAAGCAATATGAGAAAGAGCTCTACACAGAGACTGATCCATTGAAAAGCATAGCAGGGTGAGAGCCTAGCTCTTTGAGAGCACACGTGGCAGACTTCTGGCATTCAGACCCAAGTGTTGTTGATGCCAAAGGGAAAAGAAGTTTTCACAAGAGCAGTCTCCAGTGAGGTTGGGTGTGGATCATGATGGCATAGCTCCATGTCTTGGAAGATACTTTTCATTATAGCCACAAAAAATTAAGACAAAAATGAAACAAGAAAATAAAAACATACAAAATAGGAAGTAACCTCATAATCAAGCATTTGTTTGAGATCATGTACCTTATTTGTATAGGATATAGATATGTCTAAATACACCTAATCAAGCCAGCAAGTTGTCTGGGTTAGATGTGATAGTGTCCTATTCGGATTGCCCCAGATCTTAATATGGTTAAATATCACAGAAAAAAAATTGCATTTATCTAACATGCCCTACATTGTCATCTAAATGTTCACAGATTAGATTTATCACTTACTAACAGTAAGTGTCATGTATCACTTGAAACAAAATATTTGCCTGGATCCCATATAACACAGAGGGAGTGATAACAGCAGTAGCAGTATCTTTTGAATATGTTCCTCTTCTGCCTACACTAGCATGAGTGGATTCTGCTGTTGGAAACACAGAATATAGATTGATATAGTACACTCTATTTATGGAAGCACAACAGACCCTAAATAGCCAAAGCAATCCTTTGGCAGAAAGAAAAACTAAGTTGGAGGAAACAATATTACAAAGCTACAGTCATCAAAACAATATGGTACTGTCACAAAAACAGAAATATAAATGAGTGGAACAGGACAGAAAGCCCATAAATAAACCCATGCACCTATGGTCAACTAATATGACAAAGAAGGCAAGAGTATACAATGGATAAAAGAAAGTCTCTTTAATAAGTGATGCTGGGAAAACTGGACAGCTTTATGTAAAAGAATGAAATTAGAACTCTCTAATACCACAGACAAAAATAAACTCAAAATGGACTGATGATCTGAATATAAGATCAGAGGAATTCCTGTCATGGCACAGCAGTTAACAAATCTGACTAGCATCCATGAGGATGCAGGATCAATCCCTGGCCTCACTCAGTGGGTTAAGGATCTTGCATTGCCATGAGCTGTGGTATAGGTTGCAAACGTGGCTCAGATCTGTCATTACTGCGGCTGTGGTTTAGGCCAGCAGCTGTAGCTTCAATTCAACCCTAGCCTGGAAACCTCCATATGCCATGAGTGTGGCCTACAAAAGCAAAAATAAATAAATAAATAAGCTATTATAAAAAATTTAGAGGAAAACACAGGCAGAACATTCTCTGACATAAGCATGGTAATATCTCTTCAGATCTACCTCCTAGAGTAATGAAAATAAAAACAAAAACAAACAAATGGGACCTATTTAAACTTTAAGGGTTTTGCCCAGCAAAGGAAACCATAAACAAAACAAAAAGACAACCCAAAGAATAGGAGGAAGCATTTACAAATAAAGTGACTAACAAAGGATTGATTTCCAAAATGTATAAACAACTCAATATCAATTAAAAAAACCCAATCAAAAAAAGGGGCAGAATATCTAAACAGTCATTCCTCCAAAGAAGACATACAGATGTTCAACATCTAAAGAGTCATTCCTCGAAAGAAGACATGAAAAGATGTTCAATATCACTAATTATTAGATAAATGAAAATCAAAAACTTACACCAGTCTGAATGGCCATCATCAAAAAGTCCATAAACATTCAATGCTGCAGAGGGTGTGGAGAAAAGGAAACCCTCCTACACTGTTGTTAAGAATGTAAATTGATACAACTACTATAGGAAACAGTATGGATGCTCCTTAAAAGACTAAAAATGGAACTACCGTATGATCCAGCAATCTCACTCCTGGACATCTAACCAGAGAAAACCATAACTGGAAAAGATACATACATCCTGATGTTAATTGCAACACTATTTGCAATAACTAAATCATGACAGGAACCTAAATGCCCATCAACAGAGGAAATGGATAAAGAAGATGTGGTATGTACATGGAATGGAATATTACTCAGCCATAAAAAAGAACAAAACAATGCTATCTGCATCAACATGCATGGATCTAGAGATTATCATACTAAGTGAAGTCAGACAGAGAAAGACAAAATGATATCACTTATTTGTGGAATCAAAAAAAGGATACAAATGAACTTCTTTGCAGAACAGAAACAGACTCACAGACTTTGAAAACAAACTTATGGCAGGTTGGGGGAGAGATGGATTTGGGATTTGGGATTGGTGTATGCACACTCTGTAATGTGCAATCATTGGCCAACAGGGACCTGCTGTATAGCACTGGACATCTACCCAATATTCTGTGATCTGAAAAAGAATAGATTGTGTATAACTATAACTGAATCGCTTTGTTGTACAGAAGAAATTATCACAACACTGTAAATTAAACTGTATTTCTGATTAAATTTAAAAAAAATCCAACTCCCTAATGTAGCCCTCAAAGACCAGAGACTCTTGAACATTCTTAAACTCCCACATTCTCCTTATCTCATCCATTCATTCAACCATTCATTCATTTACTCATTTAATAAGAATGCTTTAAATGCATACCATGTGCCAGGTAATAATCTAGAGATGGAAACATTTATACTCTTAGAAACTTTACTTTTTAGGGTGAAAGACAGAAAGTGAATGAATGAAAGACTGAAGACATAAGATAATCATAGAGATAACTGTAAGAAAAAAGATAAAAGTAGGACTTATGTTGGAGAGTAGTTTAGAGAGCATGGTGATAGGTAAGAAAGTGACACTGAAGCAGAGAACTGAATTATGGACAGGTGAAAAAGTTAAGGAAGAGTATTCTAGGCAGAGGGAACAGAACACACCAAGGCCCTGAGGCACAAGAAAGACTGCTTTGTCCAAAGAACAAAAAGGTTATTGTGTTGCTGGAGTGCAGAGAATGAAGGGAAGAGAGGCAGAAAATCAGGTTAGAGAGAAGCAAGGACAGTCCTTTTACATATTTGCTCCAAAAACTAAGTAGATCAATTCATGGTTTATCTTCATTAGAGCCATCATTTAGAAGTAACTGCATCCCTTGTGCTCTCCAGGGTGTTGGTGGTGGTAAGGAGGAGTGTCAATGTCCTCCGAACATCTGAAAAATTCCAAGATTCAAATAATGATGTATTCTTGATTTCATACCGCCTGTCTTTCATGTCAACAGTTGTTAACACTCAATTTTATAAAGGTCTTTTTCTTCTCTCAGCTTGTTCCCATGAGGGAAAGCCTGGACTCTGAATTTTTTTAATTCTACCAACTTCCCTTGGAACCAAATCCATCATTCAGGAAAGCAAGAAAAGCCAGCTCTGGATGCAGCCATAGGACATTACCAGGGAGACTCACTCATCATGGGATAAAACCAGTATAAAGGCATAGGAAGGAAGCAGAGGAATGAATAAATAGGACCCTTCTCTGTTCTCCAAGTTCAAAAGCTCTGTTCTGTCCTCTGTTTCAGGTTATCCATTCACTTATTTTTTTTAAACAACTACTAATTAAGCGCCCACTGTGTGCTGGGGATTATATTAAATACAGGTACAAAGTGGTGAACAAAACAGACCTTGTATGTTTCTGTGGGGACCTTATGGTCTCTGGTCAGGGGAAACCATTAAACTAGTAATCACAGAAATAAATATTCAGTAAAAAAGAGTAATAAGGTTATGAAGAAAAACTACATAGACTGTTTGGAGAGCATCTTGGTGGCAGTGGTTGTGGAGGGACAGAACTTTACTCAACCTTCCCAAACAAGAGCAGGCTTCGGTTTCTAGTTACCAGCTCTACGTGATCTTGACAGCCCCAGCTTGAGGTGGTTTCACTAATACCATTCTGAAAATCATTATGGAAGACTGCAGTGGGGGTGCTAATAGGGCCTTCTGTGGAGTTCTATGGGGAGACCAAATCCTCTGCCTCCTCAGAAGGTGTTCTCTGTGCAAGAGTACATCGATTCCAGATGCCACTGCATCTTTTCAAAATGATTCTCTAGGCCCAACCAAACATATTCTTTCTGGCAAAATTTCTGTCCATAAGTCTATAGACAATATTAGCAACATAGTGGGCCAGGAAACAGACGAAGAGAACATTATCTGGTAAATATGAAAAGGATAAACAGGTGATTCTATCAAGATACAAAAAGGTCTAGCAAATATGCAAAGAAAAAAGCTTAAAAGGGTCACTATTGATTAAAATGAAAAAGTCCCACTCAACATACTTTAAGAGGTAACACACAGATGTCCCATTAATAGTAAGTGGTACAGGTTATTAGACCTCACTGCTTGCAGCTAACTGTTCTGATTCCTCCATTTTGAAAATGAGATTATTTCGACTTCCTCTCCCATACCTTCTGCTTACTTTATCCTCCCTCTTCCTTCTCTTTCAACACCCTTTCCATTTATCCTTCCAGTCCATACTACCTTTCACTTTCTCCATTCTTCTGCTACTGCCCATCCATTTCTGCATGGCCTGAGTTATTCTCCTTCCTTTCTACATCATTTCAAATTATATGCCCATGTATTTGTCAAGGATGAGCTAGGAAATAAATATAAAATATCATACTTGGAATGCCTATTATCGGAAAAAAATAATCACCGTAATATAAAACGTAACAGCCAAAAACACACATGTGAATCTTTAAAAAACAAAACACATTATTTTTTCTCCTTCAGCCACGCCCATAGCATCTGGAAGTTCCCAAGCCAAGAACTGAATCCAAGCCACAGTTGCAAACTACACCACAGCTGTGGCAACACAAAGATCCTTAACCCATTGTGCCACAGTGGAAACTCCAAAACAAAACACATTTTCATAGGAAATCAATGCTTCATGAAATATGAAAAGTTAACTTGCTATGGACATAAATCTGATCAATAAGTCAAATACTGTTAAATTTAAATGGAGAAAGAATTGACTTTTATGAAAATACTTTCAATAACATGAACATTAGAATGGAAACAACTGAAAATGTTTTAGCTAGGTCTTATAGAAAATTGTTCAATGAATTAAATTTCCTGGATGGAATGGGTTCCCTAAAACTCTTCCTCAAAAATTTTAATCAATGCTGACAAAATTCTGATTTGAATGTGCTTACTCAAAATGGTGGGCTCTCCATGTCCTTAGGATCAAAGTGGTTGAGTCGGTATGACAGCGTCAAACATCCTAAGTCCTGAGCACTTAGGAGAGCTTTCATTTTCTTGAGATAGACTGGCTGTGGGAGTAACTGAACAATTCTACCTGCCATCCTTCCTACCTGGAACTATTCCTATTACCTCTTCATATACTAGGCCATCCATTTTGTTCACGATTTTCTCTTCAACACCAACAATGTGCCTGACACATAATAGGTGCTGGGCAAATATAGACTGAATGGATTAATTACAAAGCTTAAGCGCAACAGTATTTTAAAAACATAAGCCAACCTACCTCTAAAAGATATATAAGAATAAATGATCTGAGTTCAATTCCTGGTGCTACAGCATGCTAGGTCTATGATCCCATACTAGTCATTTAACCTTCTTATGTTTCAATTTTCTTAATTATAAAATGAGGGTAATAGATATAATTCCATATGTTTAATTTAGAAGATTACATGGGAAATCTACTTAAGGTACTAGGCAAAGAGCTGGACTCTTTTAAGTAAAAGCTCACCAAATGTTATCTACTATTTTCAATGCTACCATCATCTCTGAATAAAACTGACAATAAAAGTCAAACTGCCAGCCCTTTTAAACACTATTGGAGAGGAAGATAACATCTAAGGGAATAAATCTCTTTGGCATAACAAATAATTATTTATTCAATGGAAAGTGATAATATCCTGAAAATATTAAGGGGTCAGTACAGATTCTAACCAGCCTCAAACTTTTGAAAGCAGCCCCTACATGACTGAATGGTGATCACTGATTTTTAGTAGTAATAAAGGCCATTATAAGGATAATCACAAAGAACTATACAATTCTGAAGTGCCTGTGAAACCGGTATGACAGTACACTTAATAAGCTTTAATGTTTCCTAATTATTTAATACCTTGTCATCATTTCCACATAAGCAGTGAGTAAAATACTCTCCTTAGGACTGGAAGTTCCTGGTTCAAGACCTAGCCTCTCTACTTACTAGTAGTGACCTTGGACAAACTGTGTCACTAATTTCTTTGAATAATCTGGATAATCTGTGAAATATGGGAAGCAGTCCCTACCTTAATCAACTCCTTGGAATTTTATGAAACTCAAATGAGTTGTGCACAGTGAGTGAGAATTGGGAAGACCTCATGCATTACTTCATAAATGAAGAAAATGAAGTCCAACGAAGAGACATGACTTATTAAATGTGACTCTGCTAGCAGTCTGAGAGGCTGGACCCTGTAAAAATTACTTCTTAAAGAAAATATCTACAAATTAAGCTACCAATTTGAGTAATTCTTAACTAAGGACTGAATAAACTGATTTAAACATAACCTCTCTTTCCTATTTGAAAAAAAATCAGGCTTTAGTTCAAATAAGGAAGTGCATTATTCTTGCTTTACAAATGTGTTGATCAGTGACATACAGGGAGTTCCTAGTGATATTAGATTATAACAATAATGTTTTAAGACTATGTGCCTAGAGAACAAAACTAGTAACTATAAGGATGAAAATAATGCAGTAGGGAGGATGGCAATAGTTAAACAAACAGTACCTTGTTTGGTTCTCCAACAACACTCTTAGCTATCTCATTTTATATATGAGAGTACAGAGGTTCAGAAAAGTTCAGCAACTTTCCAAGATAGAGCTAGAAAGTAACACAGCTGTTGGTTTAACCTATTTTAGCCCAATGTCTGAGCAGCTACATTTCTTCTATACTTTTATATAAGGCTTGTGGAATATTCATACAGTCCTGATTACCTGAAACCTGCCTTTTCTTAGCCATTCCTCCTACAGGTACATCTTCCCATCAAATGTAATGCAAGCAAGACTATGAGCTCAGTTGCTACTTCTTTCTCTCACTTTTCTCATTCTCTTTAGATTCTGTAATTTCACAAACAAGTATGACTTACAGTGTAGAGGGGCGTGAATGGTCTATAGAAATGCCAGCTGCCCTAGCTCCTTGGCATAGCCTCCATATGCACAAGGACAGCCAAGGTGGAGGCAACTGATCATAAAAGCAAAATGCAATGAATATCACATCTGACCTCTTTCAAGACTTTTCCTGTCCTACAGCCCAGTATCCACATATATGTGAAAGGATATAAAATTCTGCTTTCAAGGCTTGCCAGATATAAGTGCTTTTGATGGCAACAGATTCCACTGGGCAAGGGCTGCACATGTGTTATGAGTCTGTCACCATGATGCTTACAAGACTGTGAGTTCTCTCACAGGCTGGTCTGGTAACCTTAGTGCTGGAGGATTATCATGCATGGCTTCCCTCTGACAACCCCAAGTGGGTCTGTTGGACTTTATTAGTATTTGCTATACGGCATAGTCAATGGAACAGCAGTAAAGGTCTACATTCCCCAGCTCTCTTCTTCTCTCTTTTACTGTACAGGTATTCTGTTGTGGTAAAGAAATGTTAACTAGCCCTTAAAAAAAAGCGTATTATGAGATTTAAAAAAAAAAAAAAAAAAAAAGCAGAAAGAAAATCCACAGGAGTCTCCATTTCAATGTCCAAATAGCTAGACTAAGGAAGGTGGAATATGCCATCATGGGAGACTGGCCCACTGCAATATTTTGGTGTTTCACAGGCAGGGGTAAGAATAAAATCCAAATGAGAGTGCTTTGTTTCCTGCTTTTTCACACAGGGACTGCTTTTCCAAGTAAAGAAAATGTTGATCAAAGAAAATAAAGGGAAAGACTGCCTCATTCTTTACCAACACAAAATGTGTACCATTGTTCTAATTGAAGCAATATGCTTCCGAAGGTGGAGCAGTGTGTAATAAAGCAACCTATTTTTGTGACTTGGCTTCACCTTTAGGCCTTCTCACATAACCTAGGTGGACAGTTACAACACAGTAAAGAATACTATAGCATCATTGTTATGCACCCCCGCCCTTTTCCTACTCTGAATTTAACCCACACAATGATACTGTCTTTCAGGCCACAGTATAATTGTTGTTTAGTGGACATAAAGGTTGGTAAAGAAAACTATGGCTTGGAAAGTAAGCTTTAATATTGACTGAATAGATATAGATATTTTATGATTTAATCCAGAAAATGAAGTAGGAAAAAACTGGTCAATCCTGAGATTAGATTAAACAGAGCTAAAGGTGAAGGAATTAAAGGAATAAAGGCACAAAGTAAAATGAGTGACCATTTTCCCTGTGTAGTAGGGAGAAGATCTAAGTTCGAAGCACCAGCTATTACTGTTCACCTCCCAAGTTCTCAGGATCACAATGATGGTTACAAAAGCTAGACAGACATTTCCTCCAAGAAATTTAAACCCACAATGACATTCTCAATTCTATACAATTAATGTTTAACCCTAAGTGGTATCCATCACTCTCCTCAAGACAGGATGCTCTTTCCATAGAAAACCCTGGTGTGACTGGTGATGCAACTGTGCAGGATGTTGCATTAGGACCTTGGAAGAGAGTTCTTCTTCCAGAGAACTTTCTGTTAAAGATGATCAGTAAATCACAAATTCTTTCCCTTTTATTTTTTGAACACAAACAAGGAATATTTACAAATTTCTATTATTTGTCCACCACTGTTAGTAACTAGGAATACATATATGAAAGCAAATTATTCTCTTCTGAATTCGATTGCTTGTAGCCTCTCCTAAATGCTGTCTAAAGTACAGTTCAGCTGAAACTATTCTGTTCTTCCTTTTGGGCCCCCTTTTATAAGGAACCTGGGAAAAATTATTGTATAGTATGGGAACCAAGAAAAACTATACTTCTGAAAAGTTGGTTTGCATTCATATTATGTACACTTTGAACCATATAACTGACCAGCCTCCCCATTTTTGGGATGCTTAGGGACAAATGTTGGCCCACCAAAAGCCTTAAAAAAAGTAAAATGGCTTCAGTTTTCTGAATCTTATATGAAGGCCATTTTGTTGCCCTTTATTTTCCTTCCTTCCTTCCTTTCCTCTTTTCTCTACCTTTTAAAATGCATCTTGTTTTATGTGTCTGTATAAGCTGAGTTTAATTTCTAGGCTATAATTAGGACTGAAAACCAACAAACAAATAGTTGTTGCCTCAAACTCTATTTCAAGAGGCTCTCATTAAAAAGGAATCATTTATCTTTGGAGAGTGAAAGCAGAAATGACAAAGTGACAAGGGGACTATACAGATGAGACTTCCAGCAGCTGTCCATGAAGACTTGCAGAAACAGATGTCAGGAAACCATGAAGTAGCCACATCATCACATCCTACAGAGTGGAGCCAGGGCCCATTTGGGGGATGCATTCCGATGTTTCCCATATTTTATTTTATTTTATTATTTTATTTTATTTTATTTTATTTTTTATTTTTATTTTTATTTTCCCACTGTACAGCAAGGGGGTCAGGTTATCCTTACATGTATACATTACAATTACATTTTTCCCCGACCCTTTCTTCTGTTGCAACATGAGTATCTAGACAAAGTTCTCAATGCTATTCAGCAGGATCTCCTTATAAATCTATTCTAAGTTGTGTCTGATAAGCCCAAGCTCCTGATCCCTCCTACTCCCTTCCCCTCCCATCAGGCAGCCACAAGTCTCTTCTCCAAGTCCATGATTTTCTTTTCTGAGGAGATGTCCATTTGTGCTGGATATTAGATTCCAGTTATAAGTGATATCATATGGTATTTGCCTTTGTCTTTCTGGCTCATTTCACTCAGGATGAGATTCTCTAGTTCCATCCATGTTGCTGCAAATGGCATTATGTCATTCTTTTTTATGGCTGAGTAGTATTCCACTGTGTATATATGCAAAGCAATGAAACTAGAACACACCCTCACACCATGCACAAAAATAAACTCCAAATGGCTGAAAGACTTAAATATACGACAGGACACCATCAAACTCCCAGAAGAAAACATAGGCAAAACACTCTCTGACATCAACATCATGAATATTTTCTTAGGTCAGTCTCCCAAAGCAATAGAAATTAGAGCAAAAATAAACCCATGGGACCTCATCAAACTGAAAAGCTTTTGCACAGCAAAGGAAACCAAAAAGAAAACAAAAAGACAACTTACAGAATGAGAGAAAATAGTTTCAAATGACGCAACCGACAAGGGCTTAATCTCTAGAATATATAAACAACTTATACAACTCAACAGCAAAAAAGCCAATCAATCAATGGAAAAATGGGCAAAAGACCTGAATAGACATTTCTCCAAAGAAGATATACAGATGGCCAACAAACACATGAAAAAATGCTCAACATCGCTGATTATAAGAGAAATGCAAATCAAAACTACCATGAGATACCACCTCACACCAGTCAGAATGGCCATCATTAATAAATCCACAAATAACAAGTGCTGGAGGGGCTGTGGAGAAAAGGGAACCCTCCTGCACTGCTGGTGGGAATGTCAACTGGTACAGCCACTATGGAGAACAGTTTGGAGATACCTTAGAAATCTATACATAGAACTTCCATATGATCCCACAATCCCACTCTTGGGCATCTCTCCGGACAAAACTCTACTTAAAAGAGGCATGTGCACCCGCATGTTCATTGCAGCACTATTCACAATAGCCAGGACATGGAAACAACCCATATTTTAAAATAAAAGTGACTAAGTAATCTTTAAATTTAAACCATAAGCTTTTCAATCTAGCTCTTATCTACTCAATCTAGCTTATTTTGTTCACTGACTACTTCCAGCCTTTATGGCCAATAAAATCATCAGTACAGAAGGTGCAAGTAAGCCTTAAAAACATAAAATAACCAGATTTTGTACCTGAAGATTAAATTGTATTTTTTGAGCTTTTTTCATTTATTATTTTAATTGATTTTCTTAGTGGATTACAGAAGCCCAGATAATCCACACTGTAAAAATAATTTTTAAAAAGACTTCATAGTAAAGAACAATGAGTACAAAAATTTAAGCAATATAAACTTTTCAAAATATTTATTCATTCATCAAATATTTATTGAACACCTATTTGGGCTAGATCCTAAGAATAAAGTATAAAACAAAGTATTTTTTATTTTTACTTTCACAGCATCTTCTCTTTGGAAGAAGGTAAACATTAAACAAACACTGATACTCATAAATGTATAATTTCCAAATATGATCTAAATATTGTCAAAAGAAAATGCTGTTGTTCCCAGATACCTCTTAATTTGTGACAAATCCCCTCAAATTTAATCACATAAAACAAAAACCATCCTGTTAGGCTCCATGATTTTATGGGTAAGGGATATAAGCAGAGCACAGTATAGACAACTAGTCCCTGGACCACAATGATTCAAGCTTCAGCTGAGACAATGGGCCATATGTTTGTGGTCTTGGATCTTTTTTACATTATACCAGCAAGAGATTAAATGTTTGAGATGGCTTTTTCATGCCAATTTTTGTCACCTGGCCTGGAGATGATTGGTTCTATACAATATTTCCATATGACTCACTTGGGCTTCCTCACAGCATGCAGTATCAGGGTAATCACATTTCTTAGATGGAAACTGGCTCACCTCCAGTTTTGAATTATAGGAGGAGCTACATGGAAACTGCCAGTCTTTCAAAGCCTAGGCCACAGATTGGCATGCGATCACTGTGCCCATCCATATTCCACTGATCAAAGAGTTACAGTGACCTTTAAGATTCAAGGGGAAGAGTCAAAGACCCTAATTCTTATTACAAAGATGTCCAGATCAGAAAAGCTAGAAATAATGGAATAGTAGTTGCTAAATGTTGAAAGAGAAAAATTGTCAAATTATAATTCTATACCCATTTAGACTATCATCCTATAGTAAGAATAAAACAAATTAATTTCAGGCAAATACTGAGAGAACTACTAAAGGATATTCATCAAGAATATGGACTTGAACACAGAATTAAGGTTTAAGATGAAAAGGAATTAAGAGAAAGAAAATGTGAATAAATGCATTGACTGTATCAATCAATATTCATAAAAATGATTAATTGGAATGTTATATAAATAAAGGTGGAACTAAAATATAAGACATGATGTACAGACAAATGGGCATGAAGAGATTTTTAGAAGGCTAAGATCCTTGTATTTTTTAAGAATTTTTAAAGTATTGACTCATTTTAAAGTTTAAGTAAAAGATGCATGTTAAAATTAAAAAGTAGCCACCAGAAGAAAAAAATATCATGTATAATTCTTAACCTAATAGAATGGCGAGGGTGGCAACTTGATCAAGTAATAAAAGACAGGAAAGTTTTGTTTTGTTTTTTAGGGCCACACTCATGGCATATGGAATTTCCCAGGCTAGGGATTGAATCAGAGCTGCAGATATCGGCCTGCACCTCAGCCACAGCAACACCAGATCCAAGCTGCATATTCAACCTATACCATAGTTCACAGTAATGCTGCATCCTTAACCCACTGATCAGGGGCAGGTATTGAAAACATATCCTCAAGGATATCAGTCTGGTTCATTTCTGCTGAGCTACAATGGGAACTCCAACACAGAAAAGTTTTAAAAAATGATAAAGAAAATGACAGGAAAATATCAAAATAAATCAATAACCACAGTAAATATAATATGTAAAATTCATTAATTAAATATAAATGGTTTTAATCTGGATTTTCTAACTCTAGCTCTGTGTTGTTCACTAAAAATATTTTTAAAAATGAAAAAATTGAAAATAAAGGGATTAAAAAAGATATACCAGGAAAATATTATGCAAATGTTATATGGTATAAATATTTTAATATCATACAAAAGTTTGGCAAGAAATATATTTAGTAATAAAAGAAAGTCACTTCATAATAATTTCTTAAAAAGTCATTGAGAAGTAAGCATTTTGAACTTATGTAGTACAAGTATTATGGTCTCATATTAGAAAAAGTGAAAATTGGCAGAATTACTAGTAGCATAATCATAATATGATGTCTTGATATATCTTCCTTAATAATTGCTAAGTCAAATACAAAATATAGCATAATTGTTTTCTTGCTTTGTAACAGATTGTCATAAATTTAGGCACTTAAAGTAACAGTTATTTATTATCTCACCATTTCTGTAGATGCTCAGGGTCTCACAAGACTGAAATCAAGGTGTCTGCTGGGTTGCATTCTCATCTGAAGCTGGGGGACCTTTCCAAGCTCACCCAATTAGATGGTAGAATCTCTTCCCTTATTGGCTAGAGGACTGGGGTCCCTGTTTTCTTGTAACTTATTAGGAGGGGATTGCTCTCAGCACCTAGATATCACTTTCAGCTACTAGCTACTTCCATTTTAAATACTGAGTTAACTCTCTATTAACCTATTATAGAGAGTAAAATCTGATTTACCCAAGTTCTACTCACACTCAAGAGGAAGATGTATGAGATAGAGATTTAGATCTTTGGGGCATCCTAAGATTCTACCTGCCACATGAAGTAATTATGTAGAAAATTTGGGCAGACAGTAAATGTGACTTTATGAACATTAACAGAACACTGTATCCAACAGCTATAAATCTGTCAAGATTTACCATATATAAAAAAGCACAAAGCAAAATACCAAAGAATCTAATCACTACAAAATATTGGCATCTAGCCATATTTAAAGCCACATTTAATTAAGTAAGAAATCAGTACCCAAAATATTTTTCAAAAATATTTTAAATAAATTAATATTTGGAAATAATTCATGGTTCAAAGAGGAAATCATGCTTAAAGTTAAAAAACACTTAAAATAATAAAAATTGAAATTTTACATAGTAAAAGTGGAGGGATGCAGCTAAAACTGCACTGAAGTTAAATTTATAGCATTACATATTTGTCATAGGAAAGAACCAAATCAAGACTTCAACTTAAAACAAAGTACAACAGAACAATACCAAAGAAAAGTAGAAAATAATGAAAACAGAAAGTAATAAAAGAGAAGACAAAGAAGCTATAGAGATCAACAAAATCAAACAAAAAAAGGTGAACAAAGGGATTATGTTCACAATTATAGATTATGTTCTTAACCCAAATCTTAGAAAATATAATGTCAATATATTTGAAAAATTAGACAAAATGAATAATTTTTTAAGAATAACTTAAGCAAACTGGATCAGGAGACAAAAATCTTAACAGACTCAGATTAAAAAAAAAAAAAAATGAGTAAGTAATATAAAACATCTATCTACCCAAAAACACCATAACTGGATATTTTACAGATCCATTATGTGTTTTTTTTGAAAAAAGATACTGGAGTTCCCATCGTGGCGCAGTGGTTAACGAATCCGACTAGGAACCATGAGGTTGCGGGTTCGATCCATGCCCTTGCTCAGTGGGTTAACGATCCGGCGTTGCCGTGAGCTGTGGTGTAGGTTGCAGACGCGGCTCGGATCCTGCGTTGCTGTGGCTCTGGCGTAGGCCAATGGCTACAGCTCCGATTCGACCCCTAGCCTGGGAACCTCCATATGCTGCAGGAGCGGCCCAAAGAAATAGCAAAAAGACAAAAAAAAAAAAAGACCAAAAAAAAAAAAAGAAAAAAGAAAAAAGATACTGCCAAATGTGCATATGTTCTTCTAGAAAACCGATAAAGACCCCTTGCTCTGCACCTCACTTGATAACCATACAAAAAAAAAGCTAAGGTAATATGAGTAAAGAAAATAGAGGACAATGTCAAATATGAAAATAAAAATCTAAAACTGATACGCATATTATAATAAATATTAGCAAACTGAAGTTAGGAAAGTAAAATAAAAATTACATCACTGTAAACTCTGGATAAGCAAGAATAATTAACATCAGAAAATCTATATGCTAGAAATACAGTTCTTACATATCTGAAATAATTGGGAGATGCAAATTTCAAAAGATGGCACTAAATTTAATAAAAGTAATGTAAGACCCTCAAAGAATACTGCTTAACTGTACTGAGGATTCAATTAAATGGAAGTATATTCTATGTCTGCATGGGTAGACTCAGTAATATAAAATGCCAATTCATGGATTAATCCAAAAAAGTAAAACAATTCCAATTTCAGTACTAGTAGGTTAATTTTTTTTGAAACATGGCAAGTTGATCCTGAAATTTACATGCAAGAGCAAAAGATAATAACTATGACAATTTTTTTCATATTGTTAAACAAGTATTTATTTCAAATGTTATAGTAAATATTCAGTTACTATCAACAAATGTATGAATTACTATAATACAGAATTATCTGTCTGACATACAGCAGATCAAGTAAGATTTCTAAAACATAAAAGGCAAGGGCTATGTAATGTAGAAGAGTTCTCTAGGAATCTCATCTCTAAGAGTTCTTAAGAAATTTTATTCTTACGATGTGCAGTCCTGTTTTTTTATAAACCCTTAGAAACTACTTTATAAACTTAAATTTCACAAGTTGATCTCAATGCTGTACTGTTTATAACATATATTCTTCCATTTTAGGTACAGACAGAAGCAGCTCAGTTGCTTACAGGGTTTAGTAACAAGAACTGAGGAATTTTTCCATGAATGTTTAAGAAACATCACCTTTTCATCAAAGTATAAAGATAATAAATATATTAACCATAACTGTTCTATGGATGTTTTATCAGTTTTTAATGTTGGGACCATTTAACAAATTAAATACACAAAATTCTAGATTTCTTCACAAGTAACAAGGCAAAAGAAATAACTGCTACAAGAGTGGTAGATATCTCCATGGCTTAGCGGCAGAGACTGTGTCTGAGACTGTGTCTGAGACACGAGGAATACAAAGTGCTATGAGATTTCTAAACAGGATTGGGTTGCATCATGATGGGAGGAGATCAAGAAAAGAAAGCTTTGTGGAAGAGGTGGCATGGGGGAGTGCATTTTCAAGTTGGATTGATTCAGAGTTGAGATCTTGCAGAGAAGGTTCAGTGAAAGTTAGGAGATTAGCATGATGAGGGTTCTTGGTATAAAGTAGTTAAATGATGTATCTTGGAGCCGACCTGCATAAGGAAAGAACTTAAGTCAGGAGACGACTGAAAATGGAGTTTTTTTTTTTTTAATGTGAGGTAGTCTTACAAATGGATTGATTTGTCACAGGCAGAGCCCAAATTCTATTCCCTAATGTGGTGAAAGGAACACAGAACTCAAGGGTGAAATGGAAATTAAGATGTTTTAAATATACAGGACAATGCCATTTATTACAGGGGCCACGAGTGCAAAATCTTAAGTTTTATAAAAAGTAGTAGCTTGAATACCACTTAGAAATCTAAGAGTGTACATGTAGATGGATTTTTCTCAAAGGAAAAACATTTTTAACATCGTGAGGTATATGCTGTTTCTATTGATGTATATTTTCAAACAAAAGGGAAAAATGAAAATACTGGATTCTATACATCCATCAATTGCTAATTACATTCAACAGTTGCTAATCTTCTGCTGTATTCTACCTATATATGTGTATATATTCATATACTTGTATTTCTAAACTTTTGAAATTGTAGACAACATATTTCATCCCTAAATACTTCAGCATTCATTGTCGCAGAATAAGGCCATCCTTCTAAACAAACACATCTCTGTATCACAAGAATTCTTTAAAAATATCTAATTGTAATTCTTTAACAGTATCTAATCCAGACCAGCGATATTCATATACCCTCAAATATTCCAAAAATATCTGACACTTTAAAAAAAAATTCAAAAATCATATATTGCATTTAATTTTAAGTGTTTTAAAAAATCTTATAGATTTATCTCTCATTACAGAATGGCCCATTGACTGAACTTAGAGAAGACATTGTTCCATCATGTTCCAGGGACTCCAATTAATTACATGTATATGAGATCTTAGCCTTTTATATTTGTCACTTTCTGATTTTTCTTTTTACCTCTTTCAGTTTCACAATTCTTAAAAGATCAAGAATCAAAATATCAAGACTAATCTTAACATAGTAATAATAGTTGTGATAAACCAACTGCATAGCTTTAAGTGCTTTTCTGTGTCAAATAATGTACTGAGGGTTTTACAATCATTTGCTAACCTAACTGCCATGAGAACCATTAGGTAGTTACTAACTTTATTTTACAGATGAGGAAACTGAGGCACCGAAAGACTACACAATATGCACAAGATCATACACCAGAATATGGCAACGATGAGATTCAAACACAGGTATTTAACCTTTGGACAAACCATGCTATCTTCAGTATGATAACTGAGGATAACATGTGTTTGGCGCATAAACAAAAAATACAAAGAGAACCAAATAGAGACATCAGATACGGAAAAAAAAAAGTTATGAAAAACTGACATACGACAGAGGTGCCATTACAAATCAGTGAGGAGACAATGAGTTATTCAATAAATGTTAAGTTGAAACTATATATCTGCATGGAAACAAAATTAGATCTCAGCTTAATATCAAACATGAATATACCCATGTATATGAAAAGTTTAAATGTATAAATTACAATTTTAAAACTTTTAAAAGAACATGTAAGAGAAAATGTTATGGCCTCAGGGTAAGGAAGAACTTCTTAAACAAGACATAATAAACATAAATTATAAAATTAAAAAATGACACATTTGAACACTAAATTAAAATCTTTTTTTTTTTTTGCATTTTAGTGCTGCACCCATGGCATATGGAAGTTTCCAGGCTAGGGGTCAGGGCACAGCAACAGCTGCCAGCCTATGCCACAGCCACAGCCACAGCAATGGGGGATCTGATCTGCATCTGGGACCTACAGCACAGCTCACAGGAACTCTGGATCCCCGCCCGACCCACTGAGTGATGCCACAGATCGAACCCACATCCTCATGCATTCTAGTCACTAGTTGGATTTGTTTCCTCTGCACCACAATGGGAACTCCCCAAATCAAATATTTCTGAATAGCACAATATGTCAAAAATAAGTAAAAAGATAAACCACAGATCTGATAGATAATGGCATTGGTATCAAGTAACCAAAAATTTTTGGTGGGCAGAATTCAAAAAAAATTTATGAATCAACTTTTTTAAAAAGATAAATAAAAATGGTCAAAGGTTATGAAAAGGCAGTTGACAGAAGAGCAAATCTAAAATTCCAGTAAAATAAAAAAAATGATATTCTATTGTACTATCAATCTAGACATATGTATGGCAAAACAACAATGAAATAATCTTTACCCATCAGAAAGGCAAAGATGAAAATAAAATCCAGTAATAATAAGTGTCAATGAGAATGTGAACTGACAATTTTCACATCCTACAGTGGAAGTAGGCAACTGGAAAACCTACCCTACATGGTAACATGAGGTAAACTGGACACTATGCAGAGTAGTTTATGATAAGCTTTAGCTTATCAAAATGTATCAAACAGAAAAATATCAGATAATCATGTTGAGTAAAAAAACTGCAAGGTGAAGAATAATACAAGCAGTATAATATTTATATAATAATACATATGATTCTATCTTGCTTGTGAAATCATATAATGCATAAACTTAGAAAAGTAAGCTTGGAGAGATTAAATAGAAAATCAACATAAATTTTTTTAAGGCTGTACCTGCAGCACGTGAAAGCTTCCAGGCCAGGGATTGAATCGAAACCACAGCTGCAACCTATGCCAAAACTGTGGCAAGGCCAGATCCTTTAACCCACTGCACTGGGATCAAACCCACATCTCCACAGTAACCCAAGCTGCTGCAGTTGGATTCCTAACCCAATGCGCCACAGTAGAAATTCCCCAATCAAGGTAATTATGACCTCTGGGAAGGGGAGAATGGAATGGGAAAAAAAGACAATTATTCAGAGGGTTTCAATTGTATTTGAAATGTTCATCTAAAATAAAGATATGAAGCAAATATGAAAAAAGTTAGGAATTAACAAGGCTGGTTGGTGAACACACAGATGCTTATTATATTATTCCATATACTTTTCCATTTGCTATAATTTTTTCATAGTATAGAAAAGTGATCATTTCAAAAGGTAAATATAAAATTGGGTTACTTGAATGGAAATAATCATATACAAGGTAAATGTATTTTATGCATTTAAGTAAAAAAAAAGATGCAAAAACATTACTTTTTAGGAATTTTGCCCAATTGCATCTTTTTCTACCAAGGGCTCATAAAATAAAAATATATTGATCTGTCTGGAAACTAAGTGGCTAATTCAAAAATTTCACTAACAAATATTCTATTTTGGATTATTCCAAATTAGTGAATTACTGAAATTAAAGTGAGAATTTACTCTTTTAAAAAAGTGAAATGGTATCTTAAATTAGGTTGAGATAATTTTTTAAGGGTAAAATGGTCACAAAGATTTTTCTCTCTTTCTTGCCTATGGTTAGATACAGCTAATTCTTGGCAGTCTTATTTCATTCAACAAATATGCCTTGAGAACTGATTTTATGCCAGGGCCAAAAGAAACAAATTACTTAGTTTCTTGGGGGCTTTCTTTCTAGTAGAGAAAGAGTAATTATCAGATATATATACATATATCTCAATTAGTGATAAGAGCTATGAAAAAAATGAAGGCACCAGGTATTGCGGTGATGGGGATGATTTAGATGGGTGGTCAGGAAAGACCTCCCTTAGGAGCTGAGATTGGATGATAAAGAGTAAAACATGCAAAAATCTGGCCAGAAAAACCTCCAGACAATTTCTCCTAGAACTGAGATATGTATTTACATTCGTAAATTTTCAAATGTCTTCATGTCATTGAATTATACCTTCTTTTAAGAGGGTGTTTTGTAAAGAAATAAGGATCTTATCTTGGTTAGAATTTCTGCTTGCTTAAAGAGGATTCCAGAACAATAAAGATGCCTTGAGATGCTAAGTTAGGGCCATTAAAGCTAGGATCTAAGCACTAATCTCAAAGTTCATGAGATTCAATTTTTGAGCCTTTAAAATAGCTTGCAAATAGACTAATCACCATCCCTTCCTCTAACCCTTAAAGACACATTCTCTGACCCACTTTTCTGCTTTATTCTTGTTCTTCTAAGCATTTATGACTCCCATACTATTGTTTCTGTCATCTCCACTAGAACATAAGCTCCCTAAAGGCAAGAGTTTTTGTCTCTCTTGTTCACTCTAGCAGAGTGCCTGTGCAGAGTTAAGCATTCAATAAATATTTATTGTTCGAATGATTAATGTTAAAACATTGAACATAAAGGGTCTAATTCTACTGCCCTGAACTGCACTCTAATTGTGAGTTACCTAGTTATCTTTCTCTCTAATCATATTATAAGCAATTCTAGGACTGAAAGTATGCCTTATAGTCCATCTGCATTCCATTATGTCTAAATCAGTACTGGTTATACTCAGGTTCCCAAAAAATGGTAACAGTTCAAGTGATTGCTTTTCAGGGCTGTGCTGTCCAAGGACAGGGCAATGGTGAAAATAACATATTTTAAACTGAGGGCTTACAGTTTTTGTAAATCTATAATAGCTATTGAAGACGTGCTCATGAATTAGAGAAGAAAAGAAACCATTTCACTTAATATTCGCAGGCAATGCATAGGAATGAAGCTCTCCAACAGGGAAATTATTTAGGCTTTTGATTAAATTAATCCATTTGGAAACACAGATAACACTGTTATAACTACAAATCAGTGTCCACATGGACAGAGTCTGTATGGGGTCCGAAGAGGTTTTGAAGGGTGTCACTGTTGAAAAATAGAATGGATGAAATGAAAGAAAATATGAACCACAGAAACTAAGATCAATATTAACTACTTCTGACCAATGAAGATTTGACTTATGTGTCAACTCAACTGCTTGGTTTTGTTTGTTTAGCATCTAGGATATCTGTCAAATCTATATAGTACCTATCAAAAAGTCTGTGTTCAACAGGGCTGGTCCAAGTGTAAATTTCATGATCATATTTTAGGAGCAACTAAAGACCCACTTGTTTAGACTTCTATCCTGACATGGTGCTGATCTGAAAATTTCAGAACTACTTCTCTTTCTTGGTAAAGGCTTCGTCTCCAGGAAGTCCTAATGGAATGAAAGCACACCACTTGCAGACTACTACCTGTTAACCTTCTAACTTCCAATGGATCATTCAATTCCTAGCCAAGATGAAAGCCCTAAATGGTTGGAAGAGAGATCACTTCAGTTTGGAAGGGCAGGTGGAGAGAAGATAAAGGGCCTAAGGCAGTATTTTCTAAATGAGTTTGCATAAACCACCTACATCAGAATTCCCAAGAGATACTTATTTGAAACACAGATTCCCAGGCCCCATTCCAGACCCAGTGATTCAGGATCTGTTGGGATGCACATTAAGGCACACCGAAGGTTAACAATTGGTGTTCTAGGAAAAAAAGGGAGTGCAGTCTGGCATCATTCCTAGATTACCACTGATGGGAGCGCAGCAGTCAGGGCTCTGCCAGACCTCAAGAAAGTAGGGTAAAAAATGGGTGAGGAAATGAGGCATCACACTGAATGGGTATGTAATATAGATGAGTGGGATCAAACCAGACCACCACTGAGACACTGCATCCAAGTGCTGGACACCAAAGACACTAATAAAGCAATCACTGAAGTGATACTGTGGTGACATTGCTAATACTGGCAATAAGGCACCTGGTTGTCAGTACAAGATATGTGGCGAAATGTTGCCACAGTAATTCAGGGTCAACAGGCCTTTTTCTGTAAAAGGCCAATAGCACACACTTTAGGCTTTGTGAGCCATCTGGCCTCATTGCTACTGCTCAACTCCACCTACTGCTGTAGCAAGAAAGCAGCCATAGACAATATGTCAACAAAGGGGCATACCTGTGTTCAATAAAACTTTAAGTGGCAGGATTTGGCCTGTAAGCTATAGTTTGCCAACCCCTACCGTAGTTTATATGAGGAAAAGAAAAAATGTAACCACTCTTTCGCTTATATTCCAACCTGAAACTATGCACTTCTGTGGATGTGTAGGAGCGTACATTTGTGCTTTAGGTATTTTCTATATTTATATATAAATTGGAAAAAAGTTTATCAAAACCAATGAATAATGATTATGAATTTTTTTGTGTTTTCCCCGTATTTTGTACATTTTCCAATAATTTCTAATCAGCAATATATATACATTTTTATATATAATCTGAAATATATATACTATATATAAATATATACATATATATATATTTTTTTAAATAAAGAAGAAAAGCAACTAGCTCATATGTTCCCTGAGCCCCAGCAGAAAAGCTCTGCTGGGAGTTTATAACACCTTTTGTGTTGAAAACAATCCAGCCCCCAATGCACTTGCAGATTAACTACAAACTCACTTGCATCCTGCTCACTGGTGCAAGCAAAAGAGAGGCAGAAAGGATGGGGGCAATTCAGCAGTTAACTGCACAAGCTTTACCCAATGATCCTAATTTCCATGATTTTAATAATAATGAGTGAAACCCAAAGTGTTAAGTTGCACTTTCTACCTCAGCAAAACGGAGTGATAATTGTGCAGAGAATAATTTTATGGGTGAAGTGTGCCCTGTATTGTAAAAGATTAGAATAAAGTGCTCTAATACACAATGTCTTAGCAGGTGCAGGCACTTACCTGAGCAATTAAAATCTTCTTAATATACAAATCACAGCCAATGAGACTGCTGGCAGGACAGAATAGATCTTTCAGGACACAATGTGTTTGTCTCTAACAGGTTTTTTTCCACCCTGGCTTTATTTATTTATTTTTGCTAGCAATCATTTGTAGATCTTTTATTTGGAAAAGAAAATTGACCAAACATAGATAATTTGCTCCAAATATACCCAAGCACATTCATTCTCTTACAAATCCATTCAGACCACAAAAAAGCTATTAAATACTTACTATGTATGAGGCAATGTGCTGGGTGCCGAACAGGCTATTTTGGGACCAATTATAATCATCTTCCCCACAACAGAGGAAAGCACTTCTAGATGCTGGTTACAAGTTATCAGTCTGGTGAAAACTGGTCATTTTGAGTCCTCTGCAGGCTGCTGGCATTGTATCCAACTGGTTAAATTTGTAGTCTTAGAACCCTATGCCCAAGATGCTGGACCAGCATGACAGAGAGGCAACATTCTGGAGTTAATGGTGCAAGTGAGATGTTAAATAGGAAGCATGTTAATATAGGTTATCTGTTCCTCTCTTCCTTCATCTCTTCAGCACCTTCTGACTTTTGTCTCTCTCATCCTTAGAGACTACTCTTCAAAGGTCACTACGACTTCCATGTTACTAAATTTGGTGTCAGTTATCAGCAGAATTTGACAGGAAGTCATTTGTTCTTATTTTGATAGCCATTATTCCTTGACATTCAAAATATCACACATCTTCCTGTTTGTTTCTTCCAAGTCACTGTGGCTGATTGGTCTTCTTCCTGACCTCTACTAAGTGCCCTAGGGTTTAGTGCTGATTCTTCTTTTCAATCTATAACTCCCTCCTCTCAGTGAGTTGTAGTCCAATAGATTTAAATTTGCATTGCATGCTGGTGATTCCCCAGTCTATGTCCTCAGTCCAGATTTGACTCCTAAAGTCCAGACTCATATATCCAAGAGTTTACTTGACATCTCCATCTGGATGTCAAAAAGCTGTCTCAAACATAAAATGTTCCAAACTGATCTTACAAAACTAATACCATCCATGGCCTCTTCCATTTCAATTTATTGCAATTTCATCATTTCAGTGGCTCAAGGAGAAAACTTGGAAGTCATCTTTGACCCTTCTCTTTCTCTTATCCCTCACACTCCATCCATCAGGAAATCCTGTTGGCTCTACTTCCAAACTGTATATGGATCAAATTCCTTCTGACCACCCCCACTGCCCCCATCAATGTCTAAACCCCTATCATCTCTCAATTGGACAGCTGCCATAGCCTCTGGCAGTAATCCTAGAAATCAAGGGAGGACGATGAATATCTCATCTCTGGTTCATTTTGATGGTGCAAAAATCAGTTCAGGCTACCCCAAAAGGTTTTAGAGAATATGTTAACCACAGTTCAGTTTTGATAGGCAGAGAAAATAAAATTGAAGAGTTTAGCCTCTTAAAACACTAGAAGATTTACAGGAAGTGTTTAAAACTCGCTTAAATGACACTTCATCAATGCCACAATAAGTCATTCTTTATATTGCAGACATACTCTTGGGACTCATTTGTTAATTTTTAAGAGAGAGAGAAAAGAAAGTAGAAGGTTATCCAGATTGCATGAATCAGCCTGTCTGTATGTCTGGGGGTAAATCTGTTTTGTTTAAAAATATTATTGGCAAGGAAAAGATAGCCACAAATATGTCCTTTCTCCTGGGGCAATTCTGGCTTCTTCACATCCACACGATGATGACCACTATGGGTGGGCACAAAAACACTCTGCTGTAAAAATCAGGGCTGTCTGGTTGTGTAGAGACACTGCCTGTGCCTGGGTAGTAGAGCGTGGGTGGCTTGTATGTTCCCCAGACCATTCTCTAGGAGTGGTGAGAATATCATGACCATCATGATATCCAAGAGTCAACACATGAGTTCATCAGAATATCTTTCACCTTTCAAATGGGTATCCAGGCAATTGTATGAGACACCTCTCCACTGAGGTAAGGCCCAGGACTTGGCCATTTAAAAAATAAACCCAGCAATTTTGATGAGATTGTCTGTGAACTACATATCTAAAAATTTGTGTGGTTGAACAAGCAGAGAATTGGGTTTTAGCAGTCCAGAGCTCAAGTTCAACCATGGTTACCGATTGACTAACTTTGGCAAAACCTTTTTTTTTTTTTTCCCCATTCTGAGCATTTGTTTTTAAATCTATAAGAAAGAATAATGAGATCTCAGCACACATTACTTTTTTGTTAGGTAGTTCTGGTGAAATAACATGAAAATGGTTTGAAAACCCAAAGTACTATACAAATCTAAGTGTTATTTCTTTTCTCTACTACTTTTTTTTTTTTTTTTTTTTTTTTTTTGTCTTTTGTCTTTTTTTAGGGCTGTACCCATTGCATATGGAAGGTCCCAGGCTAGGGGTCCAATCAGAGCTGTAGCTGCTGGCCTATGTCACAGCACAGCAACTCAGAATCCGAGCCACATCTGTGACCAACACCACAGCTCATGGCATCGCTGGATCCTTAACCCACTGAGTAAGGCCAGGAATCAAACCTCCATCCTCATGGATACTAGTCAGGTTCATTAACCACTAAGCCATGACAGGAACTCCTAAGTCTTATTTCTTTTAAACACACTGCCTTGTTTTCATTCTTTCTAGTTTGATTTCTGGTAAAATTTTTATTTGGGGGCCAGTTTATATCCATGACCTTATCGAAGCTTTTTTAGAGTGAAATTGCACCCTTATAAGCAAAGGAACCATTTCAGAATTACAGATGAATTTTATTTTATATATTTCCCAAGAAAGCAGTGAGAAAATTGACATTTTCCCCACTTTATCAAAAGTCCATGATAAGCCTTGTTATCACATACAAAGTAATTAAAACCAAGAAATAATAAATGTGACAAAAAAAAAAATCCATCACATAGCAAGTGAAACAATTTTGGTGAAGGGTAATACTGTGCATCAACTTCTGTAGGAAAAGTTTCATCAATTATAAATCAACCCCACAGTGCAGAGATTCACATGCAGTTGCTTTTCCCTAGGTCATGAGAGGGAGAAGCTGGTGTAGAAATTTCTCATGCTTTAGCAGAGGGCAATGCAGCTGGAGGCAGAGTGGGCACTGATACCACTCCCCATCCACTTGGCCCACCTCTGTGTTCCCTGAAAATGTGCTAGATTTTCTTAAGGCCCATGTCTCTCTACTTCTCTAACTGAGGGCTTTCTCTGGCCTGGGGAAGCTTGGGCAGTCCATGCAGAGCAGCCCAAGACCCCATCAAAGAGGAATGAGAGTTAGAGGATTAATACCCCCCTAGGCTCCCCTTAACTAGGTGAGATCATTCTAAGGTGCACCAACCCTCAGAAAAGCCCCAGAGAAATGAGCCTCGATTCCCCATGGTGGCAATCTGCTCTTTACTACACCCAGTACTGACTCCCCTAACCTTGTATGACTGCCTATAATCTCATGTGTGCTTCCTGGGATCAACTCCAAAACAAATTACTTGCACGTAAGTCCTTTGTCTCAAGGTCTGCTCTTAAGGAAATCCAAACTAATATAGCACGCTTTGGAGTCAGATACATTCTAATTCTTGTTTAACCACTTGGTAGCTGTCTGGCCTTAGACACATTACTTAATCATTCTAAACTTCAGTTTCCTTATCTGTAAAATGAAGGTGACAGTCACTATGCCAACTTCATACAACTATTATAAAGATTAAATAAGATCTAAAATAGTTCAAAACCTGGCATTTGATAAAGGTTCAATAAATACTATCCATTGTGATTATGGCTGTTAAGAAGATAATCCAAACAACCATAAGACATCCTTCACTCCCATTAGAGTAGAAGAAAATTTAAAATCCTGACAATACGAAGTGTATGTAAAGTTATGGGAAAATGGGAATATTCCTATTCTGCTGCTTGGATGAGAAGCTGATATAATTATTTGGACGAACAATTTGAAATTACATATTGAAGTTGAAACCATGTTAATTCCTATTCTGGGAATATGGCTTGGAGAGCCCTCATGCTGTGCTCCAAAAAAACACCTGTAAGAATGTTCATGGCAGCACAGTTCACTGTTGTGAAAAAATAGAAATAAACCAAATTCTTTCAGTAGGGAAAAGGATAAATGAAGGGTGGCATAATTATGCAGTGGAGTACTATGCAGCAGTTATAATTAACTGATTATTTCTATACTTATCAAAATGTGTTAATACTACAGTGCAAAGTGAAATAAAGCAGGTTATAGAACATCACAGCAATATAAAAACTTTTATGTATGTGAATTTCTCAAACTACACAATTTAATTCTACATATTACTTATGGATCCCTAACCTAACAGAAAAATTAAAAAAACATGAATCAGAGAATACATTCATTTCATTAAAATGTTGGTCACTGGGGATAGATGATAGGGGATTGGTGGCTTAAACAACAGAAAAGTATTTTCTCACAATAATGGAGGTTAGAAGTCTGGGGTCAAAGTGTCAGCAGGGTTTATTTCTTCTGAGAATTTTCCTCTTGACTTATAGATGGCCATCTTCTCTCTATGTCTCCCCATGGCCTTCAATCTATACCTATGTCCTAATATCCTCTTTGTATTACTTCATTTTAATCTTAATTACCTCTTTAAACACTCTGTCTTCAAAAACAGTCACATTCTGAGGTACTAGGGTTAGAATTTCAACATATGAATATGGCTGACAACACAACTTATTTACCAAAAAAAGAGACTAATACCTCCCATGTAAGTAATTGGTACAGACCAATGGGAAAAAAAGGGCACAATGAATACAGAATTTTTTAATTACCAAAATAACTGAATCTATTCAGAACAAAATATTATGTAATTCAGGACAATCCTCAGTTAGGCAAGAACTACTGCTCCTACTCTACTCCCTCTGCAGTAAAAACAAATTGGAAGAGCATCACCACATGCTGTGATGGTACCACAGAAATGTTAGTGTTAGTCCTCTCTACTAAGATGCTCTGGCTGCAGTCACCTGTGCATCCAGACTACAATTATGCATTTAATTGTGAGTTGGTTGGTTTATTTTCAGGTACAGTCTCCTTCACAAAGGATTGGAAACAGTTCTTAAAACACATGGTGGCACTTTGAGGCTATGTCCCACCACCCAAGTTGTGTGAGGAGAAGCCATAGAGAACTGAGGCAATCATATTTTTCAGCCTTCATGCCTTGTCCCTGACCAGGTTGATACTATTGTTCTGATACTCTGCCAGGTGAAGCCAAACACCCCAAATATAGCAGATCAATTCCCTGGTGAAAGCTGTTGAAATTCAAATATATGTATGTATCAGCTGACTTAAACATTTCTCCCTCCAAAATGGCTCAGTTTTCATGCTTCCAAAGGTACAAAGGGCTGTTGTAAATCTGGCCTGTTTATGCTCACACAAAATACATCAGAATGGGCACCAAGAAGCTCTCAACTCTGGCTTCATTGTGTATCTATCCTTAGTCTAAGACCTTCCTCAAAGAAGGTACCCAGCAGCATAATGGAAATAGTGTATGCACCTCCCATTCTGGCTGTGCTAAAGCTCCCTCTCCTTGATGCCAGAGGCCTGTCAGCTTGTATTTCTTCTTATTCAAATAGAGCACATGGTCCTCTCACGAATCAAAATGTAGCCTTGCCCATCAAGGCACTTCTAAATGAAAAACCCCAGCCTTGAGAAATTAGACACTCTGGAGAGCACGCCTTTGCCAGATCTGTGCCTGGTTTTGTCTTCTTGATTCAGCTGCAGGGAGCTTCCCTCACCTAATTCACCCCTGTGTGGACTCCACTTTCCTTGGGGATTTCCTCTTGACTTCCAAATAAAGGCAAGAGAATGGCAAGGCCAGGGGGACTTGCACCAGTTTAGCAGCAGGGTCCGGCTTCCACCACTCTCTGCTCTATGACCCAGCCAGCACTTATGATGCATTGTCCCATCACCTTCACCATTTATAGCACAAAAGCTATTTAGCCAGTGCCTGCAACCCTTCAGCCTGCAATGCCTTGACAGCAGAGGTTATAGGAAAAAAAGAGAGAGAGGGAGATGAGGAGAGAGAGAAAGAGAGAACAATGTGCAATCGGCACTGCATTAGAGATGGAAAAAGTACTTAAAGCCTGCAACATTCATCAAGACTGAATACATAAATGCCACATTTTGAATAAGCGAAGCAAAAGACAATGACAAAGGAAAGGCGCATTGCTTCAGGAATCTCTATCATTTTCATTTGCTGCTGTCAGGAACCTGTTTTTTGCCTCTCACTCTATCAGCCATTATAGCATTAATGAAGTAACCTCACATAGTTATTGACTGGCTTGTCAGAGGCCCTGCCTGATCCCTTAATAGAAACCATTGGTCTTCAGTTAAAAATGGGGTGAGCTGGGAGGTGCTGTGGGCATGTGCTGAATTTCAAGTGCACTCCTGAGGTTATCAAAAGCCATGAAATGCAAATTATTATATTTTTTAAACACACAGATTTCATGCAACTGAGCATATAAAATTGACTAATATTGTACTTTATGCATGCCTTATAATGTTTTCAAATATGCTCTGCATATGTTCTTCTCCCAGAAAGTTGTGGGTGGTATTTGAATAAGCAGAGGTAGGCCTAGTATTATTTTGTTCTTAAGTTCTCTCCTGCTAGCTATAAGCCGGCACTTCTACCTAACACAGAGCCTTGGTGATGCACTGTCTACTCAAACAACATCACCAATCCTTTGTCTGAATTTCAGTCTCAGATAAAAATCATTTTTCTTTCATGATTTTCTTTCCCTATCTAAAGTATCCAGATCTTTAAGCCAGTATATCATTTACTAGCAAGTGCACATTGGCAGGAAGTCTAAGGAATAAATTCTTGCCCCAAAGGCAGTAAATTGGAAAAATAATCCTAGATGTAGAGTGTTTAATTCCAATACCACAATTCCATAGAGCAGCTATGTTAAAACATAAGCACAATAAGATAGAAAAGGGTGGAAAAAAATGAAAAGTCAAGGACAAAAACCTGGAAAGTTGGTTATATTTCTGAATCAGGAGGAGGGAAGACAATGACTACAGGGTCAAGCTTGAGGGGGTCTTCAAAGAGACAGTGATAAGAATGCATAGCTAGCTTTGTTTTTTGGACACATAGCATGCTGGCTTCATATTGGTATTTAATTGGATCATTCTCCCAGTATAAAGCTTTGACCTTTTCTGAGCTTCTCTGGGGAGGAAATGTGGTGTCTATGTCTGTTGATTTGCATTATGGTTCCCCCAAACTGGCTCTGACAGTAGATTATGTGCACTTCTTACATTTGGGATCATCCAAAAACTAAGTGTTCTCAAAAATTTCTTCTCTGCATATTTTACACTCAAACACCTTGTTGGTTCTTTTTGCCATCAACACTATCTCAGCTCAACTGCTTCCTCACATGGATAATACATAGACTCACTGAAATGCACTACATTTTCTCATTTAGAAATGAAATTAAAGATCTAAGACTTAGCCACCATATAAATATTGATGATTCAACTTCCAAAGGTTCAAAGTAGTTGAGATATATTGACCAGTACCCATCTTTAGTCCACTACATTCAGGCATCTATTTTACTAGCCTTGATAAAGAATGAAAACGCATTTCCTTTTGAGCTATTTTCTCACTTTTAGATTGGACTCAAATTATTCAAGAAAAACATATTTCCTGCAGTTTCTTTCATATATCCACAAAGCCCCATATTGTAAGTGTGCAAACTACTTTTGATCTTGGGCATTAATGGTGACCATCCATTGACTGCATTAAGAAGGTATTTATCATGAGGTAAAGATCACTGATCCAGTGTGAACAAAGATAATAAACATTTTAAATGTATAAGCCCTAGAAATGTATCACTCATTCATGGCTACTTCAAAATTTCTATTACATTTCCCATATGTCAACAAACATAGAAAAATAACTTCATGTAACTTTAAACTGGAAGCCACCTTCATGCCATTTTAATTCAATGCTCTCATGCTACTCATGAAGAGAATATCCCAAATAAGATGAGTGACTCATTCAAGGTCACATAAAAAGTCACTGACATTTATGCATTCATTTATTCAATATACATTTATTTGAGCACGTTCTATATATGGGGCACTGGGATAACACCTGGAGATATAAAAATTATATACACTTGGTCCCTAATCTCAGAGAGTTTATGGTATTGTGGGGAACCACAGACTGTTTAATGATTTGTGTTAAGTGCTCTAATACAAGTACAAAGATGTTAGCAACCTGAAAGGAGAGCAATCATAGAAGGCTGCCAAACAAGGGATATTTAAGCTGAGACTGGAGAAATAAAATGGATTTAAGCATATAAAGATAACAGAGTTAGAAAGAAGAGCTTACTATTAGGTATTAGGCCAACGACATGACACGTGTGAACATTTGGAGGTGAGAGGTAAGATGGTACACTGAAGAAAAGATCATGCAGACTGAAGTGTGAAGTTGAGCAGAGACTGAAAACTTGGCAGAGACCATGTCATGAAAGGCCTGTGAAGGGAAGTAACAATCTTGAACTTCCTCCTTAGGGCATTCTGAAGTCATTAAGGGTATTATACAGGGGAGTGAGCTAATAAACTTTATAATTTATAAGATCAATCTGCCTAGCACTTGAAGGAGAAAAGGGCAAGGCCAGAGAAAGGGAGACCATTTAAAACTAAAACAAGGTGAGAGATGAGGATGGGTACAGTAGCAGTGGGTACATTGAAGAGATATTGGGGGGGCAAATCTGACAGAACTAATGATGGAGAGGGAGGAAGAGGAGGATAGCATGCCTCCTACATTCCTGGTTGGGACAACTGAACATGTGATAGGTCCATTTATTATAACAGCAATAGGTGAGAATCACTTTCCTGCTAAAGAAAATGAGTTCTACTTAGGTTAATTAATGGTCATTAAGGTCACCAAGTGAATAAATATGGCAAAAATCTAAAGCAAGAATGGAATCTGATCCTTAAGATCCTTGCATCCAGTGTTCTTTCTCTGTAACGGTATGAATGATTCCTTCTTGTCTTGAGGGATGAATGGTCAAACTTCCTAGAAAATAAACACTAAAGAATTTTGAGACATAATAGAGGACTTCTTTGGAATATACACTTAGACTGTTTGGTTTTCACTACGTTTTATAGTCTCAAAAGCTATGGTACAACTTTCACCTAGTACATTTTTAGTTATCATAGAACAAATAGAGATAATTATCTTACATTTCATGCATTTACCACATTTTAGCTCACCAAGCAGTTTCATAAATGTGAGTTACCACATTTAATCTCCTGAAGGAAATGTCCTTTGCACTGTTTCCAGTCCCTGTCCTGACACATGCTGCCACAACTTCCAGTGAAATGTCCACATCAACCCTATGACATTGCTTGAGTACTGAGATCCACAGCCAGCTGCCCCCTGGAATCTATTCTGCACATGCTCATCTGTTAATACGGAATTGAATTAGAATGTCCTCAAGGTCCCATCTGCCTTTCAGTTTCTATGAATCCAAGACTGAGATTTAGGGTTCTCTGATACTGAATTTTTTGTACATTATTTGTAAATCAGACACACATATCAGAAAGAAAAAGAAATACAGACCATGTTAGAAAGCTCCAAGAGGAAAATTGTAGCAGGAGGAAAGAGTTTCAATGGAGAATCACTGGGATGGTGAGACCTCAAAGCTGGTAAAAAGAATGAGAAAGTCATGGAAAATAACGGGAATCGGGCAATCATATTGACTTAGATCCATGAAACAAATGCTTCTGTTTCTCCAACCTAATGTGCAGGAGTAGATTCCTAGGCTGAAATGTGCTCTTCCTCATCAAAAAGGGGATAATTATATTTTCACAAAAGAAGTAGTAAACTCTTCTTTTTCTTGTTTTTCATGGTGACAAACTACAGTAACTAAGAGCAAGGAGTCAAAGATTATAGGAGAATAACAGGGAGGAAAAGGGTTCATTATTTTATGAAATCATGGGTCATGTATACAATTTTTTAAACAGACACACAACCTGTTCACCCATCACACATATGTATGTATTATACATACACATATAGATACATTTAAGTGCTGAACTGTATGCTCCCCATAGAAATGCATATGCATACACACTGTCACACACATGCACACCCCCAAGACCACACACATGTGTACAATTGTCCACGCCCATACTGGCAGCACACTTCCTCTGCTTGGGCTGCACAGCCACCCCACTCCTCCTGCTTCCTGCTAATGAACTGGCCACCAGAAAGACCCTGCCTGAGTTTGGTCTGGGAAACAGAGCAATTGGCACTCCTAGAGGTGTGGTCTCCCTAACTATATTTCTCTTGTTTATTTTTCTTAATGTGCTGTCAGCACGATATGGCCAAGTGCTCTTTCGCTCTAATGACAGTATTGCCTACAGCTCTTTTCTTCAAAGGAGTAGAGAAATGAGTGGGCCATATAGTGTTCTGCTCAAACCCATAGTTTCCGCTTTGTAAAATGTATCTAACGAGAGGACTTGTCATTTGTAGAAAGCAACAAAAAAATCAAGGGCACGTTTAGATTTTCTATTCTAATTAGATGCTTATTCCCAGGGAAGCATTTGGGTTTTCAATCAAATCTCCAAAGTCTGTTGGTCTCCTGGATTAAACAACTCCCCTTTTCCCCAACCTGGCCTTGCTTTTGTTTCATTATGTAGATCTGACCTTTACCTCACAAAGGTGTTGGCACTGAGAAAACAGAATGAAAACTTTCTCCCCTACTAAAGTGCTGAATTCAAGACAGCCCCTGTGGAGAGACGCTGTTATCACAAGTCCTAGCCCTGAGCCCTGCACAGTTTCTGGCTGCCCTGGGGTATTGATGCTTATGAACACCTTCTCAGGTGAGCCTCAGAGATTTTTTTTTTTCCTAGCCAAAACTGCCTAGGCCAAATCAGAATATCTCCAAGCAAAACAGAAAAGTAACAAATCTCCAAGGGCGTCCTGAGACCTGAGAGCGTCATGATGTCTTGAGCTTCCATTTCATACAACCTGAGGCATATTTTAAGGATGCAGATAGACCATCTTTTCATCTTGATCTTTCTTTTATTTTATTTTTAAAGACGCAGGAGTGGCAAAATAATTAGGATTCACTCAACTCGGTAGGGCATCCATTTATACTCTTACAAAGGGATCAAAGTGCAGGATGCTGCCCTGCCAGAAACTATTCTTACACAGAGGGGATATAGTCTGGACCATCCAAATGTATCAAGACTTTGAATCCCTATGCTGGGTTATTTGAAACTCCAACAGACACACCACTATGGAGAAATTACTTAATCTGCGTCAAGATTTATTGCTATTGTGCTCCCTGCACTAGGTTAAAATAGAATACCTCAGAGGGGCTTCAGTGGGTCAGGAGTCTGATTCGCACTGCAAGTATTTCACAGCACATTACAAAGTTTCGGACAGAGCCTTTAATCCTCAAAATCATTAAATCCTACCTCTGCATTGATATGCATATAAAAACATTCTGCCAAATGAATCTGCTTTACATTGCCTTCAAAATATTGCTGCAACACAGGAAAGAGTAGGAATCTGAAACATTCTATGACTCACAGGGGTATAGTTTATCAAAAGGTGAAAGAGAGTTTGTGTAAAGCAAAAAAAGGAACTATTGTGTTGGATTGATTTAAGACTAAATGTACGCTGTCAAAAAAAATAGATTTTTCACCTGTCAGGCAGTCATTTTTACAAATGTATGATATGGGTACTGATTAGTGAAAATGCTTTTTTTTTTAGGTGAATTATAATATACCCCTTTGCTTCCTAGCCGTTCATCTTAGAGTTCTCCCTTTTGTGGGACTCACTTATATGCTGTTTCAGTTTCTAGGGAAAAGGTTAAGAGATACGTTCACTGCAAAGTAGAATTGATCTTTCAAAACCATCAAGTGGGCTTACAGTGAAAGAGGAAAGCCATGCCCAGAAAAACAAAGAAACTTCTGCAATGTGTGGAGGCTGTCAGTACATAAGGCACCAAATTCCATTTTCATATAAGAAACACGTGAGAACTGGCTCTCCTGACACTCACACTGACATTTCTCTGAAATTCTTATGACTTTGTCATCAACCCACATATTTTCAAAACAAATTGTCTCATGTTTGTTTGCTTTAAAAAACAAGACGCCATTGTCCTAGATGAAAATGTGACTTTATAGTAAAAATGTCAGCATGAAAACACAAGGAAGAAAAAAAAAACTGAGAGGAAAATAGAAAATAGAGTCTAAGTAGCCTTTTCTATGGGCCTGAATATTGGTGATTAAATGTGAATTCAAAAACTATAGCAAATATATTCTCATACCTCACAAGAATACTGGATGAATCATGTTAGAACATTTTAAAGCAATTTGTTTTTATGATACTTTTTTGTGAACTTGCAGAAATTAGTGACAACAACAACAAAATCAAGGGCTATTGACATCTCATAGCTGAAAAGCATAGCTGGCATCATTTTGCAACCTTGTTTTCCCTGGTTACATACAGAGTAAAAATAAAATATATCTGGCAGTTGAGAAATAGCAGGGTAATCTCTGGAAATTGTATTATAGATTATTTACCAAATGAATTGTTTCTCTTTATTATGATGTGAAACGGGAGAGTGCAGGAAAAGCAATACAGATGTAACCAAAAACCATAAGGCAACTTCACCTCCAAACCCACTGCTTTTTCAAGTAAGCTGTGCTGGGCTGCAATTTGGGTAGTATTCTTATATCTGTCTGGACAGAATCAGTGACTCATGTCAAAAAGCTATGCTTATACTCTTTAAAGAAAGTAGAAAAGTGATTGAATTAAGGCTGATTGATTTAAAGACTTGAAAAGTGATTGAATTAAGATAAGACCACACAATCTGTTCTATCTTTCTTAAGAAAATACATATGAAAAAAATTTAAATGAAAAATCAGGTCATGGAATCTTATTCAATTGCTTAATAACAGAATGAAAATATAAGTAGCAAGTATGTAACAACTTTTATTGGATATTTTCAGCCCCAAACAATGAGTACTAGAATTTAGCTCCTAAAGAGAAGCTTGCTGAGATAGATACTGAAGAAAAGGAAAGAAAGACTGCTAAAGATGGGAAAACTCATTCTAGATCTAGATCCCCTTCAAGACATCCATGAGCCTAGCACCAATTATTGTATTCAAGTTTCTTCAGCTCTTCCTAAAAGATTAACCATGTCTATGGTCTCGTCCAGCTGGAACAGTCTAATTTGTTTACATCATAACAACTATAACAGACTTAATTAAACTTGCCTGTCAAATTTTATTTCAGTTACCCTCATAACTAATTTCTGAAGAGTCAATGACCAAATTTATATGCAGTGTTGGTCAGAGATTTTTGGTGGCCAAGAACACAGGTGTGACTATTTACAATCTTGATCTAGATGTCACTGTCCCTACTTATTTCTCTATGGCTGTATGTTGCTACTAAAACCTCCATCCATTATTAGGAATGGAGAGGCAACCACCTGTGCTCCATCTTTCTGTAGTGATAAATGCCCTGATGCTGGTTTCTTTGCCATTAACACTGAAGAAGTTATGAAGGTTATGACTTAGGGCAAGAGGTCATGAAACAAAATAAGCCCAGAAGTTTAAGGAAATAAGAAAACAAAATACGAGAACACTGAAGAACCTGAGAGTGGGTTATATAGGTAAAGGGAATGGATTTAAAACAAAAAAATAAATAAAACATGTAGGTAAGAGGAGAAAGACAATAATTTTCAAAAATAATAAACACATTTGTTAGTGTACAATTTGTTCACAGTATTCTCTCATGGTTTTTTGTATTTCTGTAGTATCAGTTGTGACTTCTCCCTTTTCATTTCTTATTTTGTCTATTTGGGTTTTTTCTTTCCTCTTCTTGGTGAGTCTAGTCAGAGGTTTGTCAATTTTGTTTACATTTTCAAAGAACCAGCTCTATGTCTAGTCACCTATGACAGAGCATGATAATGTGAGAAAAAAGAATGTATACGTGTGTGTAACTGGGTAACCATGCTGTACAGTAGAAAAAAATTGTATTGGGGAAATAACAATAAAAAAATTTTTTAAATAATAATAAATGCACCTGGCTGAAGAGAAACAAAAAGTGATGATTTCCATATATGAGAACATAAATTCACCAAATATCTGTCCTTTTAGCAACCCATTTTCTACAGATGGTTCCAACCCTGCTGCCTACAGAATAAAGAAGAGGGTCCATTCAAAGACAGGATTATTAAGCAGTCATTTGAATCCAGGGGCCTATAAAGTCATTTTAAGTCCTATTTTTGCTTTTTTAATTAAAAAAGCTTTAACTCTCCCCTCATCACTTGTGGGCTGAATTGGTTTGATCCAGAGAGGCAGTTATATATAAGAGCAACCACTCTCTAGTGAATTAGGGGATCTCTCATGCAACACATCTCACCAATTACAAGGTAGGGATGCAATTCTATGATTTATCATACATTATACTGTTAAGTAATATAGCATTATAGATACAATTTGTACCCATCTCTCTGCAGATTAGAGAGGTGGCACATGAAGAGAGGATCATTAAACACAGAGAAAGGGCAAGGGCCAAGCTCTTCTCTTTAACAAGCTGCTCCAAGTACCACCTCTCTAATCCATGGAGAGGAAATAATACATTGTTCCAGTGGCTTATTCCAAATTGTGCTCTTTGGGGTTGGGCATTTTATTACAACAAAGAGATGCAGGAGAAAAACATCATTTCTATGTGTGAAAACAACAACTTCGGATTCATTGGGATGATTTCTCTCATTCCAAAGGTGATGGGATTTTTCACACTTGCATGAATATGGATGTGTGTGTAGATGCACATAAGACTCATGGATGCAAATCCATATCCTACACAAGCACAATGTATATTGACATTCTAATTTAAATGAGGACAAATTATTGAAATTTGATGCTCAGATGATATCATTTAGGCATTGCATTAGACCGCCACTATCCACTAAAAATATAATGCAAGCCATGTATGTAATTTTACATAGCAACTACATTTTAAAAAGTATAAAGAAACAGGGGAAATTAATTTAATACTTTATTTAACCCAATACATCAAAAATACTATCATTTCAACAAGCAAGCAATATAAAACCTATAAGTGAGGTATTTTGCATTATTTTCTTTATACTAAATCTTTGGAAGCTGGTATGTATTTTATTATTACAGCATATCTCATTTCAAACTAACATTTTAAGAGATCAGTAGCCATAGATGGCTGGTGGCTACCATACTATAGAGCACAGCATTAGAACTATGTATATCTTCTGGGACTCCCCAGTCTCCATTATGGCTTTTCTGTTTTGTTTGGTTAAGGGTGTATTTTTCAGCCACTTTACCCAAATAAGCAGAAGTTCTCAGAAGTGCACAGGGATGGAACGGTATTTCACTACAATGAGTATAACTCTTTTCAATTCCACTGAGATCTAGGCTCCTGCTGCTGAAAAGGTGAGTTCTTTAACCTCTATCTGCTCTGTCTGTATTTCCTTTTTAAGGTCAATAAATGTGGACATAAATATCAACCTGAACAGACAACCCAGCCCGCTCTCATTGGAATATCCTATTTGTAATACTCTTTTCTCTATAAGGCTTCTGTACTACCACTTCCAGCTTTATTAGACCCAATTAGATTTTCTTTTGCCCTGACTACACCCTCTTTATAACAGGAAAATTGTATAACCCGCTTGAATGGCAGTACAATGAGGTAGGCAAAGATATAAGGACACCGTTAGGCTGCCTCATAAACCCTAGCTTGTCATGGGACAAGTCATTGATTTCTATTGGCAATTTCATTGTAATGTCAGACTCTAACTTGAATTCATTCTTTGCTCCTCTCTGAGGTAAACAATGGGCCAAAGAGTAGAAACGGACTAAAGTGAAAGCATTGTAATTACTCTCAGAAATAATTGAGTAACCTGACTTGTCTGATATCTGAGAAAGCCTAGGCTAGTTGGGCTCCACATAACACCTGAACTAATTGCCCTCCTCCCCCAAATTAGTATCTGCCTCTGGACCTTGGAAAAAACAATTCAGCTGTGACTAGAATTAAAGAACTAGTCAAGGAAAAGATGAAAGGCAGGTCATCTGAGGAAAAAGAAGAAAAGCAGAAGTCCATTACTTCTCTATTAACCTCACTCTACTTATTAAGATCTATAACTCTCATACATATAGGATTGTAAGTTTGTTGGAAAGACCATGAGTTTCATTGGGTCAGACAGATTTGTTCTCAACTGTGACCCTACCAGTTATCTGCCCTGCATTATCGGCAAGTTTAAGTAAACTTTAGTTTTTTCATCTGCAGTAACAGTTTGGCATAATGTCTGCTCAGCTGAAATGTGCGAACTCCCAAGGTCGTCATACACTCAGCCATCTATGGGCTAAGGAAGAACATGGCTCCAAGTCTGCTTAGGAATCAGCCATATGTAACAGTGAGAGAGAGGTTGTTCGTTTTTTTTTCTTTTTAATCATTCTACACAGCTCCATATTACTTATTTTCTAGCATCACTGCCTTGCCAGCAAGATCCCATTCTGGGAGCTAGTCCACATGCTGTAGACAATTAGTCAGTCAAAAGTTCTTTGTGAACCTGTGTCCAGTAGTTGGGGTAAGTACTCCCAGAGTGGAGTCATTGCAGATGGTGGGATAATGGCAGTATTCATGTGAACTCTGTCCGGAAAGAGCCACAATAATTTCTTCCTAAGTATTCCCAAAGTCCTTTGTGTTCACTCAGCTATAACTGGAAGCAAGGATTACTGTCACTTCCATTGTTTGTCCCAGTCATGTCACTGTCCTACAGAGCTCTCATGTGCTGGTATATATAATTAGCTAGATGATAGATAAATAGAAAATAGATTTTATATATATATACACACACACATATATATGTAACTTTATCAACTAGAGTATAGTGCTGTGTAGTTTCTTTAGTCTTACTCACATCAGAGTTTCTTAGGTCAGAAACTTTTTCCTTTCAGTAAGGTTTTTACATACATTTGTATATAGTTAGATTCTTTAGTCATATTTTACATTCCATTCTGGGATATCCTGACCTCCTAGTGGTTTTTAACCTGCTTACATCAAGATTATTCTTTGATAGATGATAAATTATACATGTATAATTTATCTATTTTCTATTTATCATCTGTGTGTGTGTGTAAAACATATATAAATAAAATTTGGTAGTCTATAATGCTTACTGATATGATAATCACAACCTATTGTATTTGCACAGAACAACAGAACAGTATTTTCCATGGCATTTTTTTTTTTTTTTTTTTTTGATCCTCATAGCAGCCCTTTGAAGTTAGTTCAAAATCACTGTTCCCATTCGAGGCTCCTGATGGGTTAAGGTTGTCCAATTTACATCACAACCAAGTTCTTATACCTCAGACTAACATCTCCCATCTACTCCTGTATGGGTCTCTGTTGGTCTGTGACAAAATTTTAAGTGATCCACACAGACAATGACTATATCTTTCTCCGATATTTGTTTTCTAGAGAAGAGCTCTCCTTAGGTCTAATATTATGTCACTTCTAGTTTTCAGTAGTATTCAAAGGTCTTTTATATTCATGAAGGGATGTCAATAGATGAAAGGGATCTTTCTAAAGCTCTTAGAAAACCAAAATATTGACAAACTTGTATCCACCCTTTATTAAAAAGAAGAAAATAAGAAGTGTGGAAGGAAGGAGGGAAAGGGGGAAGAAAGGGGGAGGGGGGAAGAAGAAAGGGAGAAAGGAAGAAAGGAAAGTGCTGACTAATCAGAGGAAGGAAAAACCTGGGAACCACAAAGTCAGGTAAAATGTGTTATATGGTCCTTTTGCTTAGGTATTCTGTTCTTTTTGGGGAAAACAAGACCAAGATGGAAAAGAATCAGTGAACAAAAAGGTAATAAAATATTCTAGCTGAAGGGGATCAGAGGGCTACATCAATAAGGACAGTCACATCAGAGAAACAAGTGACATATAAGGTTTAAGACCTGAAAGAATTTATTACAATAACTCAATGGGAAAAAAAGAAAAAATTAAAACACTTCAGAAAAGCTCTTATTTGGCACTCATCATCAACATGCATATGGTTGATCTGAGAAATAAGGAATAAGTCCTTGTTCTAGACTAAAAGATCGTGTACCCCCAAAATTCATATGTTGAAACCTAATCACCCATGTTATGGTATGTGGAGCTGGGGCCTTTGGAAGGGGATTAGGTCATAGGGGTGAAACCCTCATGGTGGTATTAGTGCCCTTATACAAGAGATCTCAGACAGCTCCCTCACCCTTTCTGCTACATGAGGACCCAGTGAGAAGTCAGCCCAGGAGAGGGCTATCAAAGACAACAAATCTGCCAGCACCTTGATCTTGAACTTCCAATCTCCAGAACTGTGAGAAGTAAATGTCCACTGTTTACTTTTTGGTATAGCAGCCAAATGGATTCAGTTCATAAGTCTGAGCATCAAGAGAATGTGGACCACACCAAGCACTGAAACTAGTTTGCATGTCACTTAACAAGTTGCTTAGCTTCTCTTAGTTTCTTTTTCTTTTTTTTTTTTTTTTTGTGAGATGGGGAGGCATGAATTTATAGATCTTAAAGACACCTTCTAGCTCTAAGATCTCTTACCATTGTAATAGTAATAATAACAAATATATCTTGAATTGAGCAATTATTATAAGAAAACTACTCTCAGTCCTCACAATAATGTTGTGAGATTATTATCCCATTTTATTTATGAGATCACTGAGACCAGGAGAGTATAACCTGTACAGTGTCTTGAAGTGGGAGATCTAGAATCTGAACCCAAGTTTGTCCCCTGTTGATTCCATCAAGTTGCCTCATTGGTCTACTATGTCATGAAAACTTTATCCAAACCCCAATTTTATAAAGAAAGGAATGGCTAAACTATATCTTTAATTTTTATATTTCATAGACTACCCTAAATATAACAGAAACACTTTGAAATTACCATCAAAAGCCCTTGTTACTTAGGAAACACCTCCTCATCATATGTCCATTAGGCAATGAGGTCATCTTACCGATACTGCACCTGATCGGATTTTTTTGTTGAGATAAACTTTCTTTCAAAGCCTGGTCATCATAGCATTCAGACTTGAATCAGACTTGAAATTCCTAAACTAATGACATTGTTAATATTTGCTATACTATGTCCATTGGTAATTAAGCAAAACAGAGAATCCTGCCCAGGCCTGTCATCTCTTTCTCTTCCACAGGCTTAAAAAGAGAGAGAAAAAATCATTATGACTAATATTGCTGGATTTGATCACTGTCTCCCCTTTTCCTCATCATATAAAATGCCCAGTCCTCATCAGCCACCACAATGGCAAGGGAACAACAGGCCACCACAAATGGTGTGACAACTGTAGGGATGATCCACTGCCAAGGCAGGAGTGACAGGCAAATGCAGGGCATCTGAGTCCACAAGTCCACCTCAGCAAAGTCCTCAAAGGGTAGCAGAGAGGATGTGAAGCAGATTGGGAGGGCTTGAGAATTTTGCAAACCTGATCCCCTACCAACCCACCCCACAGCTGTAAACTGTAAAGTACTTACCTGATGTCACCATTTCTGGTACCTATCTTTTGCCAACAGTTAACATGGCCAGCATGACCTCACCCGTTTTGCGTCCTCCCCAATCCTAGCTTAGTTCCATTCATTGGGCTCTAGACTGGATGTGGGTGGGTAGGTTGGGCACAGAGCACAAAGCAGTCCCCCAGGGCTCCCTGGGACTTTCCTCACACAAAACCAGAGCAAAAGCAACATGGCTACTGGCAGTGCCAAGAAGCCTCAGGGAGAACAGGAAACAAAGGGGCAGTTTCTGAGGCCAAGATTTTGATTAAAGCACTTCTCAGGTTTCTCTCAGTCTGTGGCCTGAAGTCAGCACACAGATCTCAGCCTCTCCGTCCTGGCAGAAAGTAGGTGGTCAGGAGGAGCTGTTGCCCTGCGAAGACCTTGGGCTCACTCCTGACTTCTGAGTGGCCCTTGCAACGCTCTCCTAGCTCCTTTGCAACTGTCAGAGATCATATTAGTGTAGTTGTGAAGGTCTGACATAAGGATGAACAGAAGGGTTGTTACTGGCTAGTGAGAGGAGAGATGTTTCCCATCCAAAGGAGGGAAAAAAAAAATCCTCTCCTAATGAATAATGCTGGGAGTGGGGGAGAAGAGCCGTGGTCTCTCACTCACTCTTGCTCTCTCAAGTTAAAATCACAGAGCATGAGGCAGAATAAAATAGCAGTGTCCCCATACTGAAGTTAGTCCTAATGTTGAGTCTATAGAGTGCTCGCAGTCATGGATGGGGACAGACTGGCCCTATTTCCCAATCTAAGGACACACACAGGTCAGTATAGAGATGCATTTCAGCATTTTGTGGCTCAGAGCGATTCCAAGCTTATTAAGCCTTTTCTCAGCATCCCCTGTCCTCACACCACCTCAAACCACCATTAAAACCTCCACATTGTCTCACATCCTAATGGAAGTGAGACCCACTGTTGGCTGCAGAGTGGAGTGAGGGTAAAGCTGTGAGAATATGCCTGGTAATGATCAAAAAGAGAGAATGCTAAGGAGCTCAGAGGTCCCAAGAGAGGCGGGGCCCAATTTGTGCCAGTGTGGGAAAGTCACCAAGAGGCTAAATAAAAGGTCCTCACTTGGAAATGAAATGCTAAGCTTTCCCAGAAAATAAATTAAACAAACACAGTGACCCTTTAGGTTTGATATCATTGCATTAATAGTAATAACAATAATAAAGCTGACATAGATTCACAACCTGTAATTTGTAATATTTAGCTCCATGCTTCATATCTGTATAAAAGTTAAAGCATATTTTTCATTAATTCCAATACAAATTGGATTTCTTTTTCTACCTCTAATTGACCCCACCCTCCAGTCCTGATTAACTCTCCCTCTACCTCATTTTGGCAGGTGCTTCCTTATTCAGTGTTGAATCAAAAATCTAGGCTGTCCTTCCTGGAGGGCCCTTGAATCCAACTTAACCTGGCTGGTGTGATGTACTCTGCAGGAGGGAAGCAATGAAGCAGAACAAGGATGATCACAAATTGAGAACTGTTCTCCCAAATAATAAAAAGGGAGAAATTAGACAAAGTGCCTTTTCCATCATCTCCCCTACTCCTGTCCAATTCTGCATAAGGAATCCCTGGGAACTGTGAAAGGTATATTCTCTGCATTTGCAGAATGACCTCTAAAGAAGTCACTGTTACTCCCAAGGCCTGTATGACCCTGACTGGCGCTGGCCATTCCAGATGAGCCACAGGCAAACAGCAGACTGCGCTGTGGAGGGTAAGGAAGGTCACCAGGTTGGCCAAGAGAGTCTCTCACCCAGTAGCTGTGTGTTTTGGAACCAACCTGGAAACATTAACACAAAGGCCTGCCAATAAACTACATGGTGTTTGCATATCTTATATACACTGAAGAGAGAGAGAAATGCCTGGTGGGAAAGAGAAAGAAAAAGAAAAATGAACTCAGCTATTAAGCAGCTATAAAATGTTTTGCTCTCTCCCCTATTTAAAAAGCTCCATAGCATAAATAGTGGTCAAAAGTTCAGTGAACTGTCTTGTAGTGTAGGGTTCTATTCAAACGGGGCTATTTTCTGAGAGTCTCCTGACACCATATCTAATTTCCAAAATGAATATGCTTTAATTTTCCTTCTTCATGCATTGTGCTTTTTCCTCATTTAAAACAGCAACAGCCTCTGGCAGTAAAGGACATCACATTTCTGTGTGAGATGAAGCTTTTTTCCCTGTATGCAGGGGAATGGCATGGGTCAGGGGAGAAAAAATGTATGCAAAAAACAGCACACCCCACTGACCCTGGTATATTTTACATTACAATTTTGCCATTTCCAATATAGGTTCATTTTGCAATGGACCATATCAACCATATTTCAGGGTTTAAAAAAAAGAGGGGGGAGTGGTAGGTGAGGCATTGTCTGCATACAGTATGTCCTAGTACAATGCACCAATTGTCTGATTAGGGTGTAGTGTCACCTACAGAGAACATAGGCAGCCACATATACAGCTCCAGCCAGTCAGTGCAGGATACATTTGCAAAACAGATACCACGTGTGGATCCCGCCAATTAAAGGAAGCATTAGGGGACTTCTTTGTGAATGTAACCAAGAACAGCTAACTATTTTTAATGATATGAATGTCACTTTCAATGTCTCTAAGCTTACTTGAAAGCACCAATGTCCCACTGTCTTATTGAGAAAGACTACAAATAGAAACTGGGCATCTTAGAGATCTTAATACATCTATCTATCTCGCTATGTGTGTGTGTGTGTATAATATACATATATATACACACATTTTATATATATATATATACACACACACATATTCTAGACCCTTTGAGATATATATATATATATATACACACACACGCATATGATATATAAAGAATATAGAATCAGAAACTTATTTAAGTCTTTTTCTAACTCAGGTATCTGATAGAACTCAGTAGTTAAATAAGATAAAGACTTTACATGATGATAATCTTTTTTTTTTGATACTTAAAACCAATCCCTACTGGCTTTTTATTTTTATTTTTTGTGCTCAAACAGGATGAAATTTATTAAGAGTTAAAGGTAAAAAATTAGGTTTAAACATAAATTTTTTCTCATTATAGCTGGTTTGCAGTGTTCTGTCAATTTTCTATGGTACAGCATGGTGACCCAGTTACACATACAAGTATACAAACTTTTTTCTCAAATCATGCTCCAACATAAATTACTAGACATAGTTCCCAGTGTTATACAGCAGAATCTCATTGCATATCCATTCCAAAGGCAATAGTTTGCATCTATTAATCCCAAGTCCCAATCTACCCCACTCCCTCCACCCCCTTGGCAACCACAAGTCTGTTTTCCAAGTCCATGATTTTCTTTTATGTGGGAAGGTTCGTTTGTGCCACATATTAGATTCCAGATATAATTGTTATCATATGGTATTTGTCTCTTTCTGACTTACTTCACTTAGTATGAGAGGCTCTAGTTCCATTCATGCTGCTGCAAATGGCATTATGTCAGTTTTTTTTATGGCTGAGTAGTATTCCATTGTGTATATATACCACTTCTTCTTAATCCAGTCATCTGCTGATGGACATTTAGGTTGTTTCCATGTCTTGGCTGTTGTGGATAGTGCTGCAATGAACATGCAGGTGCATGTGTCTTTTTTAAGGAAAGTTTTGTCTGAATACATGCCCAAGAGTGGGATTGCTAGGTCATACGGTAGTTCTATGTATAGATTTATAAGGTACCTCCATACTGTTTTCCGTACCAGTTATATCAACTTACATTGACACCAACAGTTCAGGAGGGTTCCCTTTTCTCCACACCGCTCTCCAGCATTTGTTATATGTGGACTTATTAATGATGGCCATTCTGACTGGTGTGAGGTGGTATCTCATGGTAGTTTTGATTTGCATTTCTCTAATAATCAGGGATGTTGAGCATTTTTTCATGTGCTTGTTGGCCATCTGTATATCTTCTCTGAAGAAATGTCTATTCAGGTCTTTTGCCCACTTTCCAACTGGGTGGTTGGCTTTTTTGCTGTTGAGTTGTATAAGTTGCTTGTATATTCTAGAGATTAAGCCCTTGTCAGTTGCATCATTTGAAATGATTTTCTCCCATTCTGTAAGTTGTCTTTTTGGTTTCTTTTTGGTTTCCTTTGCTGTGCCAAAGCTTGTCCATTTGATGAGGTCCCAATGGTTTATTTTTGCTTTTATTTCTGTTGCTTTGGAAGACTGACCTGAGAACACATTTGTAAAGGTGATGTCAGAGAATGTTTTGCCTATGTTCTCTTCCAGGAGTTTGATGGTGTCTTGTCTTATATTTAAGTCTTTAGACCATTTTGAGTTTATTTTTGTGCATTGTGTGAGAGTGTGTTCTAGTTTCACTGATCTGCATGCAGCTGTCCAGGTTTCCCATCAAGACCCGCTGAAAATACTGTCTTTTTCCCATTTTATGTTCTTGCCTCCTTTGTCAAAGAGTAATTGATCATAGGTGTCTGGGTGATGATAATCTTAAGTGTTGATGCACACTAATTATTTAACATAGATATCTGTAAAGATAGTATACAGGTTTTTTTTTTTTCCTGGGTCACTTCCTATCATGAATAATCACTCTTGCATTAAAGTATTTTTTATTAGTCAAGTCCCAATAAATCAATCAATCAGTCAGGATTTTGGGGGCAAGATATATAGAAGTTGTGAAAGGGATATGAAGTATGGCCACTGCCTTTAAAATACCTACAGTTCAGCAGATGAAATAAAAAGAAAAGGCCTGAAATCACCTGACAGTAAGCTTTGCAATCTGAAACACCAGATAAATATTTGGTACTTGATTTAAACTGGCTTGTATTGGCAATAAAATGTGTAATGTTGATAAAATAGTGCTGTCTAGTGTAGTCAAAGAAGACTTGATGAAAGACGAAAGAGGTGGCACTTCATCTGGACACCAAAAGATGAACAAGGTAATGGGAGAAGGAAATGATGGGAAAAGGGGGGTAATTGGGACAGGTAGATTCACAAACACAAAGACACAGGGACCAAGAACTTGCTATTCCCTGTGTAAGTGTCATTAGCATATCTATGCTTCAAACAGGTATATCCTGCTTATAATAATGGCCTTCTCTTGAGAAAAAAAAAAATCAAAGATGAGCATAATACACTCAGTGTCCTAGAAACTTGGGCCCCTAGACACTCATAAAATAAGATGTGAATGGTGTCTCACTTCACTGAGGGCATGTACCCAGGATGCAATCATCTCATAGAATACTCTTTACTCCCCCATGAGCTTTGAGTTTACTGTTCCATTGCACAGATGAGGAAACTTCAGCTAAGAGAGGAGATGTGCCAAAGGTCACTAATGCATGCTGGTGCTGAGACCAGGCAATCTACCTTCAGAGTCCAAGCATGTTCAACCAAACCACACTTCCCTTCTAAGAAGTGGTGATTGCGAAAGATGAATAAACAAGAAACTGTATCTCATCAAAGGTTAGAGACTCTTCACACAAAGATAAATAATGGTTATATTAGAAAGCATATGATAAAATTGGTAGACTCTGCTTTAGGAAAACCCTATTAAAATCTAAACCTATTAATCTGGTATACCAGGGAGTAATTACTCATAAGATGGCAGTTCTTACCATGGGGTTACTTTAACCAGCAAGATCTCTAGGCCTACCTAAAATAGGACTCCATTTACAATGAACTTCAGGCATGTTATAAAGAATAAAGTGAGGTGCCTAATACCAGAGTCTTTTAAGCTGATTAGTTACAGTATTACCTTACATCAACCTTGCTCAGAACTGTCTGATAGAAATAAAATATGAGCCACACATATAATTTTAAATTTTAGAGTAGCTACATTTTAAAGAAAATGAAGCATGTGAAATTTAATCTTTTACTTAATCTAATATATCCAAATATGACTTTGATAATCAATATAAAGATTATTGAGATATTTTACTTTTTTGTATTGCCATCAACATCTGGTATATATTTTATATTTACAGTTCTTCTGAAATAAGATTAGCTACATTTCAAATGCTCAGTAGCCACATGCAGCCAGTGACTACTATAATGAATGGCACAGATCTACCTCTTTATATCTCTATTGTAAGGTCAACCTTGGCTCTTATTGGAACAGATTATTGAGCACACATACTGGTAACTTAATTCTAGGTACAATCTGTATACATATATTTAATTTCTTCCTAAGAGCTATCCTAATTCTACTTACCTACACAGAGGTAATAAGCACTGACAAATATATACTTATGGATACAAGTGTACAAGTAGGAATATAGCCAGGGCTTCCTCTTATGGCATAGTTGGCTGACATGAAGTATGGTTGAATCTTGCCACCTGAAATCTTGGATGTGAAGGCACATATTTCTTCCTTTATTACTTTTAATGTAACAACTTCTAAAAAAAGTATTGGAAACAATTATGGTAAGCAAATTGTGAGAGAGGTGAGTTCACTGCACCAGAAACCCAAGCATTAAAAATGTGAAACAATACGTTGCAAGAAAATGAAATATGGCCATATAGATTTTATCTGTAAAGGAAAGCTAAGATTGCAGATATTAAACGGAAGGAGAAGTTTTCAGCATATTCAGGCAAATAAAGAAGATTTCCAAGTAAAATAACTTTACCAGTTGCTAAGGAGAGATGTTTCAATTCATGTAAAGTTTTAGTGAAAAGAGATCTCTTTAGTGGTCATACTCAGAAATACTTTAACCCTTCTGGGATTGCCCCTCCTCTACTCTGTTCACTGGTCTCCATCCTTAAAAACACTTTCTGGATAAGTTATAGCTCTTCATCTACATCCAGTGAAGTGATGGTGGGAGCAAAGATCTACTTCATTCCTTCAAGTTCTTCCAAGGCCTTCTGATAAGGGAGAAATGTAGCAGGCCAGCTAGCCTAGAAACATTCAGCTCTGTAGTCATTGAACGTGATAGCCCCAAAGTTCTTCAAAATAAATGGAACAAGTTTAATATTCTCGGGCAGGGATCATTCCTGGAGACAAGTTGTCGACACATTCACCACACAATGTCCAACACACCACAGGGGAGGAAGAGCGCAAGGTGATCTGGAGAAGTAGGAGTGCTCCAGCATGTGTAGGGATATTGTTCTCCATTTCACTTGCCTATTTTGTTAACTGAGAATAACATTCTTCCAAAATCTCCCAACTAACTAAAATAACTCAAAGACTCTGGGGAACTGTCTATTGGCAATGGTTCAACAATAAACAAAAAGAACAATACATGAAAGTTTTAATTAGATCATTTAAATTTAGAGTGTAAAAAAACTATATTAGGGAGCAGATAGTGGAATGTATCAGATGTGGAGTCCAGATTCAGACACCACAAAATGAAATCAGGCAGAAGGCCTAAAACTATGGCATAGCTGGATCTTTTCCCTCAGTACTTCAAGTCTGCATTCCTTTTCCCCATGATGCCCCGCTTATTTGCAATTTAAATTGTGGTATCTGTACCTCATTTATCGCACCTATTGCTTATCCGCATATAAATCTATTTTAGAGCTGAGCACTAAGTTAGAAAGATTTGTTATAAATGTCTTATTTTAATATTTTATGCATGTACTATAATTTGATTCAAAGTGCTGTTTGTCTAAAATATATAACGATGTGTGCTGTGATCAGGCTTCTGTTCTTCAGGAAATATATTTAAGGCAAAACAATTAACTCATCTGTGCATAACACTCAGAGTCTTGCTCGTGTTTTGAATCACTTTAATGTACATTCATTCTCCATCCTTTCTTCTGTGGAATCTTTTTATAAACTGGGGTATGGGCATCTCATCTTCCCTAGATCAAGATGGGAATCCCTCCTCAATTTTCTCCTCAATTCCCATTTCTACGGGAGAGGAAACCCCTTTGAAATCAGCAGGGGCCATAGAGACTTATGATAAAGGGGCCCAAGAATCTGAGAGTAGGGAAGGGAAACAAATATTTTTTGAGCCCACAGCAATGCAAGGTACTATCCTAGAGCCTTCAGATATTCTGTCTTAATCCTCACCAAAAAACTGAGATGGCTATTTTAATGTCCATCTTGCAGATGGAGTCACTGAAGCTCAGGGAAGATGCATAGAGCCCTAGGGACATATGGTGGAGCATTTTACTCCAAATCCTTACTCTTTCCACATACCATGCTACTTCCAGTGCATTCTATTTTAATATACCCCATTCAAAATAGGACCATTCAACATACAAGCTAAATTTTATGACACATCACTCAGCTCTGTTTTCCAGCTCATTGGAAACATCCTCCCATGTCTTGTGAGTGACAAAACAAATTGCATTTTCAAAGCAATTCCCAGTCTGCTGAAGATGATGAGTAAACATGGTTACATTAAAAACAGTTCTAATGATGTGTAAATACATCATACATACATACATACATATACACATATATACATAAAATGAAAAGGTATAGTACAGGGAACTAACTGTATTGAAAGAGAATATGATGGAAGATAAAACGAGAGAAAGAATGTATTTATGTGTGTATATATACATAATGTGTATATATATATATATAACTGGGTTACTTCGCTGTACAGCAGAAATTGTCAAAACATTGTAAATCAACTATAATTGAATAAAAATAATTTTAAAATAATAATATATGCACATATACAAAGAGAAAAAATAAAAGGTAGCCCCAGTCTATTTAAATCATTGCATGCATTCACAGACTGATGCAAAGATTGACCTTAGGAAACATTAAGTGGAGGGCAAACTCTACTCTCCCCACTCTAGACCCCCAAAAGCATTCTATGAGCAAAACCAGGTAAATTAAAGAAAACCTTCCCTAACAGATTAAATGCTACCATTATAATCTCTAAGTAGCTTAGCGATTAGTACTTAGTACTAAGTAGCTTAGCCCTTATCACAGCTGCAATTTTATATTTTTCATTTTTACATTTGTTAATTTTACATTTGTTGAACTATTTGATTAATGTCTGTGTCCCTTGTAGATTAAATCTTTCTTTTCTCCTTCTGTGGCATCCCTAGTCCCAAGCACATAGTAGATACTCAACAATCATTTCTCAAATGAATGATTGAATGAATTGTGTATTTTCACTGTTAATTTCACAGGAATTTATACCATAAAAGGATTTAGTTCCATAAAACCAGATCAGGTAGTAAAACCACATACCTCTCCCATATTAGTTGCCTTTTTTGGTCCTGCCATATCCTAGAACCAGCTCCAGGTCTCACTACCAAAACGTGTCACCTGAAGCAATTATGCTGATAGATCTCATGGGAGAAACTACGTGTGTGTGTGTGTGTGTGTGTGTGTGTGTGTGTGTGTGTACAAAACTGAACTCCCAAGGCAGGGGAACATCATTGCTGATGTTGCTTTACTGGATACATGTTAAGTCCTTTCTCTCCAGTGATTTGGAATAGCAATTACCTGAGGGCAAGGATCTTGACTGTCTGTCTTTGTATCCTAAGCTCTATGTAGAGGGCTGGCATATTGTAAGTTCTCAGCAAAGGGATCATTTGAACCAAGTCCCTAAATGGAAGCTTCTGAGAATTGGTAGCCCAAAATCAGTTCAGGAAAGGCAGGCAGCACCTTCTCAAAAACTTTAAGCCAAAGAAAAATAGCCTTGGTCTCTATAGGGAGGTCTCACCATAGGAGCTCTCAGTTTATCTCTTATACTTCCTGACAGGCAGACCAAGAGCTTATGAGTAGAGGCAGGGGAGATTCAAGTGCCAACCATTTGCCAAAGTCTGTATTCAGCCCACACTCCTTTTCCTCTGTCCCTGCCATGCTTTGTTGGCAAGGGACTGTAGGATACCAGATTCAATGGTCTGAAAAGCCTTATGTTCACCAGTAAGGAAATGTATCTGCTTAGCCAAAATCCATGTGAATACTGACGTTTTTATCTTAATTGTTAGTTAATTTTCTTCAAACACGCCTTTGCTAATACCTTTGACAAATGTCTGTGGTTTTTGCTAATTCAATTGAATTCAATGAGCAATATACTGAGTTTCTACTATGTGGCTGGCACAATGCTAAGCATCACAGGAGGCCCCACTCCCCAAAAAATAGATTAGTGTCTACCTTCAAGGAGGTCTAACAGGAAAGAAGAAAGATAGACATGCACGCAAATAACTGCAACTCAGTTGCTTGTCCTTTTGGAGTTCCAAACTTTGATAATGTAGAATTCATATCTTTTGTCTTTTCTGCCAAGGAAATTGCTGAGTTTTATTGGCAATCCTAAAATGTCTATATAGGAGACACTCAGGGATAAGAATTTGTTTGCAAAGGACAAAAGGGCCTGAAGTTGCAATTCAAGCTATGTACATAAAACTATAAATTAAAAAGTCAGTGTACTTGAAAGACTAAGGAAGCATGTCAGAGATTTGGTGTAAGAAGGGGATGGGCTTTAGCACCAATTGGATAAACTTTTAAGAAACCCTAATTTTACTCTTTATTTCTTTCCTGGTAATCATAACAATCTATAATTACATTGTTTATTTACATTTACTTGATGTTCTGTTTTCCTCACTAGAATGTAATCTCATATGAGCAAAGACATTGTCTGTATGTTCACAGTTGCATCTCTAGTGGTTTCTGGCACAAAGTAGGCTCTGTATCAGTATTTTTGAAAGATGCGTATGATGGACAGCAGACAATACTGAGCTCATGAGAAGAAAAATTCAAACTGGTCTTATACTTTGCCCAAACCTAACACTATGGAGGGAAGTAGATATAAATCTTTTCATTGGGATAAAATGAGACTGTGAGAAAGATGTATCACTACTTTCCCTGGAATAATTACTTCATGGTCCTCTTTTTTTTTTTTTTTTTTTTTTTTTTTTTTTGTCTTTTTGGGGCTGCACCTGCGGCATATGGAAGTTCCCAGGCTAGGGGGCAAATCAGAGCCATAGCTGTCAGCCTATGCCACAGCCACAGCAATACCAGACTTGAGCCACATCTGCAGCCTACACTGCAGCTCAGGGCAAGGCCAGATCTGTTAACCCACTGAGAGAGGCCAAGGATCGAATCTAGGTCCTCATGGATACTAGGTGGGTTTGTTACTGCTGAGCCATGATGGGAACTCTATGCTATGTTATTTCTGATGGACAACGGGGGAGGTAGTGATTGCATTTCCACATCATCATACTTAAATGCCTTTGAATAAAAGTGCACAGTCAAGAACTAAGAATATCAGCACTGAAGGACCATATGGATGTCAAGGTTGTTACCCTGAAGAAACACCATAAGCAATCAACACTCATCTTCTGGAAAGTCAGCCCATGCTGCTGCTAGCCTCACTTCTCCATCATAAGGCTTACATGTCAGTGTGTATGTATCTAACTTTTTCTAAAAAATAAAAACCCTGAATAAGAGAAAGTTCCTGCTGAGACCACTTGTCTGGCATCCTGGGAAGGACTCAAGAGGATTGTTCATCTATTTACTGGTAGAATTTTCCATGCTCAATAAATTCTCTGGTTCCATAACTGCAACTTTACGGATGATGTATTCCCTTTCCAACGTTCTAGATCCCCCTTTGACTTTCACAACTTTTAGTGGTCTGGTACCCTGTACAAGGTTTATTTTGGGTATGTAACGATCTTGAAGGCATAGAACAGAAACCTCTCTACCTCCTATGGTGAGTACTCAAGAGGATGTCTAACCCTGGAAATTAACTAGGCAAGTTTTAGCAGGAAGTGATAATGAGAATAAAAAAAACACTTCTTATCTCCAACTTGAATCTCCATCCAAATAGCTGGAAAGCTTAAAACTGAAGAGCAAATCATTTCTAAAAAGAAAAAAAAAGCAATTGAGTAATGATAGTTAATTCTTCTTTCATACTAATTATTTATATATGAATTGCTCATTAAAGTCTATATTCAGGCTAGAACTTGATGCTAGAGGAAATAGGCATCAGACTGGTCCAGAGAAAAATGCTCTCTCTCAGATCCAGAGAGAAATCTGCATGCCAGGCAGTCATTGCACACAAATGCCAGTGATTACTTTGTCCATTAAACCAGAAGAGTTGTGGAAAGGATTTTGCACATTGCCTAGTAGAAGGTAGACTCATTAAATTGTTGTTATATTATCCACCAAATCTATTTCAAATAGAGGAAAAAAAAACTCAGTAATATATTGATAGCTTTCGGTGTCACCTTTGAAGATACAAGTCAGAAAAGGTTTGTTTCTTATCAGAAATAGAGTATATGTTGATCCAATATACATCTCTAAATATACCTACTCCTGTTTTAGGCCACACTTTTTCATCAGAGATTCACCCCTTGCCCTTTCATCATTGGCCAAGGCAGAGGAAGGAAATGGATCAAGGTCATATGGGAATTTTTCCCTCAGAGGTTACTGGTAATTACCCAAAAAGTCACTAGAAAAAGTTTACAGAACCTCCAACAGATCTCCTAATTTTATTCCTTATTTTCTTAATAAAAGTCCTCTCCGTCTATAGTTATCATGGCACATTGCTTACGTTTACTTGCAGATGATCTGTCTTCTCCATTTAAAAAGTAATCACCCTGTGTGCAGAACTTGTCAGTCCACTAGAACCTAAGGATAACTGTCCATCACTTTATCCTAGCACCCTTTATTTCTAAGACTTTGAATGTGGAAAATAAAAATTTCCCTCACTGACCACTTTCTCAGTTTTATTTTAATTCTGCTACATGGAATGATTTTTCCTTGTCAGCAGAAAACTTTACTTCCAGTTCACAAAAGAAACCTTAGACCCTCTGAGCCCTAATTGGTTGCAAGGAACAGAAACACTCTCAAACAAATGGGAAGTCAAGGGGAAGGGAAGTTTGTTGTAGGGACATAAAGAGGTCTCATGGGATCTGGAAAAACTGAAGAGCCAGTTGTGAAAGATTAGGAAACACAGAAAAACATGCAGCCTCGGAAATTCTCTCATTGTGTGGTTACTTTTCTCCTTGCTCCACTGTTTTATCGTGGCTTTATTAACCCATACATAGTTGCCAAGGCCACATCTCACTCTACTCTCCTTTCCATCTTAGGAGTTTGTAAATGTGGGCACCTGCTTAGGAGTTTATAAATGTGGGCACCTGCTAATAATCAACATGGTACCTCAGTACACAATCACAGAACTGCTGAAAAAGGAATCAGATCGGCTCAATCTAGTTTTCCTTAGATGTGTCCCAGGACATGTCACTGACATACCTATCTAGAGCCACAAGACAAGCAGGGAAGAGAATAGACCAAAGTCATATGGGAAGCAGAGGCTTCAGAAGGGAAGAGCTTCAAAGAAAGGGGCAGGGCACTGTTAAGTTCCTATCAGCCATGGTGCTATTTATAAATACCTTAGAACATATTCCAGGTAGCCCAGATAACATGGTTCACTACTGTCTTCCATCTATGTATAAAAACATAATGGTTAATAAAAATGAATACATCTTTCACAACAGGTTATTCAGTACATGTGCTAGGATATTCCATTTTCCATCGTTTTAGCATGGGTACTTGGTGAATATGTTGCTTTATTGATGATGATGGTAACAATAACTAACCATATGATGCTTATTATATGTCATACAGTTTTCTAAGCTATTTACATCTATTAAGTAATTTAATTCTCACAAAATCCTGATGAGGTAGGCAAAATTATTAATCCAATTTTGAGATGAAGACAATTAATCATAGAGAGCTGCGCTACCATGGAGTTAGTAAATGGTGTGGCCAGATCTGAATATGGCTCATTTTAAATACTAAATTAAAAAAAAATAGTATCGGATAACATAATGTACCAATTGATTCTAAGTACCCTTTAGATATGAGAAGCTTCACTAATGCCATGTTTTGATGACAGCTAATAAGTGTCAACTTTGTGCCTTGCTAAAGAATTGATTATATCGAGTTTTATTTTTTGCTTTGTGTTTGCCAGTTGTTATTTAGAATCCATGGGGTGGGGGAGGTCTCACAACTAAGATACAGAGACTCCCAAAGAATTCTCTTCTGAGAGCTCTTAGGAAGTCATGCCTTAGAGGGAAAAGATGCCAGCCCTCTACCACTGGCTTTCAGTGTTGAAGGGAGAAGAACAGTGACCAGTCTCACCCCAGGAGATTTCCTGAGTCTGCTCTCCTCACTTCCATTTTCAGTGATTTTTTTTTTTTTATTTCACCCTCTTGATAAACAAAAACAGATTTCTAGGGGAAAAAATAGCATAACAACTTTATTTTTTTTTCCCCAGAAAGCCACTTTCACGGCAGATGGAACTCAGCATGCTATCACCCAAATCTTAAGTAAACCTGAAATATGAAGATTCCCTTATACTGAGGGCCAGGCATCGTCCCATTTTGTGTCTCTTTCACTGACACTTTGAACTAGTGTACACTTCCTTAATCTGGCCCCATTATCAGCCTAATAATACCTCCCGATATTCATAAATGCCTAGCGAGACTTTCAGCTATTTTGTGCAAAGGAGAAATATCCAGCTAAATTGAGAAGATTACCACATCACCACATACATCAGTGACAGGCTCTGTGCTATTACAGTTGATTTTTGTTGACAGTTGGCTGTAGGCAGTTGTGTTTCAAATGCCTTTTTTCACTGGGAAATTAAACAAAATCCCATGCAAAATGCAGCCCTCCAGTTCAAAAACTGTAAATCCCAAATTAGCATTTCATACTTTAAAAGGTAGCACAGCACAATTTTCCATTGAAAGGTCTGTACAGTTGACACAAATGGGTGCTTCAGACATGACACTAATGCTACTGGTGCCTTTTAAGAAAGCCACCTTTTCAGATATTATTTTTCCTTTCTCAATAATCTGCATATACTACAGTTCTTGCCTATGGAAGAATAGAAGAGAGGAAAGAGAGAAAAAAAATCCGACTTACTGCTTTAAGTATACTGTGTTCCCAGAGATTTCTAAACAATAGGGTAACTGAAAAAGAGATGGGTTAATTAAGCCTCCTTGAAAAGAATAAAGGAAACCTAGGTATCCAAAGGTTAAATATCACTTCTTCCACCAAATACTATCAAAAAAAAAGGTATTTCTATAAGCTGGAAAGGTATCTTTGTTTAGAACAGTCCTGATATAGGAGCTTCTCAACTTTACTCTGGAATGAGTTAGAGCCCAATTTGATAAAATTTTAGCTTGGGGGGAGGGGAGTCATAAGACTGACATTGAATAGGGCCATTTGATTCTTAAGCCTGGAAATCCATTTTCTTTCCTACCCTGGAGACTCTTAAGAGTGAAAGTGTTTTTAACAGTGCCATTCCTTCATTCAGAACAATTGCTATTTAACTAGAAAAAAAAAAAAAAAAAAAGACAATAGTTGTCAGTTGGCTATCCAGGACACAAATATATTCAGAGGAAGAAATGTAATGCTTCTTTCTGGACTGTGGCAGAAACATAAAATGCTAGTCAGGCAACTTCATGCCAATTCTTTTGCAAACATCTCACCAACAGCACTGATCTTAGGCATATAAAACCAAATGTCCAGTGGTTAGAACTATCATGCAATGACCAAATGGAGATGAGAAGCCTTGGCCCTGTCCCTTGGCACTTTCAAAATTTGAAGAGAACAAAATTCTGCACTCTTAAAAATAAGAGTTTATATCTTAATGTTTACACAGTTAAAGGACAACCACCACCTCAGTTCTGAATGGTGAACATGTAAAAAATATTAGAGTCTCATTTAGCTTAGCAAGGGCTAAAAGCATGGGACTAAGTTTATACGAGGAATGGAAAACTTCGTCAAAGTTTTGGCTGCAACCCTGAACTTCCCCCTAGATGTTTCTGAGTTAAATGGCCCAACTTTAAATTACATTCCAATTTTGTTCTTGATTAACCATGTTCTAAGGGCAACTATCAGCCTATGACTTCAGATAAACCTTGCTTCTACAAAATTTAGTGTTTATCAGATCAGAAGAATCACCTCAGCTCTGTCTTCTCCTTTCTCCCACCCATATAGTTTGTCTCCTCATAAAGGAACCCAACCCCAAGAAGGTGGGTATAAGAAAAGACAGTCATGCAAATTATGGTGATAGAGAGCATTTTCATGGTTGTTTAGGGCTAGAATGGAATGGAAAGTGACTGTGAAGAGGCATAAGGGATCTTTTGGAGTTAGTTGGAAATGCCATGCACCTTGATTGCAGTGGTGGCTACGTGAATTTTACATGGGTACAGTTTATTGCAAATACAGTATACTTCAATCAAGCTGACTCAAAAAGAAAACAAGCAATTAAAACAGAGGTATCAGGGAGTTCCCGTCGTGACGCAGTGGTTAATGAATCCGACTAGGAACCATGAGGTTGCAGGTTTGGTCCCTGCCCTTGCTCAGTGGGTCAACGATCCAGCGTTGCTGTGAGCTGTGGTGTAGGTCACAGACGCGGCTCGGATCCCACGTTGCTGTGGCTCTGGCATAGGCTGGCAGCTACAGCTCCGATTGGACCCCTAGCCTGGGAACCTCCCATATGCCGTGGGAGCGGCCCAAGAAATGGCAAAAAAAAAAAAAGACAAACAAAAAACAAAACAAAAAAACCAAAAAAACAGGTATCATATTCCATGAAACAGAATTTCATACAGAAGCATAGTGGGACACTTAAAGAGGAACCCAGGTCCACACCAATTTCAGACCAAGGAAAATCTAAACACTGTGTAGTTTGTATTCTTAACTGGAGAGTAAGCAAAGCCTAAATTACATTCTTTCTCAGGTGAAGACAAGAAGTGTCCTAATAAAGTGGGGGTAAGTAACATTACAATTACATGAGAAACTAACTCTAGATTTTTTACTTGGAGATCAAATTTTTTTAAATCTTTTGTTAAAAAGGAAAAAGAAGGAGTTCCCGTTGTGGCTCAGTGGTTAACGAATCTGACTAGGAACCATGAGGTTGTGGGTTCACTCCCTGGCCTTGCTCAGTGGGTTAAGGATCCAGCATTGTCATGAGCTGTGGTGTAGGTTGCAGACATGACTCGAACCCCACGTTGCTGTGGCTCTGGTGTAGGCCAATTAGACCCCCAGCCTGGGAACCTCAATATGCTGCAGGTGCAGCCCTAGAAAAGACAACAAAAAAACAAACAAACAAACAAAAACAATAAGAAAGCAAGCTCCCAATTCTCTATGGAATTAAGAGATGTACTTTTGTCTTTGTTTAAGAATAAGAGTTCCCCAGGGTTCCTGAAAGCATCACCTGAATGCTTCTTTACTTACTTCTCAAAGACACAAATATCTGTGCCCAATTTGGAAATTATTTGCAGGACACAGGTTGTATTCATGAACAAAAGTTCAGCTTCCCAAAGACAATAAAGGCAGTTCAGTGAGGATATTTAGTGAGCCAGTCAGCAATGGCTCACTAAGTGGAAAAGGTGACATAGTCAGAGGGATAAAGGAGGGTACTGCTTCAAGAGCTGGTATTATAAGAAAATTATAAATTCCAAAAACAAATTAGAAATAATTGTTCCCCTTCAAAAGGATTTTTTGCACTTTACAAAATTGATATAGACCAAAACTATGCTTTAAATATAAATATCCTTTAGTCCATTTGAAATGTTATTTAATTTTAAATTGTTTAAGGAAAACTTTTCAAGAATATTTTGAGTATAAAGCAATTTGATTATGAACAGGTATTAATGTCTCCTCCAAGAATGCATAACACACTTTCATTTAAAAAAAATTAAACATCATCTGATCACTCTAATTTTGGCCTCTGTGACATTCCTAATGAGGCAGGCAATAGGAAGTGCAGATTGTCCCCATTTTTGGATGGGAAGTTGAGTGTTCAGAGCTTACGTGATTATCCTGGAGTTACCAAATTAGTAGAGATGGACCACTAACTGATTTCCAAATATAGTACCATTTCACTAGACAAATGCTTCTTCCTTCTGTAGTTATATTTGAAAAATACATCACACATTGTCTATTATTCTTTTCAAAGAGCTTCTCATAATTATACATTCATTCATTTACTCACTCCGTAAAGAAGCATTCATTAAAAATGTACTAAATGCTGATCCCCAAGTGAATAGCACATGACCCACATCTTCAAAAATCTTAGATTACAGTTGAGGTAAAAGACACATTAACACTTTATAAACAAATAGCAGAGTCCAATGATACAGGCATAAGATGTTAAGATAAGACCAAGGAGACTTAGTCAAAGTCAGGGTCTAAGAGAGAAATTAGAGAAGAAGTCTTGAGAGACATAACATCTGAGCTGAGTTTTGAAGACGGTGTTAAAGTTAGTTAGCCAGGAAAAGGAAAAGGTGGTAGAAAGGATTGTTTGGGAAGAGGGCAGGGGTAGGATGGTATAGGATAAAGGAGGATAAAACTTACCAAGTCCTAACATTTTAAAAGGACTTAGGAAACAGTATTTGCAGAAGTGTGAAGCAACAGACACAAGCTCTGTTAGCTGAGAGGAGTTGGTTGATTCTGGCTTCTACTTAGCTTTGTTCTCACTCTTCCCATTGCCAATTCAGGTAGACACAATAATTAAATGTTTGTTATTTCATAAAAATATGGTTGGTTATTGGCCATGTTTCACCTTTAAAATATAAAATATCATAGAAGAAGAAGAATGTTTGAAAATATTGATTTCTAGTTGAGGACATCATCCATAACATCTATATATCACTTCTTAAAAAATGGTTTCCTACATATTATTTTAAAACAACCAAGGAATTAGATTCTGCACATGGGGGAGCTTAGGGATGGGAGAAAAAAAGGCTAAGAGAAGAAAAGCACCTTGACAAAATCACAGGGTAAGTGGCAGAGTACACACTTAAATCCAAATTTTCTGAAATCCCTGCTCAAGCTCTTTCCACTATACTCCCAGATACCTCTGGTGAAACATGCAAAGGAGGATTTTTAATATTTTTTGTATTTTTTTGCCTTAATATGTACACTATTATTAATGTAATATGTACATATTATTCCTTACCTTAAAAAATCATAAGTAAAATCATAAATATTATTACTGTGGGTGGGGGAGGAAGCTACATGGTAGTAAAGAGGTTAAATACATAGAACTTTCAAACAGAAGCCGCAAAGTTTATGTTACTGCAGAGCTACATATCTATGATGTCATAGTTAAAACATGTAAAAAGGTTAAACATATTTCTTATGTTAGAAAATAATAGCTTTTATTCAACTCATTCCAACCCTATGTATTCAATGGCCCCTTTTTAAGACATGGGGGAAAAAATCATTGGCTTATTTTTGTATCAGAAATTCAGAGGAAGAAATAATTCCTCATGTTATTTTTCAATCATCCAGCTAAATTCAAGCTCCCTTTGACACTGATGCTATTCCCAATTCAACATTGCTAAATTTTAACTACCCTCCCTTTCAATTAGCTGGCTTTCTGTTTGCTTACTTTGTCCGTGGTTATAGCCTTCCCTCATGGACCTAAGATCACTGTTTTCCTTTCTCTTTATGCTCTGTGAGCATCAAGTATCATGGGGCATGCGTGTAATTGTCATTCAGTGTGAAAAAGCCAGCTGGAGGTATCACAATCATGTCAATATACCAGTCAGCAAGAAAACCTCCAACCTTATTGTTTCTATTTAGATATAGTATTACATGGATTGAAAACTGCTGCTCCTACAAACGTCTGAGTGATATTACCATGTTTCTCATACTTTTATACAATCAACTAATAAAAATATGTGTGTATCTATATATGCATACATACTATTGAATTATATATATATATAAATATATACAATTGTGCCAAAGAAAATAAAATTTACCATATCTACATAATACAAGCAGAATCAGAAATTACTTAATTACTATATAAGTAAAAGATGGATTCTTAGGGCTCTGAGAAACTGTGAGAGGTTAAGTAGATGAGATCAGCTCACTCTCTTTAAGAACTGCAGTAAAATCCATCCAGCAAAGACTGCTGTTTTCTCTCTGCAGAAATTTCTCCAACCTTAGAGAGTATTTCTTTAGCTCTACCTTGATATTATATGGTGTTTCATGACCTCCCTGGGTACCAATGTACCATTCAATAATCACTTAAGCTCCTATCTATTGCTCAAAAAACAGTGAAAAATGGGGGAAAAAAGTTTCACTACCACCACATAATATTCTTACATATTCAGAGCTAGTGGCCACAGGTAAGCGGAACTGAAAATGTAACAAGATGGAGAACATTTTATTTTCTTGATATCTTCTGGGGGGAGAATTACGTGTGATAAGAAAAGGCTATATGCTAATACCCAAGATGACAGTGGAAGAAAAAGTGAGGCAGGCATTAGACAGCAACACAAATAGTTGACAAGTCGCCCTCCAAAAAGGTTCAAATGTAGTCAACTACAGGGCCTACTTGTGCTGAGAGAGAATTCAAATTGGAGCCAAAACTGGATTCTTCAGGATGATAGAGAAGTATTGAGAACTGTCACAACAATATCCTCCTAACTTCCCCTACATAGCATAGTACCTTTACCCTAGTTAATGTTGCAATGAAGGCATGAATTTATTATCCTGCCAAGTATGCCTACGTGTCTTAGTTAAGATACCCTGCTGAGTATCTGGGAAACTAGATGACTCTGAATGAGAAGTCTGAACCTTTTTTCCTTATCTCTGAACTAACCACTTAACATAAATCAATGGTTTCTAAAATATTTTAAGCTAAAATTTTTTTTATTCAAATGACAACTTGCCATTTAAAAAAATAATAATAATACTAACAAATTCTGAGTGATCCTAGGTGAAAATGGGGGAGAGTGATAGTAAAAAGCCTCAAACATTCTGAGTGCCCTTGGAGGAAGGGTTACAAACCACCAGACTACATGAACTCAAAAGCTTCTTCTAGGACTGAAATTGTAGGAACCTCATAAGCCTTTCCAAAGAATGAAGTGGTTAATTTTAGATTGACATCAGCAAACTGCAGAACAGACAGCTCCAAGCTCTCATTTCCCCACCAAAAAAAAAAAAAAAAAAAAAAAAAAGAAAAATTTAAAAATAAGCACAAACCGTTGGAATCAACTTTATCAGAACTCTGGGAAAAAAGATTTATAACAACTAAGTCGATGTTGAATTAACAATAACAAACAACTTCAAGACAGTAAGAAAGCTTTGTGTCATTTTTACTTGCTGATGCCCCATCCCCTCCTCAGAATGGTGGTGATATCAAAGCAGCAGCAGTTCAGATTCCCACTGCAGGACCCTGGTCTCTGGTTTAAGAAGGAATATAGTAGAGCCTATTCACAAATGATTGTGTATGTCTGTTCTAAACAAGTGTGTGACTTCAAGCAGTAACACAATGTGCTCATTTCTATTTCACCTAACTAGGAATTCAGGCCATTAAAGCAGTTGGCATTAATCAAAAACACTGCAAGCCAAAGTAACAAACCTCAGTTGCCTAAGCATCTGAGCAAAGGATTATGGTTAACACATACAACAGATCACCTAAGGCCTGAGAGCAAAAGCTGGGGAAAGTTTCTTCAACAAATTAGAATATATAAAAACAGTCATATATGCAGGAAATTTTAGAAAACCATGTGCATGCTCAGAGTATGATGAATGCTCAGAAAAGACTTGAGAATACACTAAGTTTTTACTTCAGACTGATCCCTAGGCTCAGTGCAAGCCTGACTAAGTGCTGAAGGACTGCTCTGGCAGACAGCCAACCTGCAAATACTAGGAGAGGTATTTGTTTGCTCAGCTCTGGTATTCAAGGAAATCTCTGCCAAAATTCTGGCTGAACATAAGTTCAGGGACAAAGATCTCAGTGGCCACACACAACAAGGAATACAGTCCTGAAAAAACAGTTTGGAGAAGTTGTTAAACAAATGAACTATGGTAGCATTCATCAAAGAAAAAAATTATCAAACTCTAGGGAAAGAACATGAATTTGATTTCCAGAGTTCCTACATTATTATTCAAGTGTTTAGTTTCAATACTCACAAGGCACACAAAGAAACAGAAAAGTATAGCTCATTCAAGGAAAAAATTAACTGACAAAAACTATCTCTGAGTGAAGTCCAAGCATGAGAATACTGACATTGCAGGATTAAGTTATCTTAAAACAATTTTCTTAAATATATATATATGGGCAATTTAAGGAAAACATAGACAAAAGAACTAGACGATATCAGGTAAACAAAATATAAGAAAAATGAGACTATGAGTAGAAAGATAGAAATTATACAAAGGTACCAAAAAGAAAATTCTTATGCTAAAAACTGTAATAACTGATATGAAAAATGCACCAACAGGGTTCCACATCCAATGTGATCCAGCAGAAGAAGGATTCATCGAATCTGAACATAGGGCAATTGAAAGTACCCAGTCTGAGGAATAGAAAGAAAAGTGTGAAAAAAAGTGAACAGATCGTAAGAAAATTTTGTGATAACAACAAACAGACAAACATACTCACTCTCCCGAAGGAGAAGAGAGAATAAGACAGAAAAAATATCTGAAGAAATACTGGAAAAGTTCCCAAATTTGTTGAAAAACATGAATCTACAAATCCATGAAGCTCAACAAATCCCACATAGGATGAACTCAAAGAGACACACACTAAGACACAGTAGGCCACAAAACAAGCCTCAATAAATTTTAAACTATTTAAATCATACAAAATATATTGTCTGATCTCAATTAAAGTTTTGTAGGAAGCTGGAAATTTTACTAAGAATTGGAAATTAAACAACATTTTATTGAGTAACCGAAATCAACCTGGCAGCAACTCCAAAAGTGTTAATTGTCTTATCTGTGATGAAGTTATCATGGCTCAGCAGGACTAGATTCAGCAAGCAACTGCTGTGCAGAATCCTCTGGTCTCTGAGCAGCTGGAGCTCTCATTCCTGTACAAAGTGTATGCTGAGGATGACAACATCTATCAGCATAAGACAAGGACCTCTATAAAAAGTACTCATATAAAAAAGGCCTCCTTCAACAACTAGAGTACCTCCAACTAGCTGGTGGTCTAGCCATGGCTGTTCACCTTAGTTACTTGCCGTATGAAAGCAAGTTCTTCAAGCACTTCACTGAAGGTGTAAAAACTATCCAGGAGTTCTGTCATCAGGAAATGAAGGCCATGTGTAAGAAGAGTAACCACATCTATACCATCACATTGACCCAGGCCCTTGGTATCTTCATCCACATGGAGCACATGATCTATAGTATGCTACTACTAACATGTACATTTTCCACAAGGGCTTAGAGGCTAAGATCTCTCTTCTCTACTGACGTGGACACTAAGATATCATCTACAAGTAGGGCTTGCCCTTGCCTGCCACTGCCATGCCTGCCCTTCCATCTCTCAGGTACTAGACATGTACAAAGGGTTTTGTGCGGTTGTAAATGGTAAATTCACTCTCCCCACTTTTCCCTGCTAGACAATCTATGTTTTATTAAAGTGGATGCTGATGTAGAAACAAACAAACAAAATTCATAGGATACAGTGAAGGCAGTATTCAGAGGGAAATTTATAACAATAAACATTTACATTTAAAAAGGAGATCTCAAATCAATGACCTAACTTTACAAATTAAGGGAGTAGAAACCAAAGCTAACAGAAATAAGGGAGTAATAAAAATCAGAGGGATATAAATAAAATAGAGAATAGAAAAACAGTAGCTAGAATCAAAGAAATTGAAGGTTCCTTCTTTGAAAAGATTAATAAAATTGACAAACCTTTAGCTAGACTGAGAAAGAGAAAAAGAAAGAGGACACAAATAACTAAAATAAAAAAAAGTAACAGGGGACATTATAAATGATTTTATAGAAATAGAAAGGATTGTAAGAGAATACTAGAAAATTTTACTCCAGCAAATTATACAACTGAGATGAAATGGACAAATTCCTTGAAACACAAATTATCTAAACTGACTCAGGAAGAAACAGAAAATTTTAGCATACCTATAGCAAGTAAGGTGATCAAAACAACCAAAACTTCCCAACAAAGAAAAGTCCATGACCAGTTGGCTTCACTGCTGAGTTCTACCAAACATTTAGGAATTAACACCAATTCTTCTCAAACTCATGGGAAAAAAAAAAAAAAAAAAAAAAAAAAGAGGAGGAAGATGGAACACTTCCTAACTCACTAACTTTCTCTATAAAGCCAACATAACCTGGATATTAAATTTTGATAAAGACATCAAATGCAAAGAAAAGTATAAATCAAGATCGCTTATGAACATAAATGTAAAAACCCTCAATGATATTAGCAAACCAAATCCAACAGCATATTAAAATAATTATATATCATGACCAAGTGGGATTTATTCCAGAAATGCCAGGTGGTTAAACAGAAGAAAATCCATCAATGTAATATACCACAATGATGAAATGCTGGTGGGGGGGGAGGGCCATGATCATCTCAATCAACCCAAAAAGGATTTGAGAAAAATCTACTACTCCTTCATGATAAATAACTCCAAAACCAGAAATAGAAGGGAACTTCCTCATCATGAAAAAGGGTATTTATGAACACCCACAGCTAACATCACACTCACTGGTGAAAGAGTGAAAACTTTCTCCCTAAGAATGGTAATAAGACAAGGGCACACACTTTCACTATTGCTAATTAACATTGTACTGAAATTTGAATGAAAGACTTGTAAACTGAAAACTAGAAAATACTGCTTAAAAAAAGGAAAGACATCTTATGTTCATAAGTACAAAGACAACACTTTTAAAATGGCAATGTTACTTAAAGCAACCTGCAGATTCAATGCAATCCCTCTCAAAATTCCAATAGCCTTTTTTTGCAAAAATGGAAAAGGTGATCCTTCAAATTCATATGGAAATGCAAAGGGCCCCAAATAGCCAAAACAATCTTGGAAAGAACAAAGTCAGATGACTCAAATTTTCTAATTTTAAAACTACTTACCAACCAACTACAGCAACAAAAGCCATCTGATAGTGGCTTAAGGGGAGACATACATACCAATGCAACAAGAGAGTCCAGAAATAAACCCATACATCTATGGTTGCTTAACATTTGAGAAGGATGCCAAATCTGTTCCATAGGGAAAAGAACAGTCTTCAATAACAGTATGTGTGAAACTGAATTTCCATATGCAAAAGAATGAAACTGGACCCCTACTTCACATCATATACAAAAATTAACTCGAAGTGGAATAGTAATCTAAATACTATGGCTAAAAGCATAAAACTCACAGTAGAAAACAGAGGAGTAAATCTTCATAACTTTTGGTTTGGTAATGAATTCTTAACAAGCATACTAAAAGTATGAGAAACAAAAGGAAAAATAAATACATCATACTTCATCAAAATTAAAATCTCTGCAGAAAAGGACATTATCAAGAGAGTAAAGTCACCTTACAGAATAGAAGAAAATATCTTAACATCTGATGAGAGTTTAAGATCTAGAATAGACAAATAACCCCTACAATTCAACCCCAAAAAGACAAACAGCCCAATTCAAAAACTGACAAAGAACTTGAATAGACACTTTTCTAAAGATGATACACAAATGGCCAATCATTAATCAAGATGCTTAATGATATGTGGGGGGGGGGCCTCAACATCATTAGTCACCTGGGAAATGAAAATGTAAATCACAAAGAGATACCACTTCATACCTACTACAATGCTCTAGTCTAAAAAACAGAAAATCACAAGTGTTGACAAAGATGTGGAGAAATTGGAACCTTTATACATTGCTGATGAAAATGTAAAGTGGTGTGGCTGCTGTGAAAAACAACTTGATGGTTCCTCAAAAAGCTAAACATAAAATTACCATAAGACCCAGCAATTGCACTCTTAAGTATATACACAAAAGATTTCAAAACAGGAACTGAAACATACTTGCTAATGTTTCTGCAAGCATTACTTACAATAATCAAAAGTATCCATTCATGGGTTAATGGATTAGCAACATGTAATATATATTCATTCTCAGTATCTTGGTGGGATGGGTTCCAGGACCCCCTATAGATACCAAAATCATCTGATGTTCAAGTACCTTATATAAAATGGTGTGCTATTTGCATATAACCTCTGCACAATCTCCTGTATACTTTAAACAATGTCTAAATTACTTATGATACCCAATACAATGTAAATGCTATGTAAATAGTTGCTGGCATGCTGCAAATTAAATTTTTGATTTTTGGAACTTTCTGGAATTTTTTTAGTATTTTCAATCCATGGTTGGTTAAATCTGGGGGTGTAGAACACACAGATATGAAATGCTGACTGTTTAATCACAATACCTTTAATCATAAAAAGTAGTAAGTTCAAATACACTCCACAACACTTATGAACCTTACAAACATGCTAGGTGAAATAAGCCAGAGACAAAAAGATATTGTATGATTTCACCTATATCAAATATCTGAAATAGGCAAATTGAGAGATAGAAGATAGGTTAGATGTTATCAGGGACTAGGGCATGGGAAGAATGGGGAGTTGTTGCTTAACGATTACAGAGGTTCTGTTTGGATAGAAGAAAAAAAATTAGAAATAGATAGTGAGAAATGATTGTACAACATTGTGAATGTAATTTATGCCAATATATTGTGTACTTCAAAAATAATTAAAATGGCAAATTTTGACATATACATTTTACCACAATAAAAAAAAATTAAGAGGTGAGATCTAATGAGGCTGTTTAATATTCCTTAGTACTTCACCTTTATTTCTGTTTTGTATCACTTGGTTGGTGATGCCTCTTTAGCATATCCAAAAATCTAGCAAAGTTCTCCTTAAGCTAGCACAGGAAAATCTATAGAAGAAGAAGCTGGAAGATACACATAACAGTCTACTATTTTGCATTCAAAAATATAATTATTTATCCATAAAGCAACATAGAAATGAATAAAATTAATGTAAAATATAAACACTACATATAAACACATAGGGCAAAGGGTATACAACGTTTTCGCTGCAATAAGACTTCTGTTATTATAATTCTGCATGGGCCTTCCTGCTCCTCAACACATGTTGTATCTAATCTTTACATAATTTTTTTCCTCCTTACCTTGTTTATTTTTGCTATAGAGTTAAAATGTTAAATATGACACCAACACTGTTTTGTTGCTAGGAAGCAATGTTTCCATGAACTTCATTAAGAGTCTCTTCCTTGTCTTATTTGAAGATTACCACTGTTGAAATGTCTCTTGCATTCTGCTATCTTCATAGGGCAGCCCCTTCTTCTGGGTTTCTCCATGAGTTCAACCTCTGATTTTTGCCTTCCACAAGCTACACCTGATTAACTCTGGTCTTTCTGAGTAAACAGGTCAGCACAGAACAACCTGATTTAAAAATATATCATTTTGCTCTAAAGCCTAACCATCATTAGGAAGGCAGAACTGATCTTTTTCATGGTCTGTATGCATATGCATAGTGAGGTAAGAGGGTAGAGGAGGGAATGATCTTATGTTAGAGGTTCTGGCTCCAAATGAAGTTCACCCTTCCGATATCCATGATATTCAGTGGAGAGCTTTTGGAGGAGGTAGAGATGTCTGAAAGAGGGATTGATAGTGGGAAGAGAAAGAAAGAGAAGGAATATAAGAGACACTGGTGAGGGATATCTACAATATCTATCCAGTGATTAGAAGTGCAGAATAGAGAAGAAGGGAATTCAAAGCTTACAGAGACCAGAAGAAGCTGAAAGAGACCAGTTGTTTTTTGGTATGAGAATAGAGTGGACAAAAAGAAAGCTTGAGGTTCTAATGGGATAGAACCTTAAATAGGAGGAGTTTTCAATAGCATACTGAGATTCAAAAACTGAAAATCTCAGGATAGGTCAAAGAGCAAGGGACTCAAAGAAGCAGAAAATGACATGGGAAAGGAATAATTTTAGAAGTAGTAGGACCTAAAGGATAGCACAGAAGGCAAGCAAAGAGTGAGGGGCAAGACAATACCTCATAGAATGTAAGGTAGGAGGAGTCACTTGGATTTGGCAGATGAGGGGTTATGAATAATATTTAAGAACGTTGTTTCTTTCTGGTTATGGTACTGGGAGTCACACAACAATGACCTGAGGGTGGTGAAGTAGGCAGGGAATGTCAATATGTAAGACATTCTTTCCAAAAGGTCAGTAATGAAAACAAAAACAGCAAGAGGAAAATGGCCTGTGGAAGTAAAAAGGCAGAATGAGGGTTTCTATTTTATTAACACTTTTAAAATTCTAAGATCAGGGTAAAACTCACAGAAAAGTAAATCAAGTCACGGAGAGGGAAGGGCTCAACTGATGGAGGAGGAAAGTGTAAAGTAGAAGAAAATGACTGAAATACAGGACACAGCAGAAAACCTAGACTTGGGAAAGAGGAAGACAACTTACAAAACAGAGACAGGAGAAATTAAAACTCCAAACAGAAGGCACAGAGGAATCACCCACAATGACTTCAAAAGCCTTGTTGGCAGGCCCAGTGTTCTCTGATGAAAATGAAAAGAGAAGAGGTGGTTTTCGGATTCAAAGGCAGAAAAATGATGTGAAAGAGTCAGCAAGATAAGAAGTAAGCAAGAGATGAATAAAGGAACTACCAAAACAATAGGCAAATGCCCTCTTTGGAAGCAGTGGGAGTTTGAGGAAAACCTAGATTTCATTAAAGCAGTTGTTGAGAGATCCACGTGTAGAAGAAACAAAGGATGGTGGAACATTTGCTTATGAGAAAAAGCAAGGTTCCTAAGAGATACGCAGAGGGCAGAACAGGAGAGGAAGCCAGGGGGCAAGACAGAACTGTGGGGAAGGAATGAGATAGACATATTCTGAACCTGCTAGGGAAAGCCGTATCTATCTTATTTACCAGCATGACTCTCCAAAACTGGTTGGAATTTCATTAAAGATGTGGGTTCAGTAAAGGAAAGGCTAGCTGGTTCCTGATTGGCAAATGATACTTGCCACCTCTTCCCCTAGGCTCAGGAGAGGAATGTGTGGTGCTGAAAGGGACAGATTTTGTTTTCACTCCTGTTGGCTGCCGGCATGGGGCCCAGCAAAAGCAGAGTCACGCAAGTGCAAACTTGCTGCTTTTTAAGCAACGAGCTGGCAGGGAAGAGATCCTCTCTTTATCATGTATTTATTTATTTATAATTTGTATACCATCCATATCCAAATGGATTTGAGGCAGTTTGCAATAAAAACACATGTACACATGTCACAAGATAACTTAAAATAAAGGTCAGAGAGAGTCTAGAAAAAGTAGGCTAGATCTTGTAGCATGTTGCTCTGCAGAAAAAGTAGCTATGAAGAGGAGACAGCCTGAGGATAAATGTTTCTAGGAGGCGCCTTTCCATTACTAGTTCTGTCCATGACAACCACAAGGGAAAACCTTTTATCTGGGAGTTTACCCAAAGCAAAGGTCCCAAGCCCAGGGAGAGCAGAGTAGGATCTGATGCTCAGTGAGAAGATGCTGCCAAATGTATGTGTATGGTTCCCACTGCCCCCAGCCCCGGAGGGAACACTGCTGGGGGTGTGAATGGCTTTCCTGAGGTTGGCAGAAAAGATGGATCCACCTCTGTCTCCAGGAGACTTATCAGATGAAACTCTTGAATGCCAAAGCTAGTGTAAGCTAAAGGCAAAAGGTCCAGACCCCAGGGCCTTGGAATCAGCTCCATTTCTCTACTTCCTTTATACACAGTCTCTTCTTCACATGCATTAAAACCTCACCAAGGCTGGTTTTCAGGTCTGCACAAAAGACCACTGAACACCATCCAAGAAGTCCTCACTCTCCAAGAATTCTAATGGAGCAGCACCACTGTGATCACACACAGGGCAGGCACAATGACCAAGTGGAAACCAGAGGCCTGCCATCCAGTCCCAATGGGTATCTGTAACCTCCCTTTGTGCTCCCACACAATGCAGCTTTCTTGCTACACAGGACAGAATGCTGCTGTAAGAAATTTCAAAGAGAGGCCCTCTCTTCTCACACTACGCACCACTGCCAGTGTCCACATAAAGCTGACCATAGGCAAAGCACTGCTCACAGGCTATACAAAGTTGGTAGTGAGTGGTAACTGCTAACAATGTGATAACTTCTGTGACCACAGACAAACCCTCCATAGTTGGCTATGGCTGCCACTGGGATTTTTGTACAAAATGGGCAATATAAATGAGATAAGGGATGTCATAGTCCCTGAATCTTCTGCTAGTAAAATTCAAAGGCAGATATATTTATTAGTGAAAGTAATAAACAATAAATAGAAAAATGCTTAGAGCACTTACATCAGAAGGGATGAAATGTAAAGACATACACGTTTCTACTAATTTAGTTCTATTCCCATTTGATCAAAGAAGATGGTTCTCTCCTTTGTGCTTGACACAGCTGAGGCCACCTGAGGAGTTACAAGTATTCTAGGACAATGATATTTCTGGAAAATGCAAAGATCTAGATGCACTGGCATAGAGAAGAGCCACGTTTTGGTCCATTCATGATTTTCCTAACTGTGGCCTCCTCTAAGACTGAAGAAATGAGTCTCATGGGAATTCACAGAGAGCAATTAGTTTGCACCAGCCTCATCAGCAATAAGGTCATTGCTTGATCAGTTCATGCCACTGTGCCCATCACCTCTCAAGGTCAAAAAGTTGGGAAGATGGGACATCACATTGTCTCCATCAAGGGGCTAGTTTTCAAGCATAATGAATCCAAGATTTACTGCATTTCTCCAGCAAGCTGAGCAATACTCTAATTCCTTGTTCTCATAAGGAGATGAAAACAGAGGAAGAAGTTACAATCTCAGTGTCTGTGGAAATCACCCACTGTAGCTATTTTATTCACTAAAGATGTGCTTCCTGCCCCCCATTATTCTAGGCAATCAGGTATTGAATTTTACTATATTTGCTACACTAATGGTTTCTCCTAATATCCCCACCCACCCTAACCACTAGTTGAGTTCAAATACCTTGACATCTGTCTCCATAACTTTAGTCTTTCTCTCCACCCAGCCTGAGAGAGAGGCTTGCCTTCTCTCCATTCTGTGTCATGATCTACAGTAATAGGTTCAAGAGGGCGGAAACTTGGTTCCAGCCTCCCTGATGCTTTGACTCACCCTCGTAAAAAGTTATTGGTGTCAGTACTGGTCTAGCAATTGCCTTTCCCCCCACGCCCCCTGGCTTCTATAATTTTATTTCCCCCTGCTGCACCATACAATAAACTCTAATGAGCGCTCACATTCTTTCACCAAGCACCCGCCAACACCATGTCAAACAGGGAGAGAAAAATAACTTCCTGCAGAAAACCCACATGGCCATGAAGTTCTAAGCAAATTAACCAACTTACAGAAGCATGTCACACCTTACAGAAATGGGAATCCATCAAATATGGGGAAAAGAGAGAATATTATCTGTGTTCAGGAACAGCATCAGGCCTAGTTCACCAGATAAAAAAAGGGGGAAGGGGTAAAAAAGAGAGAAAAACAACAACAAAAAGAACCTAAGAACCTGAGCTGGAAATAACTTTTCAATACTTTGTCCTAGGATTTGTGTTATACACTTCAATATGTAGGAATCCCGATATGTATGACCTGTTCACACTTTTATAGTTAATTTCACCAGGAAATGAACCACCATTCCTTAGCCCCCTACTATGTGCTAGGCGTGATTATCTTAATTATCTAAGAGTGGAAATATAGGTTTAGAATCATTTTTCTCCCCTTCCCCATACACATTTTCTGAATATTCCCATCAAATATATGTATATGTGTGTGTGTGTCTATAATCATCACACCTGTTAAAGACACAAATGAACACTTGGTTTATCTCCTTTCCCTTTTCCTAGCTCACATCCAGATGATTTCAGCTTAGAATACTCCAGGAACTGTGGGAAAAAGAAGTGAACAACTCTGCTTGTGAAACTACCACACAACCACTGTAATAATTTTCCTGCATAGGACCCCATGCTTCTTGCAGGAAGAAGGAAGACATGACTGAGCAGCTGCCTAACGTGGAGCTCCCTGTGGAGGTCATGCTTTTCCTCCTTGGGCCTCCTGCGCCACCATGACCTCATGAGCACTCACTAAGCCTCTCCTCCAGTGGCTACTACATAAAAAGCAAGAGAGCTCACACACATGAAAAAAAAAAAAAGCGGGGAGAAGCACACATAAATGCCAGTATCAGAGAGAATAGGCTGGGGCAGTGCTGACTACCAGGGGAAAAACTAACAGATGAGTCCCCAGGGTACAAGACAGGGTGCAGGGAAGTTAAACATGAAGATGAGAATGAAGGATTACCAAAAAAGCCTTTTACAAAATGTTGCTTTGTAAATTTTCGTATACTTGCTAATTTCTTCCTTGAATACCCCCTGTAGTAATAGCTTAAAAACTTTTAGAATATTCTTCAAGATTTTCATACATTTAAAGGGATAGCTGGAGATATAGCAAATCCAAGTAAGAATGCCCCATAAGCTCTGGACAAGGAAGATGTACGTTCTAGGTAGAATTAGTGATGCTGATGCTGAAGAGGAGGAGAGATAAACCAAGACTCTCATCTCATGGACCACTTAGTATGTGAGGAAGTGGGCTCAGGAAGCAAAGAAACTTATCTGTGGGCACACAGCAACTAATTGGGAGAGCCAGAGCATGAACATATGCTTTCTGATTTCAATGACAAACCTCCATTGCCACTGAAACTAGACTCCACCCAGTTAGGTTAGCCTCCTAGCTGGCAATATGTGCTCTAATTAATCCTTGCTTCACCTGGATCCTAGGTTCATCATAGAAAATCACTTTCCTCTGGACATCATCCATTTGAAATTCTATGGCTCCAGGACCAGTTACCTATAACTAAGATTCTCAAGTGTTTCACGCTGTCCCTTTATGTCTGATGGGTGATGTTCATGCATATAGCACTGGATTTCTTGTGTTAACACAATAAGCCTTGTGACTCTAAGCCTTGAAGCTATCCCCTTTCTTACCATCCAGTTGATTGCATTGGTATGTAAGAGAATGTGAGTGACACTGCTTATCCAAGTAATCAGATCCCTGCTTTGGTAGGAACTCAAGTCCCTTTTATAATTCTCTCTACCTGCTGAAGCCCTTGCCTAAAGTACTTCTGGAAGCTTCCAGAGTATCTCACAGCATCTGAGTTGTTCTTTGTGCTTCAGTCTTTCCAGCTGTTCTATTAATGATAGTGTTTCTCTTTTGGCTGCACTTTACTTCTGGGGAGATACATGGCAAAGCATTCTCTCCATTTCGCATGACATTCTATCATAGAAGCCAAAAGGCAATGTTCTTTGAGCCCCTATATGTGATGTGTATATACAGCCTCTATCATCTCAGGGCTCAGATATGCATCAAGGGGTGGGATCAGGAACAGACTCCAGGAGCAGCTGCCATGAGGACATAGGCTACTATCTGATGATTAAGGCTTTGGCATCACACTTTCACCCTTAGACTGATGCCCTTCAGCCCCATAACAATGGATGTTATGGATATGGCACTGCATGTTACTCATTCTGTTCCACTGATTAGTCAAACTGGCCCAGTCATGCCTAAATTCCAGCAACAGATAGTAGAAGACTTCACAGTACCCTAAAACTAGCAATTTTAATTTACATAAAACAAATACAAGTCAAACAAAATCTCTACTAATTATTTTTCCTAGAATCAAATTATCTGATTCATCTCACAATGGTTTATAACAGGTCACCATGTTGCAAAACTAGGGTGAAGGTGGCTGGCCCATAGGAGGAAAGCAAAACCATCACCTAGCCATTTCCAAAGTGGACATGCCAGCATCATTTTCATTCCTTTTTGATTAAGGGCTGCACTCCAGTTCCACAGTTGGAGCACTTCCCTGGCAAAGGTAGTGCTTTCATTATTTCTGCAACATTCATAATGGTGTTCCCAAAGCCTCAAACACTCTCAACTCTATTCCCACTGAGGGAAAGACTGTCCAAATGTTAACCACCATGCAAGACCCAAATGCCTCCTCTACCAGGAAACATTCCCTGATGCCATCGGCCCATGCTCTTCATCTCATCAAGTAAACCTGAAAGTCTGCAATGCTCTTTTTTCAAAGATACTTATACTGAATGGCACGCAGTATGTGCCATTTGGCTGACTGAAATGCTAAGAATGAAGAAATTAGATGGTTATGTTGGGGCTTCTCTGTCACTTAGAATCCAGGATTGAATTCCATAATGTTTCATCTTCTTTGGTAAATTTCCTTTCTATAATGAACAATACGAAATAAAATTTCTCACAACCTTATTTGTTTAAAAAATACTATATTTGGGGCATTTTAACATTTTATATATTCATGTATCTACTTATAAATGCTTTCACAGGCTCAATACATTTTTTTCAAAAAAAAAGAGTAAGTTATATAGGAAACATCATTTATACTTACAAAGTAAAAGATATGATAATTCCAGAGTATACAAAACTTATACATCTCTATCCATTGATCTATTTATCTAAAGAGAAACCTAGTGGCTTCATGGCTAGAACACTCCCACCCATGCTCTGCAGTGAACAGAAGTGGAATGTTCTATAAGGTAATCAGGTTGCCTGAAAGCAAAGCAGATTCTCTATAATTCCCATTTTTATAGAAATTTATAACACCATATGAATCCAAGTGGTATAATAGCCACCACCTCCTCCTTATACTTCACACTGGAGTTGCCTTTGTGTCTTTCTTTTGGGAGAGGTAAATTTGAGGGTAGTAGCCACTATTTACAGTAAAAGGCTGTTATAGCATTTTTCAAGGAGCCAAAATAAAAAAGCGTTATAAGTGGGGGATGTGGTGAAAGCAAGAAACAGTGTACCTTAGGGAGCTTCTCAAGGGCTTTCAGAATTGAATAGCATCCATGGTGGATAAAAACCTAGAGGCGAGGCGAAGGTAAAGGAATTTTCTTGCACCTTTTTGACTAAAAGGATAAAGGTAGTCAAATGGACTAGTGATTTGTTCCAGGGGAATATGTCATCATCCACACATATTTGTTTAGATGTCCTTCTGGATCCCAATCATGCTGCTGTGAATCCCACACTTCTTGTATTAAGCTCCAGGCAAAGGAAACAACCTTCACAGAGCCCCAGCACTTCTCCAGGATTCCCCTGCCTCTGAGTTAGCTGTGTTCTTAACCACACATGCTTTTGGGGATGGATACTTTCAGAGTCATCTAGCCCATTGCTTTGCATTCTCCAATTATACATCACTATTTATTTAGGGTTTACTATGAGCAGAGAAGAGTGGAGAGTTAAAGATGTTTGCAACATATTGAGAGCTTCTAACTGAGCTGGGGTGATCCTATGCTATGAAAGTACTACTTTGGCTTAAAGAAAAAAGAGGGAGGTGAGAATAGAGGAGGGAAAGAAAGGAAAAGGAATGGGAAGGGGGCAGAGGCAAGAGATTTTACTGTTAATCATAAGCACTCACTTAACCTCAGGTGATCAGAGGTTTCTTGGAGAAAGCGGACAGGTTAGACTTGGAAGCAGAGCACAGGAGTGGCCTTTGACCTTGCCTGACAGTCTGACCTTGCCTGACAGTCTGATAGTTTAGCTCAAACAGATTTTCCCAAACTGATCTGCAGTACATTTTGGGGGAATTATGAAGGTGTGATCTAAAGAGGGAAGGGGAAGAGAGATAAAAATCAAATATGACTGGAAAAACCTGGATTCACCAGATTTTTTAAAGACAGGAGCACAAAATCTTTTAATACACTAATATTCATTGTAAATCTGCAAGACAGGGGCATAGAAAATAGTATTTCCTAAATCAATTTAATGGAAAGCAAATTTTTCACTGAAGGAAGTCATAGGACTTGTTAAATAAGCCACAGCGTGGAAATGATATTGCACATAAGTGACCTACATCAGGACTGACAAGGGAGAAAAGTCATTCTCCTTGGGCCTTCTTCTGTGGTGCAAAGGAATAACTCTCGGATCTGCTTTGAGTTCAAGACCTCTCTGACACAATCCTTTCTTTACTTCTCAATGTGAATTTTGCCTTCTAATGTAAAACATCAAAAGCACTGTTTCTGCTGACCAATAACAGTATTGGTTGCCGCAGGAGGGATAAGAATCTGACACACATAACATTTGGGGCCCTCTCAGAGCATGGCCTACTAGTTAACCTCTTCAAGGCAGACAGAAGTGGCTCCCTCTAGAATGTGGCTGGGCAAATATCTGTTCCCAACGCCATCAGAATAATAAGAAAATCCACTATAGATTAGTTCTTTTAATTCAAGGTACCATCAGACTGAAATGCTACACTATTCCCATACTTAAGTGACTGACTTCCCAAATTAAGTGACTGGAGGCAATTTTCATTCTATTTTAAAATTTGCCTTTTCTACCAATAGCACAGGATATCTCTCCCTGCTCCATTACCAGGGATGGTGCCGGTTTTTTACTTTGATTTCCAAGTCAGCTTTTTAAGACATCGTGTTCATGCAAGTGGACTCAAGGCCTTCAGAAGTAGGTCAGGCATTTGCTGGAGGTCATTACAAGGCTACAAAATAGAGCATGCTTAATTCTGTTATTTCTGAAGGTTTTTTTCATCTCTCTCATGTGCATAGAAGACAATCAGTACTTAATTAAATTTTGGAACTGTTCCTGAAAATTTCAGACTGTCAAAGATGCCTGTGACCTCCTTTCACCCCAGTCACCCAAGGGAGGTTTAAATAAAAGCATGTAAAAGGAATGAAGTAGGCTTGTCCACCAAAGACATGATAAAGTATATCAATTGTTATACTTCTGTTTTAAATCCTGATGCTTAAAACATTCCAGCAAGAAAATCCTTAGTACATAGAATTCAGAGATGGAATGATCTAGTTGTGAGTTTCATCTTTTCATTTTACAGAGTGGAGTTACTTAACTGAGGTAACTGGTAATGCAATGATACTCCAACAATCACTCTGGTGAGAATGATTCAGAAACATTAACTAACATTAGATGGTGAGGAGACTTGTAGTGGCCAGGTCTTGTCCTCCAAGATGAGACACTCAATTCCCTAGCTACTGAGTATGTGATGAGTGATGGCTGGAAATGCCTTCTGAGAGTCCTTTGCTGAAGAGAGCTGCCTCATCAAGATTAGTACCTGTTCCTGAAACAACCCACATCCAATGTGAGCTCTGAAGAATCTACCCCTTGAACCAATTGGTAGACAACTCTGAAGGACCACCTCAGCTGCAGAGCATTACATGGGATCAGATGAGGCCTTTGTTGTCACTGTATTGTAGTCTTGTTGCTCCTTTGGACCAACCTTGCTCCCCTCACTCCTCATAGGTTTTGTTCCTAGAATATTCCCCAATCAACTACTTTCATGCTAATCATCATCTCAGAGGCTGCTTTCCAGAAAGTATCATCTGAAACAGAATTCAAAGCCTCAGGATATCTTTGCAGTCCCTAATGTAGACGTGCAGGCATCTTATAGTACACCTTATTGGATGGGCTTTTATGTATATGTATAATTTCATTAAAGTTTCCTGATGGTAAAATTTGTGAAGGAAGACAGAATATAGTGTGGGAGTTCCCATTGTGGCACAGCGGAAAGGAATCTGACTAGGAACCATGAGGTTGTGGGTTCACTCCCTGGCCTCGCTCAGTGGGTTAAGGATCCTGTGTTGTCATGAGCTGTGGTGTAGGTCACAGATGCATCTTGGATCTGATGTTGCCATTGCTGTAGCATAGGCCAGCAGGTGTAGCTCCAACTGGACCCCCAGCCTGGGAACTTCCTTCCACATGCTGTGGTGTAGCCCTAAAAAAGCAAAAAAACAAACAAACAAAAAACAACAACAACAACAAAAAAAAAAGAATATAGTATGGACAATTTAGTTGTCAGGAACAAATTCCCTGGCTAGAGCTGTCTGTTCAATGGAATCTTCTTTCTCCCTCTTCCTTGTATGGCAACACAGAAATATAAACTTGATAGTAGAAACAGAAGACAATGTCTCATTATAGCAAGTTTCTTTTCAGTGAGTAAGAAGGCATTTATCAAAGTAAGCCTCGTCAACAATCAACTTTGGACTGCAGCCACTTATTAATGAAGGGGAGGAGATAATTTTTAATCTCCTGGGGATCACTTATCAATTGACTTCATACTGTGGGTTTTATTCAACAAGAATTATGAGCTGTTTCTGTGCCTGCAGAGACCCAATATTTTTATTGTATGGCATTGTCCCCAACTCTGCCCCACTCTGTCTTGACATTAAAACATATTCACAGACACTGGCCAATATTGCTTTATTTTATCTTGACATTGTTAGGCTGTCTCCATAAATTCACAGGGCTGTGCCATTAGATTATGAAAAGATATGAATTATCACATTTAAGTAATGGAGAAATCAGCATTATATTTAAAACATTACGAAAACCTTCTGAATATGTTTGAACAGGTGGAAAGCAAAAAAGCCAAATACTGAGAATTCCAGGGATTTGGGGTTTGGTCTGCATCAATTCATTATTCAAACTAACCAGGGGCTAGTTATATCTTTTTAAAACAGAGATAAACTTGATATAAGAACCAAGCAACTGGAGGATCATAGGATCAGAGACATGATGGCTGACAGAAGAACTTGAGCACAGCCACTCTCACTCACAAAAACGTCAAAAATCACAAGTACCTGCTGAACAACCAAAGACAAAAAATGCTAGAACCTACCAAAAAAGATATTTTACATCCAAAGACAAATAAGGCTCAATGAGATGGTAGGGTGCATTCATTATATAACCAAATGCCATAACCTCTGCAAGAGTGACTCACAGACTGGAAAATGATTATATTGCAGAGGTTCTCCCACAGGAATGAGAGCTCCGAGCCTCATGTCAATCACTCCAACCCAAGGGACTGGCATTAGGGGGAGGAACACCCAGAGTATTTGGCTTTGAAGGCCAATTGGGCTTGAGTGCAAAACCTCCACAGGACTAGGAGAAAAAGAAACTCCACACTTGGAGAGTTCACACAAGGTTTCACATGCACTGGAACCCAGGGCAAAGCAGTGACTCCACAAGACCTTGGGCCAGACCTACCTGCAGGACTTGGAGGGTCTCCTGGGGATGCAGGAGTCAGCTGTGGCTCATTGTGGGGGCAAGAACACTGGTCACAGATGCCCCAAGGAATATTTATCAGCTTGAGTTCTCCCAGAAGAACTACTTTCCTTCAGCCTGTGGAAAAGAGAACATAAAAACAGAAAGTTAGACAAAATGAGATGTCAGGGAGATATATTCCAGACAATATAACAAGATAAAACATCAAAGAAAAACTATATATTCCAGACAAAATAACAAGATAAAACGCCAAAGAACAACTATCTGAAAAAGGATTCAGAGTAATGAGAATAAAAAAGATCCAAGATCTTAGAAAAAGAATGGAGGCACAGACTGAGAAGATACAACAAATGTTTAACAAAGAACTAGAAAATTTAAAGAACAAAGAGAGATGAACAATACAATAACTGAAATGAAAAATTCACTAGAAAGTATCAATAGTAGAATAAATGAGGCAGAAGAATGAATAAATGAGCTGGAAGACAGAGTGGTAGAAATCACTGCCATAGAACAAAATAAAGAAAAAAGAATGAGAATAAATTAGGACAGCTTCAGAGACCTCTGAGACAACAATTAAACACACAAACATTTGCATTAAGAGGTCCCAGAAGGAGAAGAAGAGAGAAAGGGCCTAAGAAAATCTTTCAAGGGATAATAGCTGAAAACTTCCTGAACATAGGAAAGGAAACACTCCACTCCAGGAAGCACAGAGAGTCCCATACTGGATAAACCACAGAGGAACATGCCAAGACCCATAATAATAAAAGACAAAAAGTCAAAGAGAAATTATTTAATGCAACAAGGAAAAAGCAACATACAGCATAAAAAGGAATTCCCAAAATGTTATCAGCTGGTTTTACCGCAGAAACTACAGGCCAAAGGGAATGGTAGATATATTTAAAGTGATGAAAGGAAAAAAGTACAATCAAGAATACTCTACCCAGGAAGGCTCTTGTTCAGATTCAGCAGATAAATCAAAAGTTTTACAGACAGGCAAAAGCTAAGAGAATTTAGTGTCATCGAACAAGCTTTACAACTAATGCTAAAGTAATTTCTCTAGGCAGCAAAGAAAAGGCCACAACTTTTGGAAATGAGAAAAGTATAAGTGGGAAACTTCATAGGTAAAAGCAAATGTAGAGTAAAATAAGGAAATCATCCATACACAAATATAGTATCAAAACCAACAATCATGAGAGTAGAAATGCAGGATATTGGAAATTCACTTGAAAGTAAAAGACCAGTGGCTTAAAAAAATCTTGTGTGTATACTGACCCCTATAACAAATCCAAATGGTGGCCGCAAACCAAAATTCTACAATAGACACATGCACAAAACAAAAAAAGAAAAAGCAATCAAGAACAACACTAAAGCCAATCATCAAATTGTAAGAAAACAGAACAAAGGGGGGGGAAAAAAACCTACAAAAACAATTAACAAAATGTCAGTAAGAACATACACATCAATAATTACCTTAAATGTAAATAGATTAAATGCTCCCACCAAAAGAAATAGACTGAGGAGTTCTCATTGTGGCTCAGGAGGTTAAGAATGCAACATTGTCTCCGTAATGATCTGGATTCAATCACTGGCCTCACTAAGTTGATTTAAGGATCCAGCAATGCTGGCAAGCTGAACCATAGGTCACAGATGTGGCTCGGATCTGGTATTGCCACGACTGCGGCGTAGGTCACAGCTGTAGCTCCAATCCAACCCCTGGCCTGAGATTTTCCATTTGCTGCAGGTGCAGATATAAAAAGAAAATAAATAAATAAATAAGAAACTGACTGGCTGAATAGATACAAAAGCAAGACCTGTATATATGCCCTCTATCAGAGACCCACTTCAGATCTAGGACTACATATGGCCTGAAAGAGATGGGATGGAAAAAGAAAGGTATTGCCTTAAAGTGGAAATCAAAAGGAAGCTGGAGTTAATACTACACATATCAGACAAATATACTTTAAAATAAAAACGGTAACAAGAGACAAAGAAGCACACTACATAATGATCACAGGATCAATCCAAGAAGATACAACAATTATAAACATATATGCACCCAACACAAGATCACCTCAGTATATAAGGCAACTGCTAACAACCATAAAAGGAGAAATCAATCGCTTCTCGGCCTTTTGGCTAAGATCAAGTGTAAAGGAGAAATCAACAGTAGCATAATAATAATGGGGGACTTTAACACCTCAGTTACATCAATGGACACATCATCCAGTCAGGAAATCAAAGAGAAAACACAGGCCTTAAATGGCACATTAAACCAGATTGACTTAATTGATCTTTATGGAACATTCCATCTGAAAACAGCAAAATACACTTTATTCTCTAATGCACACAGAACATTCTCCAGGAGAAATCATATGCTGGGCCACAAAGCAAGCCTTGGTAAATTAAAGGAAACTGAAATCATATCAAGCATCTTTTTTCACCACAATGCTATGTGATTAGAAACCAACTACAAGAAAAAGACTGTTAAAAAAAAAAAAAAAAAAAAAAAAAGGAAATCAAAAGGTACCTAGAGACAAATGACAACAAAAATATGATGATACAAAACTATGGGGTGCAGTAAAAAGCAGTTCTAAGAGGGAATTTTATAGCAATACAATCTTATGTTAGGAAGCAAGAAAAAAATCTCAAATACACAAACTAACCATACAACTAAAGCAACCAGAGAAAGAAAAACAAAATCCAGTTAATTAGAAACAATCATAAAGAAACAAACGAAATAGAGATGAACCAACAATAGAAAAGATCAATGAAACTAAAAGCTCATTCTTTGTAAAGATCAACAAAATTGATAAAACCTCTAGCCAGACTCACTAAGAAAAAAAAAAAAAAAAAGAGCCAGGGATCAAATCAATAAAATTAGAAATAAAGAAATCACAACTAAGACCATAGAAATACAAGGGGTCAAAACAGAAACTATATGCCAATAATATGAACAATCTAGAAGAAATGGGCAAATTCTTAGAAAGACAGAATGTTCCAAGAATGAACCAGAAAGAAATATGAGACAGACCAATCACAAGTGCTGAAGTTGAAACTGTGATTTAAAAACTTCCAACAAACCAAAGTCTAGGGACAGATGTCTTCACAGGAGAATTCTATCAAACATTTAGAGACGAGTTAACACCTATCCTTTTGAAATTGTTCCAAAAAATTGGAGAGGAAGGAACAAACTCATTCTATGAGGCCATGATCACCCTAATACCAAAATCAGACAAAGATATGATACATACACACACACACACAAAATTACAGGTCAATATCACTGATGAACACAGATGTAAAAATCCTCAACAAAATACTAGCAAACCAAATCCAACAATACATCATATACTATGGCCATGTGGGATTATCTCATGGATGCAAAGATTCTTCAATATACACAAATTAATTAATGTGATACACCACATTAAAAAAAGCTCAAGAATGAAAAAAATATGTGATCATCTCAATAGATACCAAAAAAACCTTTTGACAAAATTCAACACCCATTTTGGATAAAAACTCTCCAGAAAGTGGGCACAGAGGGAAACTACCTCAACATAATAAAGGCCATAAATGACAAACTCAGAGCTCACATTATACTCAAGTGTGAAAAGCTAAAAGTATTTTCTTTAAGATCAGGAACAAGATAAGCATGTCTACTCTCTCAACTCTTCAACATAGTTTTAAGAAGTCCTAGCCACAGAAATCAGAGAAGGAAAATAAATGAAAGGAATGGAAAAGGAGATGTAAGACTGTCACTATATGCAGATGACATGAAACTATAAATAGAAAATCTTAAAGATACCAGCAAACTACTAGAACTCATCAATGAATTCAGTAAAGTTGCAAGATAAAAAATAGAAATCTCTTGCATTTCTATACACTAATAACAAAAGATCAGAAAGGAAACAATTCCACTTACCATCACATTAAAAATAATAAAATACCTAGGAATAAATCTACCTAAGGAGGCAAAAGACCTGTTCTCTGAAAACTGTAAGATGCTGATGAAAGGAACTGAAGATGACACAGAGATGGAAAGATAAATCATAGTCTCAGTATAGAAGAATTAATACTGTCAAAATGACTATATTACCAAAGGCAATCTATGGTTCAATGCTTTCCCTATTATATTACCAATGGCAATTTTCACATAACTAGAACAAAAAAAATTTTTAATTTGTACAGAAACACAAAAGGCCCTGAAAAGCTGAAGAAATCCTGAGGAAGAAAAGCTGAGCTGGAGGAATCAGGCTCCCTGACTTCAGGCTATAATACAAAGCTACAGTCAACAAAACAGTATGATACTGGCACAAAAATAGAAATATAGATCAATGGAACCAGATAGAAAGCTCAGAAATAAGCCCACACACTTACGGTCAATTAATCTACAACAAAGGAGACAAAAATACACAATGGGGAAAAGACAATTTCTTCAATACGTGGTACTGGGGAAACTTGACAGCTACAGGTTAGTGAATGAAAACAGAAAATTCTGCAACACCATGCACAAAAATAAACTCAAAATGGACCAAAGACCTAAATATGAGACCAGATACTATAAAAATCTTAGAGGAAAACACAGGTAGATCACTTTTTGAACTAAATTACATCAATGTCTTTTATCCAACCCTTAGAGTAATGAAAATAAGAACAAAAATAAACAAATGAGATCTAATTAAACAAACATTTTGGATAGCAAAGGAAATCAACAAAATGAAAAGACAACCCACAGAATGGGAGAAAATCTTTGTAAATCAAGCAACCATCAAGGGGTTAATCTCCAAAAGATAGAAACAGCTCATGCAGCTCAATATAAAAAAAAAAAATCAAAAATGAGCAGAAGATCTAAATAGACATTCCTCCACAGAAGAAAGACAGATGGCCAAAAAGCTCATGAAAAGATGTTCAGCATCACTAATTATTAGAGAAAGGCAAACTGGTAACCCACTACAGTGAGTTGCCACTTTACACCAGTCAAAATGACCACCATCCAAAAGTCTACAAACAATACATGCTAGAGAGGGTACAGAGAAAAGGGTACCCTCCTACACTATCAGTGGGAATGTAAATTGGTACGACCATTATGGAGAACAGTATAGAGGTTCCTTAAAAGACTAAAATAGAACTACCATATGATTGAGCAATCCCACTCCTGGGCATCTATCCAGAGAAAACCATAATTCAAAAAGATACATTCAGCCCAATGTTCACTGCAGCACTATTCGCAATAGCCAAAACACAGAAGCAACCTAAATGTCCATTGACAGAGGAATGGATAAGGAAGATGTGATGCTTATATACAATGGAATATTATCCAGCCATAAAAAAGAGTAAGTCATTTGCAGCAACATGGATAGACCTAGTTTGCACATGATATGAAAAACTAATGGACAGCCTTCTTCCACAGAGGAAATACAGATTTTTGACTGATGTAGCAGGATTAGTGAAGGGTTTTACAAGGGAAGCCCCTCTTCCTTTGCTGTTTTCCTAAAATAATTGTGATGCAATTAAAATTTGTAATCATTTCAGTGTTTTTAAAAAGCATATGTATAGTTATGACTATTAAGCAAAAATTAAGTATATAGAATAGTATCCCTGCTTCTGCACTCCAACCCCATTTCCCTCCCCAAAAGTTTTCCTTTTGGTATGTATCCTTTAAGGCTGTCTCTCTATATTAATATATATAGGCTTAATTATTATCTTGTTCTAATATAAAGAAGAATCATACTACATGGACTGTTCCACATTTGCTTTTTTTTTCTTTCTTTTTTTAAACGAAACAAAATGCTTTGGTGGCCTTTCCATGTCTTCTGGTATCTCCCACTGGCAGTCATTTATATGGTTTTACTTCTTATTTAGTACCAACAATACAAAATAAATATTCTTGTCCATGTTTCTTTGCACATGGTAGTGACCATTCTTCCCCCTAAGATATAAACTTAAAATAAGAATAGCTGGGATAGAAGGTACACACATACTACATTTTGATAGATCCTACCAAATGGCCATACAAAAAATTCATGTCAATTTAATAGGGGCTGATTTTATCAAATACTCCTGACATCTCCCCAGAAACTACTTATCTTAATAAATTATTTTACCCTTTTAATCTCTTAATAGAGTAAATTTTATTAATATATTTCAAACATTTTATATATTTGCATTCTCAGACTAAACTCTAGCAAGTAAGGATATATGATACTTTTGAAGTACTACTGTATTTAATTTTTTTTACTTTACCATTTTATTTAGGGTATTTATACCTATAGCAGAAGAATATTGGTGTATAGTTTCATTCTTGTGTGCCACACTTGTCAGTGTGGCAAAATTAGGTCATAATCCCTGGTATCTTTGAATGTCACCTTATATAACAACATAAACTTTCAGATTAATTAAATTAAGGGTCTTGAAACAGGAAGAGTACCTTGAATTATCCAGGTGGGCCTCAAATGTAATCACAAATATCCTTACAAGGGGAAGGCAGAGAGAACTGACTACAGAGAAGGCAGCATTGTGAAGACTGAAACAAGAGGCTACTGCTGCTTTTGAAAATGAAGGAAGAGACCAAAGCCAAGACATGCAAGAAATGCCACGTTAGACACTGGGCAATCTAGGAAACAGATTCTCCCCTAGTTCCTATGGAGGGAGCGTGGCCCTATCTAAACCTAGATTTTGGCCAAGAGAAAATGATTTTAGATTTCTTTTTTTGTTTTTGTTTTCCAGTTGATTTATTTTTATTTTTTTTAATTGTTATTTCCTCCATACAATTTTTTTCCTTCTGTACAGCATGGTGACTCAGTTACACATACATATACACATTCTGTTTTCTCACATTATCATGCTCCATCATAAGTGACTAGACATAGTTCCCAGTGCTACACAGCAGGATCTCCTTGCTAATCCATTCCAAAGGCAATAGTTTGCATTTATTAACCCCAAGCTCCAAATCCACCCCACTCCCTCCCCCACCCCCTTGGCAACCACAAGTCTATTCTCCAAGTTCATGATTTTCTTTCCTGTGGAAAGGTTCATTATGCCATATATTAGAAAAACTACCATGAGATACCACCTCACATCAGTCAGAATGCTCATTAATTAAGTTCACAAAAAACAAATACTGGAGGGGGTGTGGAGAAAAGGGAACCCTCCTGTGCTGTTAGTGGGAATGTAAGCTGATACAACCACCTTTGGAGAACAGTATGGAGGTACCTTAGAAAACCATATATAAAACTACCATATTACCCAGCAATACCGCTCTTGGGCATATACCCAGACAAAACTTTCCTTGAAAAAGACACATGCACAGGTATATTCATTGCAGCACTATTCACAACAGCCAAGATATGGAAACAACCCAAATGTCCAATGACAGATGAATGGATTAAGAAGAAGTGGTATATATACACAATGGAATACTACTCAGCCATAAAAAAGAACGAAATAATGTCATTTGCAGCAACATGTATGGAACTAGAGACTCTCATACTGAGTGAAGTAAGTCAGAATGATTTTAGATTTCTGACCTCCAGAATTGTAAATGAATCAACTTGTGTTATGTTTCCATATTTGTGGTTATTTGTTACAACAGCCCTAGGAAATTAAGGTAGCTACTTATTAGGATGGTTCACAAATATTCCAGTTCTCTCCCCATATCTATGCTAAGACTGTACTTCTCTCACATTGAAGTTTGGAGTGACCATGTGACTTCCTTTAACAAATAAAATGTGAGTAGAAGAGACATGTTAGTTCTGAGGAGTCAATGCACAATTCATCCCATTCCCTTTTCTTATCTTTGGTCAAGAGGGTTTCCATCAGCCTTGGTCCCTGATTAAGTATGAACACAGCCTCCTGGCAGCCTATATTAAATGTACTGCAGGATGGAGAAGACAACCTTGATTATATCAAGCCTCTGAGATCTGGTGATTGCGTTTTTTTTACTGAAGCATAACCAAGCCTATTCTGACAAACACAGGTTATAAAAGTTGTGTTCAATCATAGAACCAAGATGCCTCCTACATATGTATCTGACTACAATCTCCAGTTCTTTATCATATTCCTTAAATGTTAAGGTCATTTTTACCCAAATAACGCACAATTCTGAACAGGCTATAGTGTATCCTATCAAATTATTGACTGAATAGTTGAAGCAGGGATCCTAAAAATCTGAAACTGAACCCCAACTTCATTCTTATATCCAGGTCTCACCATTCCCTTTTCACTAGAGGATGGTCTTTGTCTGCCACTGTCATGGAAATCCCTCTCTTTCCCAGTACAACAGGCATGAGTCATGCCAGTATCTCCATAATGAAATCAAAGTAGAGGGAGGTCCAAAGCATTCAGACTTCAGCATCAGAGTCACATTCACTATCCAGTTATAGACCCAAACGTGTAGGCAACCCCTTGACCTTCACCCACACTGCACCTGTTACCTGCCTGCCTCCCTTACTCAGACTGGATTTGCTGTTCTCTTGAAACATCCCAAAGAGGATATCCTGGCACCCCCATCTCTTCCCTAACCCTCGCCTCTAACTCTGAGCATGATATATTAGAATCCATAGTAATTTGGTTTCCTTCACAGGGATTAAGAAGATAATATTCTGAAGCTGAGAATGCTCAGTTAACAAGTACAAATAGTCCAACCCAGACCCCCATTGACAGGCACCATCTCCAAAAGGTACCTACTTGTACATGGGGCTGTATCACACTTATACAGGGTGTTGCACTGTGCCATATAAAGTGAGGATCTCTCTCTCCTGAAGCTATGAACTGACATGGCCTTAGGAAGGCAAGGATGATGTCAAAAACAAGAAGCAACATGTTTAGCAAATCCCTGCTTCAAATCAAAGCCCTGCCTTTTTGGTGCAGAGATCTGCTAAAAGCTGTTATTTAAAATATCTGCAGATAGTTTGGATCTGTGAATAATTGCTATCTGCACATCTCAAATTCTTTACAGTTTTCTGTTAGACATATCTGCACAAGGCTATAAATAGTGAAGCAACGTCGCTCACTGTATAATGCAGTCTCTCTGCTTTTACAACTCATCATGAACTTCTATGTAATTTATTTTTTATTGAAGAATTCCAATTAATGGCTTCCTGGTGATTTTAAAGCCTCAAATTATCAGTCTCTGAAAACAAAGCAGAGAACATAATTATCATAAACCGAGAATTTTTCATTTTGAAGCTTATCTGTTTGTGCTAAGTATCTTGTCTGTAAGTAATTAGTGCCTTTATTTTTTTTTTCAGTAAAAATAATGACCATTCTATGCTACACATCCAAATTTTGTTAACTGCTAGATGTACTGTATGTATTATATTTGAAAATGGACCACCTTGGACTAGTTTTAAAGTATTTCATCAAATGATAATAGCAACAACAAAATACATCTGTTTGTCAGAATAAATTATGTGCCATGTATTTAAAAAACCTATTATATCCTTTTGCTTTCTTTCTAAGAATAAAAGCCTCACAAAAATATGTACTTGCCATTTATTACCAGGGCTGCATAACAAGAAAAGACTCGTTTTATCTTCCATTTATAATTCCTAACTGCTAATCAAATTGATCAGCCAATAGCATGGTTGTAGAGGGTCTTTCATAGGACCATTTCAAAATGTTTTACTAGAGATAAAATAAAATTCAATGAAATTAAACCAATTTGAATGACAATGTGAGCCAAACATTGCTTTAAGTATTCTGAGAATTCAAGTTTCCCTTGATTTGGAAAAAAAAAAAAAAAAAGTGGTTCTATTGATGAAACAGGAATTGCCACATCCTAGAGACTTGACTGCTTAGGAGAGATACTGTCCAAGAATAGTTTTCCCCTTTAGGCTAGGAAGTTGACTTAACCCAATATTAAGATCAGTTTTCTTCCTCTTAAAATACCATTTTATCAAGTTAAAAAACTTGAAAAATACAGACATGTATGATACAGAATTTCCGTTTACCCATCTTCACATACACTAAGTGTTCATTCTCCCACTTTTACTATTTTTATCATGCCTATTCAGTGAAAAGGGGAGAGACAGACAGAGATATTTAAAAGGATGAAATATATATATACAGTCTTATTTTACTTATTACTATATTTCTCCATACCATAAAATACTTCTTCAAATACTATTCTAAATAGCTGCATATTTTATAACTATGCTGTATATATCATAATTTAACTATTTCCTTATATTGGGCATTTTTGTCATTTTCTAAACTTTTTTCCTGATAAATCAGAAATTCATGGTAAAACCATGATAAATCATGGTGCAACAAATAGGTCTACTTGTGATTTTTTTAATAGATCTCCTATTGTCTCCTTCTGACAAAATCTTAAAAGAGTACTATAAAGCCATAGGTTTGAAAATTTCAAAGCTCTTTGCTCATGTTAAAAATATACTGTTTAGAAAAACTGTAACAGTTCACATCCCCATATCACTATGTGAACAGGCCCTTTTGCCCACATTCACGACCATGACAACACCACTGCTTAAGATTATGCCGACTTAATAAAAATGCAGCGTTTTGTTATTTTTATTTGCATATTTTGGTGGGTTGTAAGGTTAAATATATTTAACATACTTATTTTCTCTCTCTATATATATATATATATGATATGCTTATTTATATTTACTCTTCTCAAATTTTAAAACATTAGTATTTATTCTTATCCATTTTTTTGTAGGAAATTTTGAAATAATAAGTATGCCTTACTCTAAAATACGGCACAAATGAACCTATCTACAAAACAGAAACAGACTCATAGAGAACAGACTTGTGGGTGCCATAGGGGAGATGGGAGGGAGTGGAATGGACTGGGAGTTTGGGGTTAGTAGATGCAAACTGTTCCATTGGATAAGCAATGAGGTAATACTGTATAGCATGGGGAACTGTATCCAGTCTCTTGGGCTAGGCCATGCTGGAAGATAATATAAGAAAAGAAAAAAAAAATATATATATATACATACACACACACGTATGACTGGGTCACTTTGCTGTACAACAGAAATTGGCACAACACTGTAAATCAACAATACTTTATTAAAAAAAATTAAAAGCAACTTACACATCTTAGGCCTCAATAAATATTAAAGAATACTATAATTATCTGGAAAGTGTGTTAAAGGAAGAATCAATAAATTGCAGCCAGAGATGGAAGCACAAGGAAAATGAGAAACTGATCATGGCTCTAAAGTTTTAAAGTTAATTGAAATAGAAAATTTTAAAATGACAACCATTGATTGTGACAGAGAGGTATTTGCTTTTGGATCATGTAAGAACCAGAACTTGGCTTAGAAGCAAGCCCTAAACACCTAAGGGACGGCAGCACTGTGGGAAAGAACTAGTTGTGACCAGAGCCTAGGATGATCCCCAGGCTACAGAAAGCTTTTCCTATAAGCACTAATAGGAACAACCCCAAATTGAATGGAAGAAACACTACAGAGAAGTATTTTTGGAAGAGGAGAATACATTAAACTCATCCTCAGCTCAAATATAGACCATATTTACCCATAAATAAAGTGGGAAATTAAGGAAGTAATCCAAATAACTCATATTTTCCTCCAAAAACAGCACACGACTTGGCCTGCAATGATTTGAAGATATGTACTTAGATATTTGAGCCTAAGTGCCCTAGTTGGATAATAGTTTCCATTCTCTACTTCAATGTTCACATAGGCCCAGCCATAGTGCCTCAAAAAAAGCCAAGGACTAACTTTAGCCACTGGTCCTGCTTTCAATAAAGTCTTATTTTAATAGAAACACTGTGTCTCTCTTCCAAGTCCCCACCTTTTTTAGGCTGCTTGCCAGCTCAAGGCAAAAAGAGAATTCTAGCACATTGTCCCCAAATTCCAGGCAGATCACAAAAATAAACTGTCCCAGAATATATTCCTTTTAAGAAAATTTGCTTATTCAAAGCTTGCTTTTCTTGTTTGCCTTCCTTATTCCCTTTCCAAACACTTTTTCCTCTAACATCATGCTGTAAAGTTGCCATCTGTCTCAAACACGCACACACAAAGGGAAATCCACTTACAATAAATACTGGAAAGAAGAAAAATAAGTTGGTTACAAGTGGGTGTTCTGCAGCCTATGACTTTTCCAACCCAGTGGCCAAAATCTGAATTATCTCCTAGTCAACTGTCTCCCAGCTTGGCTATTGAGACAAAAGTTAAGCAAAATGAATAATCAAGTTTTCTAAATTTACTTTTGCACAGTATCCCCAAGGGAACACTTGACTTCTACCATCCTGTAATATAGATATGGCCAGAAATTAAATTTTTTAAGAAAACTGAAACCCAGAAAGGTAAAACATTACTAAAGATCACAGGTGAGTTGAGTGTTTCAAAATATGTGTCTGAGGATCCCCTGAATTAGAATTACCTGTGACACCTGTTCAGCTGCATCTTTTTACAGCATAAATTGGATCCATATCATTCCCCTGCTAACAGCCACTCAATAATTGCTCATCAGTTAGAAAGGAATCCACACTCTGATTTCACACTTCAAACCACAGGCTGAAGGACGTGTTCCTGTCCACCCTCAAACCTCATGGCTGCTTCTCTTCCCTCACCCATGCTCTGTGCCCACTTGCTCCTTCTGCATGGCCCTCATTCACCTCAAGGGTGTCCCTGGCTCAGGTCTTTGTACAACTGTTCCCTCTAGTTGGAAATATCTCCATCAGCTCTCCAAATAGCAAGTTTTTCCTTCCTACTGGAGCCCTTAAAAAGCCATCTCCGGGGAGTTCCCATCGTGGCACAGTGGTTAACGAATCCGACTAGGAACCATGAGGTTGCGGGTTCGATCCATGCCCTTGCTCAATGGGTTAACGATCCGGCGTTGCCGTGAGCTGTGGTGTAGGTTGCAGACGCGGCTCAGATCCCACGCTGCTGTGGCTTTGGCGTAGGCTGGCAGCTGCGGCTCCGATTGGACCCCTAGCCTAGGAACCTCCATATGCCCCGGGAGCGGCCCAAGAAATGGCAAAAAAAAAAAAAAAAAAAAAAAAAAAAAAAGCCATCTCCATCCATTCTAGCAGGTGCAGGCCCACACAACGATGTATCCATTTATTATATCTTCTTTTCACCTATCAATGTCTGAATTTAACATTTATCTTTGATGTGTTCATTGATTACTTCTCCTGCCTCCTCAAACACATACAGAAATACACATTTAAAGGTTCATAAAGGCAGTAATTTGTCTGTCTTATTTAGACAACAGAGAACAATGCAAAAAACATTTATTGTTCAATAAAATGGAGCTTACCTGGCACCATCTCAGACCTAGAGTTCCTATCTCTAGAAGGAGAGGCCTGGAGATATGTATTTTAAATAGTCTCCTAGATGATTTCAAAGTACATTTATGTTTCAAAGTCCAGACCATGAATCCTTTAGCCTGAGCTGGGCAGACACCCTTGTCTCTACCACATCAAGCTGCAGTTTTTAAATGGCTGGTCTATTTCAAACAGCTGCTCTAGCAGTATAGTTTGGAGAGTCGTACTGGGCATATGCAGATTAAGTGATACCTTAAACTGCTTTCCCAAAATTCAGTATTTTTGTCTCTGGTATAAAGTTGGGCTTTGATGGAAAGTCTCAGAATTATTTGCACAGATCAAAGGAAAGAACATTCTACAAGCATCTAGGTTTTATTCTCAGTTGACTTGCTGACTGCTTGTGGGGACTTTGGCAATTTTATTCATTTCTCTGGGTCTCATTTTCCCCATCTGTAAAGTGAGGGTGTTGTGTTAGATTATCTCTGCAGTCCCTTTGGCTCAGATATTTTGTGATGCCAAGTCATTCCAATTAATGTGAATGAGCCCTTGCAATTGTATTTAGTATTCTGAACAGCCCTGGCATTTATGCCACGTGGCCCAGGCCAACCACAGTTACCCAAACAACCCCTGTCAAACACTTAGCATCATGTTTTATGTCAAAAAGACAAGAAAAATATCCCATTCACATTGAAAAAAAAAAAAATGCACTTGTGTTAAGTCCATCTGATTCCACTTAGAAGCCGGTAATGCATGTTTTGGTTGGGCACCTGATAGGATGCACAATTGTTCAGTTAGAAAATCCTAATATGTATCAATGACCCAAAGATTATGTTCTTCTGACCTTTATCTTACACTTACACACGTTTTGGGAATGCCTACTTAAAAGAATCACTACTGCTCTTTTCAGGGACTCTAAGACCAGAGTCAAGCTTCGTGTTTTAACTTGAAAGTAGGGTGGAATAAAATCATACTGATGCTTCTAAAGGAAAGAGGAGGTCTGTCTTTATTTGCCAGAACTGGTATTGGGCAGTCTCCGATATTCGATTTCAGGCAGTTCATTAAAATCAGACCCACTTGGTATACAATGGAGAAATATTTGGGGCAAGAAGAGGTGAGAGGTGCTAATGGCAGATTGGAGGGGAAGCTGCTCAATGAGTCCAGGTATGACTGGGTATCACATGGAGAAAGTAGGTAGGATAGGACATTTTGATTATATATCCCAAAAGGAAGAGTTTGGAGAAAAATAGAAGAAATAGAATTTTTCTTAACTAAACTTTTAGAAATTTGGTTCTTGATCTTGGTGGAGATTCCTTTTGATCTTCAAAACCTACAATATATTCTACCCTACATAAGATCCCTTTACTTTAGAAGGAAAACATATCACCTGATGAATTACAAATCCACTCTCCTTTCAGTGTCACTTTACATTTAAATGAATTTAGATGATTTATATGTATGAATGCAAATATATGATGCATGAGGTGTGAATATAGGCACACCGCCTGATTTCTTAAGCCTCAGACACAAATCAGTCTATTTCAGTCTCCCTTCCTATGTAAATGATAACCAATAGAAACATGTCCCCACTTAAAAAAAAAAAAATGGGTTATCAACTGCCTTATATAGGTGTTTCTGTTACCTTTTGACACCTGAGGGTCCTTGCTGGGAGAAAGAGAGGAGGACCTGCCTTAAATCTGATGAGGAAACCAACTAATGAGGACCAGAAGGCCTTATTTGTTCAATAAACAAGCAACGGGGTGGGAAACAGATCTAGATCTCACCTTTCCCAACCTAGAAATGTGTTCTCCTTCATAAAACATTACCCAGTTGTTGACAGCCCCAACATAGAGAGAGGGTTGCATAAAGACTTTGTGTACTTTTCAATTTCAACTCACACTGCAGATGTGATCAAGAGTCTGCAAATGTTATTTAAAAGGCTGACAGCATTATATATCAGTGCAAAATGTTATCCAAGGAGAAATGACTACTAAAGATTAGAAAGAGAATTACTGTACCCAATGGCTAGCAAAATTTTGTAATCTCTATCACCAAAGACAAGGAAATCCATTACTCATTATCGGAAAGTATGAGATTCTCCCCATCACTCCCAAAGGGTAAAGTACTAATGCTTAAAATATAACAGTTAAAAAACTGCACAAATATCTCATAATTTCTTTTCAGAGTATTCTTAGCCAAAGTCTTTAAAGGAATTGCCCCCACAAAGTTGTCCTCACTGATTCACTGGATCCTCTTAAAAACTACATCCTCAGGTTGAAAGAGGAACATCCAAAAAGCTAGAAGGCTCTAATTTCTGATAGGTTTCTTTGTGATTTAGTAATGACAAAGGGGGGTTGAGGAAAGATGGCTAGGAAACATCCAGAATTCTCTAGGAAGTCAGTCTAAACAAGGCTCTAGGAAAAGTCACTGGAAATGTCAGCTCAGCCAACAAAGAAAGGTTCAGGGAGCAGCAAAGGCATGGCATATACTTTTTCATCTATTCAATCTGACCCTGGGCCCACTGCCATAATCTTTTTTAAGGTTAGTGGTGGGAAGGCTGCCGCCTGAATGTTTGCAGAGGTCTCCTGACATCCTCTGCTGAGGAACTTTAAACCTCAGGTACTATTTCAGAGGAAATGGACAGCACAAAACAGACAGAAAATTAGCCACAGCAGACCCTAGATATAAACAAGTTCCACTGGCCTTTCTGAAACCATTTAAAGGCTTTAAAGGCTGGAGCTGTTGGGACAGTAGAGGGGCCGAATAGGGTTATGTGTGTGTGCATATGTGTATTTTTCCCCAAATTGGACCTATGCCCAAATATTTTAATACGTACAACACAGAGAGAAGAAAGAAGAAAAAAAATTTTAAACTATTTAGCTAAGCAATTTAAAAATTCTTTGTGAAAAAAATAATAAAAAGAAAGACTTTCACAAAATTGCAGCTATAACAGGTCTGTGAGGGTAACTTAGTAAAATACTCAGCGGATGGCTGCAAACCTCTAATGGAAAGTTGTGTAAGTGGCTGAGGCCAAAGTAGGCATTAATTACAATGAAAAATCAGTTTAGAGTAGGCCACAACTAAATTGGAAGCTGGTCCTCTAGGTAAAACAAAGAAAGTGAACAGCAGCCTCAGATTTGATTACATGGCAATACAAGAAAAATGTGCTGTATGTTGTCTATTATTAAAGCTGCTTTGGGGCCCTGGGTTGGGTGCCTCAGGGATTTTAATAAAAAATTAGTAATAGGTCTGCTGCCCTGGCTCACTGTGGCTTTTTGGAGTATTTGCAGGTTCAGTGCTAGTCTGCAGTGCAAATTAAGTCATTTCAGACAAGCAGCCTCAGAAAGTGTTATGTGATAGCAAAGTTCAAATGCTGCACTTTGGCTCTAAAAGGACACAGACCCCCATCTACCCCCGGAGGCTGATTCAGAATTTCAAAGAAATAATAAAATTTCATTGGAAGGAGACCAGGGCGGGGGGGTGGGGAGAGGGTGGGGAGGGGACAGGAGGTGAAAAGCTAAAAAAAGAAGAAAAAAAAAAAAAAGAAGAAGAAAATGAGAAAAAGAAGCAACTTGTTTTTTCTGTGTGTGTCTTTGATTATTCTTGCCAAATACTAGTCCTGGTACATAAACTATGAGTACATAAAACATTGCCAATGACTAAGTTAATGGCAGTGAAGGCAACTGTTAACTTGGGATTTTTCTTTCTTTCTTTTTTTTTTTTTTTCCTTACAAATGTTAACTCTATAACTCTTTTTATATTGATGTAGTGATATTAATAATATTGTCTTTATTACTAATATCACCACTGGGTCCATGGCACGACCATATATATCCAAGCCATGAAACATTAACAAAAGTTCACCCTGATTAAGAAATCAAACCTATAAATCCACACTCTTTCAAAGATGAAAATGTCTGGGGCAAATTATTTTCTACAAGCCAGTTATGTGAAGAGGATATCTCCCAGCTTTTTTCTAGGTACGTCATAGACCTGATGTCTGGCATTTTCTATCAGAGACAAACAGCCCCTGGTCTGAGAATCCTGATTCAATAAACTGTGGGTAAGGGGTGCATTTCCAGCCTGGACCCTTGCCCAAATATCTGAATAGGTTCAACAGGGAGCCAGAAGGCAGTGATGCTGTAAAACATACATAAGAAGTATATGCTTGTGTGAGCATGAGTGTGCCTGGGTGTGGGTGTAGCAGCGGAAGCAGGGGCTTTGAGTTAAAGAGAAAATGAACTTGTGTACAAGTAATTTAAAGACTCTTTGTTATAGTCATTTTAAAAATGTTAATAAATTAGGAAAATCCCACTCCATGTCCCTGTGGAATTTCCCTTGTCCAGCAACAAACAATATTTTATTCAGTTTCAGATCTTGTCTAATCTTTTGGTAGAGGGTTCAGTGGCATGACTTGACTGATTTCAAGAGGTTCCAGGAAAAACTAATTGGCTGCAATCATTTTCTTCCCCACCCCAAGGGCAATGCCTGTGAGTAAATGAGTTAGGGAGCTACTCCTTTAGTTTAGTTCAAAATTTCCTGAAAAATCTTTTTGAGATTTAAGAAGCAAATGAAGATACAGAAAGCATAGGCAAAGAAGAAAGTAATTGGTTTAAGAAGCGGGGTAGGAATCGGTCTAAGAAAACTGAAAATAACTTCATCAAAGCCATAATCACCCTAAGGGGCCACTCTCAGAGCCTCAGGTAGTCTCTATGGAATCATGGGATGGCCATCTTCTCTTGCTAATGGATGCAGGAGAATGGAGAAGGTACCCTTCAAATGGGAAAGCACCATAGTCTCAGTCTATGGGAACTACAAAGACTTAAAAAGCAATGGAGCAATCATGCCTCCCCATCCTGTCTTACAAGATAGCTGCTGAGCATGTGTAAGGCATCAGACTTTCTTTAAGCTGTTGTGAGTCAGAAGTGAAAAAGACAGTTCCCTTAGTCATCATCCCTAGGTCTCAGTGGCCAAAGTCTCAGAAAAACCTTGCTCTTCCCAAGCTGCCGAAAAAGTGGAACCAAAAAGCAAAGAGAGGGCAAAAGAGAATAAAAGTATGGGCAACATAGAAATAATAGTAAAAGGGTCACGGTTTAGTTAAAGTGTACCTGATAATACTGACATTCATTCATAGCTAGCAACTGGAAGATAACAGTGGCTTAAGTTCTTCCAGCACTTTGGTTGGAGGTGATCATATCATATTTCTTTTCTGATTAAAAAAAAAACAGTGGCAATGATTAATGTTCTGTGGTCCATCAACAACAACTGTTTCAAAACAAACTGCAAAGTATCATCTTGTCCCAATAATGCGTTACATTGTCTTAAATATTTTCAAAGTAGGATACTCAGTTTTTCAGAAGTTACATAATCATTTTTATAAGAATATTTCAAATGTATTTCTTGTTCAATAAATAGCAGGCTACTGCGTTATGAAATATATATATATTCATACATATATACAGGAATCTCAGAATAAAAATCTCAGAATGGAAAAATCACATATTGAGATTTGAAGCAATGATAGACTACTTCTGTTTATACATATATATTTTTAAAGACTATTTTTAAAGCTCATCCTTTCAAAGTAGAGATTTTTTTCCATAATTTGTTATAAACAGAGGACCTTAAAAAAGTAAAACTTTCCAATCTGGATATGTTTTCCCAGTGCTTATGACTCCCTTCTAGACCTATGCCATCTGCACAAAACCTTAATGCACGGGCTTCACTAAGTTTACAGGTATTCAGTATTTAAATAATAAGTACATCCCATATTATGCAATCATTTTTATGTAGAAGTCAAAAATACTTATTGAAATTTAAATTGAATTCACTAAATCAATCCCTGGCTCCAGATGAGGTTGGAAAGAAAGATATTTTCTACCCAAGTGAAAAATTATAGAAATTTCTGGGGTAACTCTCTCCTCCAAAGAGTTCTAATTGTGAAACTGTAAAAATTCAAGTGTTTAATATGTCATATGGGGAGGCATACACATACAGAATTCAAATCTTTGAATCTTCAACCAGCCCCAAAGGCAGAGACTGTGTCTATCTTAAGTCTTATTCAGAACCGAATTCCCATTACTCATGACAGTATCTAGCACTGTCAATAAATAAATATTTGCTGACTGGTTGGCTAATGGCAATGTCAGAAATGTTTTGCTAACACTCACTAAACATGAAAGATGCCCATTCTTAGCATTTAGGAACCTCAGGATGTACACAAGTGCAATACTTTTTATGTCAATTTTCCTCTGAAACCACAGTCTTTGGCGTCAATAAGGGTGTGTGTGTGTGTGTGTGCGCGCATATATGTGTGTTTATCCATCAGTTTAGGAATAAAGCCCATTCTCTCTCTTCTAGACCTCCAGTCATCCATCAGGTGAGACAGACAGAACACCACAACAACAGAATGTGACAATGCCTTTGTATGAGTAGAAATAAAGTCTCATAGAAGTATGATAATGGCAACATTCCCCTCTTGCTTCCAAGGATGTAATATTGGAGTTGGGCTGAAAACTGAGGCCCACCCCCAACTGAAATTACCAATCAGGAGTCACTGAGAACTTTTACATGCAGTTTCAGTAAAGAGATGCCATGCAACAGCGGACTGTGTGAAAAAAGTACATCTGTGAGTTATGAATAGACCTATTTTCAAAAAGTATTGTTGAAAAGAAAAAATTGAGAGATACTGGATGTTCACATGAGAAAGATGTCTAGCTACCCAAAATGAAGATGCAAAAAAAGAATAAGTTGGAAAAATGGTCCAGGATGGAGTTTGTAGTCCTAGGAGCTCGTCTTGAAAGGAGCTGCTATATCTTCTCCAAATAAATAAGGAAGGGATAAGAAAGGACAAAGATATAAACTTGAAACTAAATGGAAAAGGAATTTTGAAGCACTGCTACATAATAAAAACAATAATAGCTTCAACTGAGGATCTACTGTGTTCTGAGCTCTTTGAACATGATTATGTCACTGCATTTTCCTGAAAAATCAAATAAAGTAAGGTTTCAAAATAAAGAAATGAAACTTTAAAAGGACTAAATCAACTGGCCAAGGTCACACAGATGGTAAATGTTGGAGCCAGAATTCTACATGAGAAAATTCCAAAGTCCAAAATTTTTTCACCATACCGGATTGTCGTGCATGACCTTGCAGGCTACCCTTTAAAAGAAAGGAGGCTAAAGACAAATTTGGTTATTTAAAGAGGTGATAAAATACTTATCCCTCAGATATCCCTCTCTGGAACTTTCTGGACTTTTTTTTTCAAATACTTTCCATCCATGGTTAGTTGTACCTCAGACATGGAGCAGCAACTGTACCAAAAAGGGAAGACGTTAACTTGCCATTAAAAAGTTATTTTCAGCAGCTTTTTAAAAGTTCAGCTGAGACCAGAAATCATATATTTTTATCAATCAGCGGAGGCGGAGCAATATGGCAGAGGAGTAAGAGGTCAGGTGCACCTTCTCCCACAAACACGTCAAAAAAACACATCTACATGTAAAACGACTCGCACAGAACATCAACTGAATGCTGGCAGAAGAACTTAAACCTCCAAAAAGGGCAAGAAACTTTTGACATAACTGGGTAGAACAAAAGAAAAAAAGAGAGAGAAAAGGAATCAGGACAGGACTAGCATTTGGAGCTGTGAAGGAGAAAAGGAACTCCCATCCTGGGAAGCCACCTAACTGACGAAAGATCAGTCAAGTCCGAGGGACCTCAAAGTTGCCGAGAAAAGCGCATCAGCTGGACTGAGAACAGCAAAGTAGAGTGAGAGCCTCACAGATCATCTGAACCACTGGCTCAAAAACCACAGCCTGAGATGCCTGGCCGGGGGCTGGGCACTGAGACTCAGACTCCAAGGGCAGACCCGGGGAGAGAACTGAGGATAGCATGAGGGGTTAAGGAGCAGTGCGCCACCAGCTAAGGAGGGGAACACCATGGCAGAGGGAACCTGGGAGAAGGTCCGGACCCGAAGGAGAGGCAAGGTGCCATTGTTGGGGAAGGGAGGGGAGAGGAGGGGTGGGCTGCCATAGGAAACTCCCTGCTCTGGAGCATGAAGGCTTAAAGGGCTAGGCAATTCTATGGAGGCTATGGGTGGCAAGAAGCCTCTTGCTCGTTTAGGGGAGATTAGGTGCTTCTTGAGCAGGCTACCAGTGGCCAAGCACCTATTGTGTGGGCTAAGGGCATAAAGGGGCTAAGTGTGGTGTGGTGCCTCCTGCACGATCTACAGGTGGCAGGGACAGACTGCGGCAGTTGTCTCAGAGGCCAGAGAGAAGAGTGGCTTGCCACCACTGGGGGCCTGTGAGTGGGATCCACCAGTGACCCCAGTCACCTCAGGGGTTGGCAAAAAAGAAAAAAGAGGGCACTGCAGCCAAGCACCATACGCTATTGCTCTCATTCCCCTGGGAACACACCCACCCTGCAGCTGCCACTGCCAAACATTCTGGGCAGCAGCCAGACACTTGGTCACTGTCCTTTCCCAAGATCCTACAACTAGCAGCAGCTGGTGCAGCACCTCCTGCGTGGGCTAAGTGGGACAGAGTGCTTCTTGCACTGCCTGCAGGCAACAGGGGCAAATCCCTGCATTTATCCCTGACTCCAGACGTGCATGTGGATACCTGAACAAAAATCACTTGCAGCCCCATTCACCTAAAGGGTGCCACAGAAGAGGGATTGTGACTAAACACCACCTGTTGGTGCTCTCGCATCCCCAGGAACACACCCGCCCTGCTGTTGCCACCGCCAAACATTCTAGGCAGTACCCACACGCCTGATCCCTGTTACTTCCCAGGATCCTGCAACTAGGAGCAGTCTGTACAGCACCTCATATGTGGGCTAAGTGAGGCGGGTTGTTTCATCATGCCTAGAGGTGGCGGGAGGGCGGCAAACCACCACAGTTATCACTGACTCTAGAGATGGTCATGGCCTGCTCCCAATAGGGGTCCCTGAACAGGCACCACTTGCAGTTCCAATCACCTCAGAGGAGGGCATTGCAATCAAACACAAGCTGTTGTTGCTCTCACTCCCCTGGGAACTCACACACTGCTGCTGCTATTGCCAAATGCTCTGGTCACCTTGAAGATCTGCCTAGAGCTCATTACCACTTCCCAGGGCCCTGCAACTAGGAGTAGCCTCTTCCACCTTCCTGCAGGTCCTTGCTGCTGTTGAAAGCCCAATGACCAGGCACTGACTGCTGGCCCTACCCATTGCCTCCTTCTCCCTGAAAACACACTGAGCATCCTGGGAACAACAGCCTGCTCACACCAAAGAAAGAGACAGCAAATATTCAAACTCCCACACCAAAAATAAATAGTAAAGCCCCCAAAGAATACAAATGTTATTCTTGCACAGAAGTAACCTTACAATACTACAGTTTGTCTTCCCCAAACTCACAGAAAAAGAAAAACACAAGCAAGATGAAGAAGCACAGAAACCATTCCCAATTAAAGGAACAAGAGAATTCACCTAAAGCATTCAACAATGAAACAGACCTCTGCAGTCTGACAGACATTGAGTTCAAAAGGAAGACAGTGAAAATACTGAAGGAATTGAGAGAGGATATGAACAGTAATGCAGATTCCTTTAGAAAGGAACGAGAAAATATAAGGAAGAGCCAAGCAAAACTAGAAAATTCATTTGCAGAGATACAAACTGAGCTAAAGGCAATAAACATCAGAATAAGCAATGCAGAGGAACAAATTAGTGACATGGAAGATAGAATAATGGAAATCAGAGTCAGGACAGCAGACAGAAAACCAAATGAAAGAACATGAAAGCATATAAGAGACCTATGGGATAATATAAAGTGGGCCAATCTATGCATAGTAGGAATTCCAGAGGAAAAGAAAAAGAGGGTATTAAAAATATATTTGAAGATATTATGGCTGAAAACTTTCCAAATCTAAAGGATACTGATATCAAGATACAGGAAGCACAGAGGGCCCCAAACAAGTTGAACCCAAACAGGCCCACATCAAGACATATTATAATAAAAATGGCAAAAGTTAAAGATAACAAGATGATTCTAAAGGCAGCAAGAGAAAAGCAAAGCGTTAATTATAAGGCTATCAGCTGATTTCTCTACAGAAACACTACAGGCCAGAAGGGAGCGGCAAGATATATTTAAACTGCAAAAACTTGCAACCTAGAATACTCCATCCAGCAAGAATATCATTTAAAGTAGAAGGGGAAATAAAGAATTTCTCCAACAGACAAAAGCTAAAAGAGTACAGCAATACTAAACCCATTCTAAAATAAATACTGAAAGGGATTCTCTAAATTAAAAAAAAAAAGGGGAGGAGAGAAAAGAGAAAAAGAAGAATTAGGATGGAGGAAACCACAATTGGAAAGCAGTCACTTAAATAAGCCAGCATACAGATATAAACATGAAGATGTTAAAAAAAAAAAAAAGGTATCAAAATCAAACAATGTGGGGAAGGAAAATAAGAAAATACAGATTCTTTTCTTTTTATTTTAATGATATGTTTGAGCCTATCTATAGGGCAAGCAGATATAGGAAGTGCTTAACGTGCTTAAAAAACATGGCAACCACAAATCAAAACCAAACATTACATTCACAAAAACTGAAAAGTACTCAAGTATAAAATAAATGGAAACCATCCAACCCACAAAAGAAGAAAAGAGAAACATAGAATCAACTGGAAAACAAGGTTTAAAATGGCAATAAATATGTATCTATCAATAATCACCTTAAATGTCAATGGACTAAATGCTGCAATCAAAAGAAACAGAGTGGCAGATTGGATAAAAAATCAAAAACCTCCAATCTGCTGTCTACAAGAAACTCACCTTAGAGCAAAGGACACATATAGTTTGAAAGTGAGGGGATGGGAAAAGATATTTCATGCCAACAGACAAGACAGGAAAGCAGGAGTTGCAATGCTCGTATCAGACAAAATATACTTTAAAACGAAGGCCATAAAGAAAGACAAAGAAGGACACTATTTAATGGTTAAAGAATCCATTCAAGAAGGGGATATTACAATCGTCAATACATATGCCCTTAATATAGGAGCACCCAGATACCTCCAACAAATACTAATAGACATAAAAGGAGAAATTGATGGGAATACAATCATAGTAGGAGACTTGAACATCAATGGACAGATCATCTAGACAGAACATCAATAAGGCAACAGAGATCCTAAAGGACACAATAGAAAAGTTAGATATAATGGACATTTTCAGGACATTACATCCAAAAAAATCAGAATATACATTCTTCTCAAGTGCACATGGGACATTCTCAAGAATTGATAACATACTAGGGCACAAAGCTAACCTCAACAAATTTAAGAGTACATAAATTATTTCAAGTATCTTCTCTGACCACAACGGCATGAAACTAGAAATCAACCACAGGAAAAGAAATGAGAAAAAACTGGCTACATGGAGACTAAACAACATGCTACTAAAAAACCAATGGGTCAATGAGGAAGTCAAGAAGGAAATTAAAAAATACCTCAAGACAAATGATAATGAAGACACAACCACTCAAAATCTATGGGATGTCACAAAAGCAGTGCTCAGAGGGAAATTCATAGCAATATAGGCCTTTCAAAAAGAGAAGAAAGATCTCAAATTGACAATTCAACCCACCATCTAGAAAAAGAAGAAAAAACAAAATCTAAAGTCAGTAGAAGGAAGGAAATCATAAAGATCAAAAAGGAAATCAATAAAATAGAGATTAAAAAAATAGAAGAAATCAATAAAACCAAGAGCTGGTTATTTGAAAAGGTAAACAAAATTGACAAACCTCTGGCTAGACTCACCAAGAAGAGGAGAGAAAAAACCCAAATAAACAAAATAAGAAATGAAAAAGGAGAAGTCACAAAGGATACTACAGAAATACAAAAAACCATGAGAGAATACTATGAACAACTGTATGCCAACAAATTAGACAACCTGGAAGAAATGTGCAACTTTCTAGAGATTTACAGCCTTCCAAAACTGAATCAAGAAGTAGATGAACTGAACAGACCGATCACTAGAAATGAAATTGAGTATGTCATTAAAAACACTCCCTACAAATAAAAGTCCAGGACCAGATGGCTTCACAGGCGAATTCTACCAAACATACAAAGAGGATCTGGTGCCCATCCAGATTAAACTATTTCAAAAGGTTGAAGAAGAAAGAACACTCTCCAAGACATTCTATGACACCATCATCACCCTAATTCCAAAACCAGACAAAGATACCACCAAAAAAGAAAACTATAAGCCAATGTCTTTTATGAATATAGACGCAAAAATTCTCAACAAAATTTTAGCCATCAGAACCCAACAACATATAAAAAAGTTCATGTACCACGACCAGGTGGGATTCATTCCAGGTGCACAAGGATTGTTCAATATACACAAATCAATCAACATCATAACCACATTAACAAAAGAAACATCAAAAACCACATGATCATCTCAATAGATGCAGCAAAAGCATTTGACAAAGTCCAACATCCATTCATGACCAACACTCTTACCAAAGTGGGTATAGAGGGAACGCACCTTAACATAATAAAAGCCATTTATGAAAAACCCACAGCAAATATAATACTCAATGGAAAAAAGCTGAAAGCCTTCCCACAGAAGTCTGGAACAAGACAAGGATGTCTGCCCTCACCACTGTTAGTCAACATAGTACTGGAAGTCCTAGCCACAGCAATCAGACAAACAAAAGAAATAAAAAGCATCCAAATAGGAAGAGAAGAGGTAAAACTGTCAAAGTATGCAGATGACATGATAGTATATATAGAAAACCCTAAGGACTCAACCCCAAAACTACTCAAACTGATCAACAAATTCAGGAAAGTAGCAGGATATAAGATTAACATTCAGAAATCAAATTTCTCTATACTAACTATGATATATTAGAAAAGGAATACAAAAACATAATACCTTTTAAAATTGCACCACAAAAAATCAAATATCTGGGACTACACCTGACAAAGGAGATAAAGGACTTATATGCTGAGAACTATAAAACATTAATCAAGGAAATTAAAGAAGACGTAAAGAAATAGAAAGATAGTCCATGTTTCTGGATTGGAAAAATACTGTAAAATGGCCATACCACCCAAAGCAATCTACAGATTCAATGCAATCCCTATCAAATTACCCTTGACATTTTTCACAGAACTAGAACAAACAATCCAAAAATGTGTATGGAACCACAAAAGACCCAGAATTGCCAAAGAAATCCTGAGAAACAAAAAACCAACCAGGAGACATAACTCTCCCAGACTTCAGGCAATATTACAAAGCCACAGTCATCAAGACAGTGTGGTACTGGTACCAAAACAGACATATAAACCAAGGGAACAGAATAGAGAACCCAGAAATAAACCCAGACACCCATGGTCAATTAATCTTTGACAAAGGAGCCAAGAACATAAAATGGGAAAAAGATAGTCTTTTCTTTCCCAGTTTTCTTGCTGGGAAACCTGGACAGCTGCATGCAAATCAATGAAACTAGAACACACCCTCACACCATGCACCAAAATAAACCCAAAATGGCCTAAAGACTTAAATATAAGACAAGACACCATCAAACTCCTGGAAGAAAACATAGGCAAAATATTCTCTGACATCAACGTTACAAATGTTTTCTCAGGTCAGTCTTCCAAAGCAACAGAAATAAAAGCAAAAATAAACCAAAGGGACCTAATCAAACTGACAAGCTTTGGCACAGCAAAGGAAACCAAAAGGAAAACAGAAAGTCATCTTACAAAAAGGGAGAAAGTAGTTTCAAATGATGCAACTGACAAGGGCTTAATCTCTAGAATATACAAGCAACTTATACAACTCAACAGCAAAAAAAAGCCAACCACCCAGTTGGAAAATGGGCAAAAGACCTGAATAGACATTTCTCCAAAGAAGATGTACAGATGGCCAACAAGCACATGAAAAAATGCTCAACATCCCTGATTATTAGAGAAATGCAAATCAAAACTACCATGAGATACCACCTCACACCAGTCAGAATGGTCATCATTAACAAGTCTGCAAATAACAAATGCTGGAGAAGGCATGGAGAAAAGGGAACCCTCCTGAACTGTTGGTGGGAATGTAAGCTGGTACAACCACTATGGAGAACTGTATGGAGGTACCTTATAAATCTATACATAGAACTACCGTATGACCCAGCAATCCCACTCTTGGGCATCTATCCGGACAAAACTTTCCTTAAAAAAGACACATGCACCTGCATGTTCACTGCAGCACTATTCACAATAGCCAATATATGGAAACAACCCAAATGTCCAATGACAGATGAATGGATTGAGACGTGATATATATACACAATGGAATACTACTCAGCCATAAATAAGAACGAAATAATGCCACTTGCAGCAACATGGATTGAACTAGAGACTCTCGAACTGAGTGAAGTAAGTCAGAAAGAGAAAGACAAATACCATATGATATCACTTGTATCTGGAATCTAATATAAGGCACAAACAAACCTTCCCACATAAAAGAAAATCATGGACTTGGAGAATAGACTTGTAGTTGCCAAGGGGGTGGGGGAAGGAGTGGGGTGGATTGGGAGTTTGGGGTTAATAGATGCAGACTATTGCCTTTGGAATGGATTAGCAATGAGATCCTGCTGTATAGCACTGGGAACTATGTCTAGTCACTTATGATGGAGCATGATAATGTGAGAAAATAGAATGTGTACATGTATGTATAACTGGGTCACCATGTTGTACAGTTGAAAAAAAATTGTACTGCAGAAATAACAAGCAAATAAATAAAAAGAAAAAATTATGAATCAATAAAATCATTAGATTTCTTTTGGCATTGTCAAAGAAAGGGAAAAGAGTTATTTACATTGATCTGGACTTGGACAAGGACAAAGTCAATAATCTGAAGGTATGGCATAGAACATAGTTCACAGGACCGACGTCCTGTGCCCAAATCAGATGGGAGACAGTGATTATAAAAGGGACGTTAAAGATGGGGACAAAGATGAAAAGATCTTGATGGAGGTGAACTGACATGAAGGCTTTGGGTGGATGGACTATAGACAGTACTCAGAAAGGAAAACTCAGAGTAACAGGTTAAAAGGGTTGAATAGTAACATCATAATTCAAGCCATTCAGATGAGTCTCTAAAGGACTGGTGGTGAGAGAAGACAGTGGGAAAAAAAGAACACCAAGGAAACACATTATCAATAGTATTTTAATACCTTGTCAAAACAGAATTTGGGAAGACCCAGGATGATGCAAAAGACTGGTCAGATAAGAATATCTATTGAAACAAAATCCCAAAGGAAACTGAAGAAAATCCTTGAAGATCTGTAAGTACCACTAGGAAGGATAGATGGACAGATAGATGAATGGATTGTGGATGAATAGATGGAGGATAGAGGATGGTCACGTACTTCAGAGAAGGAAATTTTTTGAACAAGCAAAAATGAAATGTGCATTATCTTAAAATACCAAAACAAAGAAACCACAACTGCCATAATTTGTTTGTTTCACATAGAGATAACACCTTCATCTTAAAGGATAATAAGTTGAAGACAATCAAAATTAAAAAGTAGCTTGCTAAGAGTTCTCCTGAGGCTTAGCAGGTTAAGGATTCTGTGTTGTCACTGCAGCAGCTTGGGTCCCTGCTGTGGGTTTGATCCCTGGCCTGAGAATTTCCACATGCTGTTGTTGTGACCAAAAGGGAAAAAAAAAAAAAGTAGCCCGCTAAAAAAATCCCAATAGTAATAGTGGTTTTCTTGACATAGTGGTTTTATGTGATTTTAATTTTCTTCTTTGTACTTTTCTATATCTCCCAAATGCTCCACAGTAAACATATATTACTTGCATATGAAAAGTTAGCATTTTAAAGAAAAATGTATCATGCTATAGGTATAAAAGACATTACAAATCATAAGCATTCTTTCTGTAAGCCTTATTGGAAGTCCTGAGAATTCTGTTATATTTTAAATATGAAAATTCATATGTATAGATATAATATACATACATGTATACATATATACCATTCTGTATACACACACATATGTATACATATCTTTTTTATGTATATGTGTGGTGTGGGTGTGTGTGTGGGGGTGTGTATTTAGGTTTAAACATGGGTAAAGAGGATATAAACACACATATTACCCTCTAGGAAAATAGAAAATACTAAGTAAATTTATCCACTATTATAACAACGAAAACTTTACCCTAAAATAGTGAACTAAATACCAGGATAAATACATTAACATTGTTTGATGGTGTTAACCAGTAGCCCGATCTATACATCTAAATGTAACTATCCTATTTGCCTCTTTTTTTATCTAAATGTTGGGACTCTATTTTCTTCTGTCTTTTGTAGGAGGTTTTGGGCTGTGCCACTGACTTTCTGCATGTTGTTCTCCGGAAAGGCAAGCTCAGGGACATGAGGGCATAAAGGATTCAGCCACAGAATGAGGCCTCTCCTTATGGAAACAATTATGTGACAGATTCCACTTGGCTCTCAGAAGGCTATAAAAGGGGAAAAGAAACCCCCCTTTGTTTGCGGGAGGGTCCCTGAAAACACAGCCTAGGAAGATTGCTCAGTTCAGCTCAAGATGCTCAGGCTCACACTGGGAGCCCTGATTAGTTCTACATTCAAATCTTCAAAGAAGAGATAGTATTGTTTCTTCAACAAAGATTCTTCTGCATGTGCTAGTATCAATAAACACTTTCATCAAAACATGCTTTCTAAGTTAATAACTGACATCACATGTATGATTTCAAACCAAAGTAAATGACTTTGGACAGTACATATTCAGGAGTTGAAAATATGGACAGGGAACCAAACAAACTAAAACTTTAGGAAAGTTAGTGTCAGCATTAACACAGGTCACAACAAGCCAATGATCTTCATTCCCTAATACGTTAACCCACAAAAAGTACAAAACTTTTACATCTTCCCCTAACTATTCTCATAAGGCTTTCTAGGACTGTTTCTTCCAAAGTCACACAAAAGCAGGGAAAAATGAAATAAACAAAACAAAAAACAAATAAAAAAACTTCACAGAGTCACCTTTAGCTGCATTTTCTAGTCTTGTTTATGCAGCCTACGACATACCTCATTTGTTCAGAGATAGAAGGGAAAAAAAACCTTTGCAAAATCATTCATTTGAAACTATAATTTTTTTCCTGTATCATCATTCAGATCAAGAGTCTGCTTTTATGACTGCCCTAACTACTATGGGAGAACAAAAAAGAGTCTTAAATTTCATGAGTCTGTTAAATTTTCACCTTTTTTAAATATGTACTAAAGGCCTCCTTACTCAATATTTTCACAGACAGACAACAGCAATTAATTCAGGTTTTACTTAAGCTAACAAATGGTTCTCCCTCACAATAGCCATGTAAGCTGATTCACAAATTTGCTAATGTCCTCCAGGTTGATGACGATGGAGCCCTTGGTTACACAGTAACTGGGGTATAAGAAGAAATAGATTTGGTCTCTGAACCCCCCTTCCTGGCACAAAGCCCCCAGATCCTTTACCTGAATGATAGAGGCACCAGCAAAGCTCATTAACAATTCCTGGGAAATAAAAATAGAACCTGGGTAATAAAGTCTAACCTTTTTTTCCCTTGTGCTTCCTCTAGTGTCATTTGCTTGTAGGGTACCAGTACGGCAGGCAGAGCTCTTGCACCCAGCCCTTCTGACCGGAGCTCCTACCGCAAAGCCGCTGCTCCCCAACATTCGATTCAAGATGGCGGCAGCGCGCCGTGGGCGGAGCCCAGGCGTCAAGCACTGCAGATCTGGGTGAAGCTGTGCCCGCTGGGCGAGAACTCCACCCACTCCTCCTGCTGCCTAAAAAACAATCCCAGCTGCCTAGGGCTTCAGGTTCCCACCTCTCCATTCTCTGATCAAAGCATGAAGCTTTCCTTTGCTTCTGAACTGCATTAGGTCTTCTCTTTTGGCTTCAACAGCATAGAGCAGAAGGACCCTTACTGAGGATGAGGCAGGAGGGTCTGTAACAATAGGATTGTTTCTGATTACTCAGAAGTACACCTGAGTTTATGCTAATGAGGTGACGTTGCTCAAGGTTCCTGGAGGGCCTCAGGATGGGGCTGGTCAGTCAGCCCAGACTCAGTGATTAGAGGATTGGAACTCTCAGCCACACCCACTGACCTCTGGGAAGGTGGAGGGGAGCCAGAGATGAATGCTCTATAAAAACCCTCAAACTATGAGGTTGGATCAGCTTCCATTGATGAAAGCTTCCACATGCCAGGAAGGTGACACTCTAGTTCCATGAGGACAGAAGCTCCTGTGCTCGTATTCTTCGGGACCTCACTCTATGTACCTGTTCATTTGGCAGTTCTGTGTCCTATGTAACATCCTTTATAACAAACCGGTAAACCTAAGTAAATGTTCTCCGAGTTCTGCAAGCTACTCTAACAAATTATTCAAACCTGGGGTGGGGGTGGGGGCAGTGTAGAAACCTCTAATCTATAGCCAGTGGTGATAAGCATAGGTAACGACCTGAACTTGTGATTGGTGTCTGAAGTGTGGGCAGTTTTATGGGACTGAGCCCTTAGCCGGTGGGATTGGATGCTATCTCTAGGCAGACCGTATCAGGATTGAGTTAAATGTGTAGGACACCCAGCAGGTGTCCACTGAGAACTGGGGCACTGCTTGGTATAACTTTTCCACACATCAGAAGGGGAAATCATGAGAGAACATCAGGCTCCCCTGTCTACTTTTTAAAGTAAGAATTTAAGAATTTCCAAAGGTATCTCTGTGACACATGGAGGTTTGCACCTGGTGGCAACTCTGGTCATGTGCTGACAATCATATCCTAGGGGTCGTGCTGCCTCTCTCTGCTCTGTTCTGGGGCAGACCTGACCCTAAGCCTTCTAAGATAAACACAGTTCTCAACCTGCTCCACCTGTCTGGTTTTGAAGGCTGAGAGAACTTGATGCTTGAAACAGTTCTGTCCTGGGAGACAGGAAAACCCAGGCCACACTTCCAGGACCACTGGTCTCATGGGGATTCAGCCAAAGCCCAGAGAAGAGTAGCTACTCAAAATGGCATCCTGATCTAATCCTGTTTCCTTTTCCCTAACCTTCCTCTTTGTCCTAGAAGCACCTTGTGATGAGTAACAAACTGCTTTACTCTAATTAAACATAGCTGTATTTATTCTAATACTTCCCCTCAATTCCTTCTCCAATCTTTAAGACATTGATTTACAGGGTCCTCTGCTATCTGAAAGGAGAGTATTCCTATGGAAACTTGTAAACTGAAATCATGTAAAGTAAAGAAGAAATCACCTTAGAACCCATCTTGCTAACAAATGCACACAAAAAAATCTAGATAAAGCACAGATGCTCACAGACACCATTCAAAGTCATGGTGGCTTAATGCTGAGATGCTGAGAGTAGTTCCTGGGGAAGGAGCTGGGCAGGGCCACTCAATGCTGCTCAGGGTGTGAGCTGCCTCTACGACAGCTCACTGCAAATAAATGCTGAAGGCTATTTTTGCTTTTTGCCCTTTTTTTTTTTTTTCATAAAGGCAAAAAACCTCAGATATTCTTTGGTTAGCGAAAACAGGTACTAATAATATAGGTCTTTCGTAAAAGCAAAGTTACATAAAGCAAACTTTCGAAAAGCAGGAATACCTGTATAGAGATAGAGACAGAGGGACAGAGATGGATGACTGACTTGAGCCCAGGCCTGAGAATGAAGAGTTAGTGACTGAACTGCCACTGGTTTGCTCTGTAACCTTGAAAGAAAGATCTGCCCATCTAAGAGCTATGGAGTCAAATAGATATCACTAAGGCTATCCATTAAGGTGGCAAGACAGACATATTTGAACCTGATCTATCATTTTAGCTCCTGATGTTCATTGTTTTCCAGTGTTGGGAGGAAGTAGGAGATGCTAAAGCAGACTCCTTGGTTGTTATGATTCCACAATAATTGATTAGCACTGGCAGTGGGAGGAGGGCCATTGCCCCACTTCCCCACCCCCCAAAAAATTCAGTCCTCAAATGTTCATGGTTATAAGGGGGAAAAAAAGCAAAAACAAAGTAAATAAGGAAAAAAGCAAAAAGAAAGTAAACAAGCAAAAGAAACAAAAATACCTCTTGTTATTTTACTATGGCTTTTTTTTTTCTTTTTCTTTTTAGGGCCACACCTGTGGCATATAGAAGTTCCCAGGCTAGGGGTCTAATTGGAGCTGCAACTGTGGGACTGTGCCACAGCCACAGCAATGCTGGATCCGAGCCACTGCATCTGAGACCTACACAACAGCTCATGGCAACACCGGATCCTTAACCCACTGAGCAAGGTCAGGGATCGAACCTGCATCCTCATGGATACTAGGATATTAGTCAAGTTCGTTAATGCTGACCCACAATGGGGCTGAATTTGCATCCTGTCTTTTTTTCCTCCTAAGACTGAAATAAGGTATGATAGGTCTGACTATGTAATAATCCAGTGACCTGCATTCTCATTCAAGATCTGTTTTATCATGGCAAGCTTTGCTCTTCCTTCTGAGCATTTTTGCTGTTTTTTGTTTTGTTTTAAATCATTACTCTAGGTGTCTATTTTCCTGAACTTTATAATTCATTTATTCAATACTCACAACACAAATATTTATTGAGCATTTACTATTCCAGACACTATTCTAGGTACTTAAGGGTACATCAATACAAAAAAAAGAAAAACAAACAAACAAAACCCCACCAAACCCAAAACAAACCACAGGTCCTTACTCTCTTAAAGCTGATGATACAGAAGTGAACAGCAAAAAGAATAACTGAATAAATAAAACATAAGTTACATAGTATGTTCAACTTTGACTGAAAAAAATGAAAAGTGCATCAGGGGCAAAGGGGGAGCCAGGTGGGTAGTGGGCAGTTGTAGGTTTAAACAGAATGCTTAGGGTAGACTTCCCTGACAAAGGAAGTTCTGAAAACTGACTTGGGGCTCAAGGAGCTGAGTGAGCTAAAATGGGTACACTTGTTTCATGTTCATGGAGAAATTAAGGGGAACTATGGTTGGAGCAGAATGATCAAGGGAAGGGAGAGTAGGAGATAAAATCAGAGCCTCATGGGCATTTGTCACAAACTTTTGACACAACTGATGACAATTTAGAAGAATCACTACAGCTGCCAGGTTAGGAGTGGATAGAAGAGGGGAGCAGACCTGTTAAGATGCTACTGGAATAGCAGAGGCAAGAGGTGATGGTGGCTCAGAACAAGGTATCAGTCGAGTTGACTGCATTGTGGTTAGTTAATGCATCTTGAAGGTAGAGCCAGCAGTGTTTTCTGATAGACTTGATGTAGTGAGAAAGAGAAGAGACAAGAATGATCTCCAGGTTTCTGACTTAAGCCTTGGAAGGCTGTAGTTGCCATCCACTGATATTAGGAAAACTATGAAGAGAGGAGTTTTTTGTTTTGTTTTGTTTTGTTTTTGGCAGGGCAGGGGTTTGTGTCAGATCAAGACTTTCATTCTGGTCATGTTGACTAAGAGATGTCTACTAGATATGCAGGTGCAGAGGGGTCTTGTCAGTAATTGAATATAAGAGTTTAAAGTTCCTGAGAAAGAGCAGTTTAGATATAAAACTAGAAATAGTGTGGTTTCAAACTTTTTATCTGTTTGCTTTTCTACTCTTCACAGTTTGGAAATTTTAGGTCTATAATTAATTTGTAACTGCCCCAATTCCTTTATGTCAAGATTATTTGGAGAGAAAGAGAGAGAGGGAGGTGGTGGGAAAGAGGCAAAACAATAGAAGGAAGGAAGGAGGAAGGGAAGAGAAGGTGTGAGGCAAAGGGAGGGAGGCAAAAAGAGAGAAATCGATTGATTGTTGGGAGATCAACAGTCTAAGAACGTGTTCCTTCCCTAAACTCAATCTGCTTCAGATAGAGGGCACACTTTTGAACAGTTCAATCAAACTCTAAAAACCCTTAATTCTATTTTTCCACAAATACACATCTTTCACTATTTCTAAGTCATTCCTAGTAGATCCTCCATTAGAAATGGCTCATAACATTTTAACTCGAAGTTCATCAACCTCCAACCTTTCAAATAATTAAATATTTAAATGCTCAGGAAAGCCCACATTTGTGAAGCAAGAATCGTTTTGCAATGCAAATTGTCACCCTTAATTTCTCTGCTGGTAAAATAAGACTTAGAGGGATCCGGTTTGCTTCTAGTGCGTGTAAAATAGACTACCTTCCCCCACAGCCTGGGTTCTGGGATGTCGCCTCCCTTTTAAAGACCCCTCTCTCACAGAAAAGTCACAAGAGGGAAAAGGAAAAGGAAGAAAAGGGAACAGACAATCCAATCTTAATGGTCTCAGGTACATTTTCCAAGCTGATTACTGGCCCTTTTCTTTAATATCAACTGCTCTGTGTAAAGCCGGAACAAGCCTGGAGCCTTCAGAGATGATTTGCAGCTCCAGAGATCGCCAGCATCGGGCAGGACCAGTTCACAGGTGACTTCCTATTACTGATGAGCCTCGTACCACCTGCCTGGCAAACAGAGAGGAAGGCGGCCCCCTGACCCCCCAGTGACCCCTACCTGTGGGAAATCAGAGTGTTTACATCTGCCAGAAGAAGGGTTAATCCACGGGGCTGAATTTGCATCCTCTCTTTTTTACTGCCTAAGACTTTCTTCATTTACTAACAGAAAAAAAGAACTTATTTCCCCTTGAATTTAGTTTTGAGGACTTAAATGCATGAGCAAGTGTGGACAAAGAAGAAAAAAAGGGAGCGAGAGGGAAACTTCAGTACCAGAATTCAAGAGAGCCTTGTCTCTGCTGTCTTCATCTGCATTAAATTGGTCATGACCTTCCAGGTGTCTGTAAGGTTGAAGTGTTTGCTGGACCATTTCGAGCTGAGCTGGCCGGTCCATGTGACCCTCCTGACATCAAGAGGCAGGCTTTTAAAAGAACAGAGGCACCTTGTCAGGGCTCAGGGGTCACTAATAGCCTGCCTTGGGCCCTCCAATAGGTCATGTTCAGCTTCCTCATCCAACACAAAGGGAAAGATGAGGGAGGCTGGGGAGGGGAGGGGGATAATTATCATTCTGGTGTTTTGTTCCTCAGGCCCCAAGTTATGCTCCATGTCACTGTGTTAATGTGCCTGCAACCAGGGAGACACATAATGCTCCTCTCAGCCCTGTTTATTAGCAAGATCCATTTGCAAAAGGCCCTTCTTTTGTGCCACAATATGAATGTGCTTTGATGGCAAATAATTACGGCAGTCCTTTTGACATGAAGATCCACAGGCTGCCCTAGTTAAGCCAGTAATTAGCCTGTCCTCCTTTTTTTTATATTATTATTGAGAAACTACAAATTATCCTCATATGTGCACCGGCCATTGCTTTTTCTCCTTTCTATTCTCCCACTCTCTCCTACTTACTCTCTCCCGCTCGCCTGCTCGCTAGCTCTTTTCTCTCTCCCTCTCTGTCTCCCTCAGCACTTTGGATAAGCGGAATGCAGCTGCACAAAAGCAAGATAAAGCTCGACCATCAAGATGATGAACAATCTGGATGAAGAGCCTTCGAGATGAACACAAAAGCTGGAGATGTGCAGTTGATGTAGGCCTGGACAGCTGAAGAATGCTGTGGACTAACGATGAATAGCCCTCATTTGTGAATATACAGATTTTCCACGATGAATAAAAACTGAGTGGAGGTCACAATAAATAAACTTTCACCCCCCCCCTTCTTCTTCAATAATAATTCAGGTTCCCGGCACCAAACAGCTGTAAATTGAAGGTTGTGCTTAGTTTTCTCAACTCTCAAAGGGGATAATTAAGCTAAGATCACATTGTTTGATATATTAGTGTAATGATGAGCTACTATATTCTGCTTGTTTCGAGTTATTTTAGTTTTTCTTTCCCATTATCTTTTTTTAAATTACATTTCAAATACATTTTAAATGTAGGAACAGCAGTTCTGAAACAGAGTTTGCCCTGTGTTTGGATCTATTTGAAATGTATTCATATAACATTTAATTAAAGCAGCAACATCCCCCTTTAGAAAATGCGTGGAGGTAGAAATATCTATATTATCTGACTAGTTCTGACACAATCTTGCCAAAAGGCTGACTCTTTTTCCTTATTGGTGCAAGATAATTAGACCATCATTAACCTCCTGAAGCATCACTGTCAGTATTTCTTGTGTTATAGAATCAGGATTTGGGAAGATTTTCATAATTTTGCTTAAGATCACTGAGAAGGCAAAGATCAGTTCTGAAACATGCTCAGCTTAAAAGATTTCTGAAAACCAGAAATCACAAGGCTACACTTTAAAAAGGAACTCAGCCCAAGAGAGATGCTACAGACGGTGTCCCTGTGCTCTTTTAACACCCTCTTCTATTTGTGAAGTTTTGACAAGAAAAAGGCACAAATACTGTTTTGTGTTTTATTAATGGAGGTTAGATTGTCGCTTTCTTCCAGTAATGTCTGAACTGAAAAAGTATTGGAAAATCTGAATATCTACACCAAATAAAAAAGAGAAACATTACATTTCTAGAATGTTTTCTCCCTACTTTTTGGTAATTATAAAATATTCTTTGTTTCAAAGGCAGTTTAGTGGATTTTGGGGTTTTTTTGTTTGTTTGTTTGTTTTGTTTTGTTTTTGCTCATTTCATTGGTTGGTTAACAGATTATTTTTCCTAGGAAGTTTTCCATTCTCTCCATTGAGTTCCAAACCAGAGTGGGTTCTACTGTATCCACATTCAGGAAGGTCTCCAGATTTCAACCAGGTGTAGAAAATGATTTATGAGCCGGGACACTGAGAAACACTGAGAAGTTTGAACTCATCCTTGACTCCATTGTGATCTAAGCCCCATGAGAGAGAGAAACTTCTTAAAGTTCTTAACTCTGGAGACCTGTAACTCAAGGACAGCCCACCCACTGCAGGATGGAAAACCAGCCACCTCATGCTTCCTACACTCTACTCAAATGAACCCTAGGGGAAAAAGCAAGCAGTTAAATGTCCTGTCTGTGTGTGTAACATGAGAAAGCAAGGGTAAGAAACCTGGACCAACCCCAGATTGAAGAGTCTGAGCCCAATCACAGTGTGCCTGAGAGAGAATTCTCAGATTCACAGAATCTGCTTTTGTTTTACAGTATCCATAAACCAGCCAGAGGCAAAAGAAATTGGGCAGTGGGCCTCAAACAAAGGCCACCATTGCCACCTCTGTTTGCTGCCATCTTGGGACTGCTTTGAAAAAGACCATTAAATCTACTTGGAAATGTTACACAGGTTTCAGCCAAAGAAGCTTGGTCTAGGCATTCACCTAGCCAAATATGAAATACTTTAATAAACTCTGAAGTACTGGGAGCAGACCAGGTCTGGAAGGAGGTGCAGGCTGGTCTAAACACTAAGCTAATTAGCATTTTCTCACCTTTCTCCTTAAGACTTACTAATTCCACCCACAATTTATTGAGTATCTGCTATATCCTTGGTAGTTTTCCAGGCTGTGGAATCTAGCAAAGAAACAAAACAGGTCATGTTCCTACTTTCATAGAACTTAGATTTCAGTGGGAGAAGATAGACAGTAAACAAATAAGGGAATAAAATATAGCATACGAGGAGGTAGTGACAAAGGCTGCAAAGTAATATAAGGCAAAGGATATAGAGGAAGTGGATGTATTTTATATAGGCTGGTTCGGGAAGGCCTACCCAGGGTGACATTTGTTTAGAGACCAGAGGAAGTGAAGGAGAAAGCCATGTAAAAGTCATGCAACTTTATTGGGAAAACATTCACCAGGTAAAGTGAGCCCTGAGTCAAAGGCCCTGAGGCAAGACTATGTTTGGCATGTGCCTTTGTCAGCAAGAGGGGAGCAAGGATGAGGAGAAGAAAGCATGGAGTTGAAGGGGGAGGTGAGTTGAGACAAAGGAAATTGTCTCAGTAATTTACTCACTCTGGACATTTTAGGTAATTTGCTTCTTCTTCTTCTTCTTTTTTTTTTTTTTTTTTTTTTTTTTTTTTGTCTTTTTAAGGCCACACCTGCAGCATATAGAATTTCCCAGTCTAGGGGTCAAATTGGACCTGTAGATGCTAGCCCATGCCACAGCAACAGCAATGCAGAATCTGAGCTGCATCTGCCACCTACACTACCACCAGATCCTTAACCCACTGAGCAAGGCCAGGGATCGAACTCGCATCCTCATGTATACTAGTCAGGTTAGCTACCACTGAGCCACCACGGGAACTCCTAGGTAATTTGCTTCTAAGTCTTTATACTTATGAAGTGCTAAAAGGAATATTCCAAGGGGATGGGGAACTGACTGACTCACTGTGGTATCATGTTACAAAATGGTGTGTGTCGACTAGCACGCATGCGCTATATCTATTGCACACACACACACAAAAATACCTCCCTCCAAAAAAAGAAGAAAAAAATAGGCAAATGATTTGAACAGACTCTTCACCAAAGAAGACACGTGGATGAAAATGAAACATAGGAAAAGTTGCTCAATGTCATTAGCCACAGGGAAATGCAAATTAAAGCTATGAGATACCACTACACATATATTATAATTGTTCAAATTAAGAAAAAAAATTGACAATTCAAAATACTGCAAATATATGAAACCATTGGAACTTTTACATATTTCTGGTAGGAATGCAAAGTGGTAAAACTACTCTGGAATATAATATTTCTTATAAAGTTAAACATACACTTACCTTATGACCCAGTGATCCCTCACCCAAGGGAATTCCATACCCATGTCTTCGTACATGAACACACAGAAACCTATGCACAAATATTTAGAATACTTTGATTCATAATCACTAAAACCTGGAAACATGCAAATGTCCATTAAATGGTGAATGGATAAATATATCATGATACATTCATATTATGAAATTTTCAACAATAAAAAAGTATGGCTCCTACTGCAAGAAACATTATAGAGGAAACTCAAAAGCATTTTGCTAAGGGAAAGGAGCCAGACTCAAAAGGACACATACTGTGTGATTCATTCTCAAAAGGGCAACATCATAGGACCAATAATAAGATCAGAGACTTCCAGACACTGATGGTTTAGGAGAAATTGTGGAGGGCGGGGGCGGGGGGGGAAGATTAAGGAAATATTCACTATCTTTACTGTAGTGAAGGTTATACATTGCAAAAGTTTGTCAAAATTCATAGAACTGTACACCTAAAACAGTCAATTTTATAATCTCAAAAAATGCCTACAGCAATATTGATACATTCCCAGATGAAAACAGGACTCAAAGATGATAGGGCTGTTTTTTTTTTTTTTTTTGCTTTTTTCTTAGGGACACACCTGCAGCATATGGAAGTTCCCAGACTATGCGTCAAATCGGAGCTGCAAGCTGCTGGCCTAAGCCACAGCCACAGCAATGCCAGATCCAAGCCACATCTGCAACCTACACTGCAGCTCACAGCAATGCTAGATCCTTAACCCACTGATGTAGGCCAGGGATCAAACCCATGTCCTAATGAATACTAGTTGGGTTCATAATCTGCTGAGCCACAATGGAACTCCAGATTTTTAAAATTAATTTTATGCTATCTTCCCTACTGAAAGAATAATAATTTTTTTAAGCAAGCTATCTCTACTGACAGTCTACTATCCATGTTGTATGGGAAAGCAGTATTTACATGGGTCTGTAAACAGAGAAAAGACCAGAGATTCGTGCCCTGTGAGTAGGGACCATACATTTCGAAACTATCTTCTCAACTCCATACATCTCTCACATTTTTTTTTTAATGTACACTCCTGTAGCACATGGAAGTTCCCAGGCTAAGGGTCAGATTGAAGCTGCAGCTGCCAGCCTACACCACAGCCTCGGCAAAACCAGATCTGAGCTGCATCTGTGACATACACTGTAGCTTGTAGTAATGCTGGATCCTTAACCCATTGAGTGGGGCCAGGGATTGAACCCACATCTTCACAGACACTATGTCAGGTTCTTAACCTGCTGAGCCACAATGGGGGCTCCTATCCCATTTTTCAAATGTGGACACCTGGCTATTTCTTCACACCTCAGAAAGGCAAGGCTCTCCACTCCATTACCAGCACAGTTCCTTGGACAACATAGTGAGCATGCAAAATATAGTCTCTCTGCTTGGGTTTCCCTCTATATCCACCCAAAATAACAAAACCTCAGAATCAACCCAGATACTTATTAAGTGCCGATTATTTGCAATACACTTGAACAGATACACAAATGGGATGCCTACTCTTAAAAGCCCAAAATTCAATTAGGTAGGGGAAATAGGTAATTGAAAAGATAAACTAAAAATGTAGGACAGTATATAGAAAAAGTCGCATAACTGGTGCAGGTAATTGCCATTCTTTAAAACAGAAGTCTTCTACCTAAAAACAAATAATACTTATTCTTTTCATTCACTGAAAGCCAGTATTGTCTGCCAAGCCCTTTCCATGCACAATCCCACTTAATCTTCATAAAAACTCTGAGGTTGAGTTTGTTTACAATAAGAAACTGGAAGCTGAGAAAGAAGGGTAACTTGTTCATGGCCCCTGAGCCATGGATGAGCCAGGATGTGAACTCAGGTGTATCTATCTGATTGTAAAGCCTGTGAGTCTTCTACCATGCTCACCTGAGTTGGTTGAGGACTAGTCATGAAAGTGGTGAAGTTTTAGCTAGACTTCACAGAGTATAAAATTCTACAGAGGCAACAATAAGATCAGATGTGATGAAAAACCCAAGAATTGTTACACGGAAAATGAAAGCAGCAGAAAGTATTTGTCTATTTTGCAAATACTGTTAAATTGCATCCAATATGTGTGAGCTCTCAAATGTTTTATTATAAGTTTAGTGAGTACACAGCTCCCTCCATTTTATTTATAACTAGCCTCTAAATCAGGTCAAAACATTTTAAAAATAGAGACCTCTCCCACTGAAATGAATTTCCATGTTAGGAATTTTCTTCAGGGAGGTGGTAGTGGAGAATTCATTCAAGTTGGCTTAGGTGACTTATTTTCTACCATGAACCTCTTGGCTAGATCTAAGAAGATGGAGAAATGCAGTAAGACCCACGATAAACCACAAATAAAAATACTCACACTCTTTTATCCCTAAGTTATGGCTTTAAGAATAGACATTTAAAATCAGAATTATCTAATGCAACCTAAGGCCCTACTTTGACGGATCACACTTCTAGTTTTGCACAAACAGAAGGGCCTTCTTTTATACACCTTTATACCCAACCCCCATCTCAGTTCTGATGCTCAGATTGCACTGAGGTGGGCAGTAAAAAAATTCTGAAACAGCTATATGTGGAATCCCAGTGAAAAATAATTATAAAAATGGGTACTTTAGAGTAATCCTTTTAAAAAATAAATGGTCAGATAGTAAATATTTTCAGCTTTGTGAGCCAGAAGGTCTCTGTTGTAACTACTTTGTAATAACACAAAAGCATCCATAGACAATACTTAAATAAATGGGGGTGGCCATGTTGATTTACAAAATCAGGAGGCCCCTGTTCTAAGCTAAGTGGGCCTCCCCAGAGCTGACCTGCTATGTAGGTCAACAGACAGGAACTCAGCAATTCCAAAAGTTGCAACCTATCGAAGGTGGTTGCCCACTGCTTCAGCTCACAAACTAAACATGCTGCCTACCTGGTCTTATCTGCTAGGTCCTCCATTCCCAAGTTGGTTTTTTTTCATTTGTCCAGCATTTAAACTGCTCATGGATTTCCATTAGCAACTGTGGTAAAGGCAGTGGATTTAACTCTTCACTCAATATCCTTATTTATAAGAAGGTGTTTTCTGGAGAACACAGAGCAAAATCAATAATTAGAATGGGAGATGCACAATGTTAGTTACTCTGTTCTCTTTAATCCCCTCATCATGTGTGGTCCTCTCTTTCTCGTCGCTCTCTGTCCTTCTTCACATTTGGGCTTTCATTTTCTCTGATCCAAAACAAAGTTTATGTTGCTGATGCTACATTAAATACATGGTTCAGTTGATTATGGTTAGGTTAAGACACAATTACTTTCTGTTCATTAAGAACAGGCAGAAAAAAGCAAGACTTAAACCTACAAAGAAACTCTCGTCTCCATTCAAACTCCAAGGCTCACCCAAGACATCATCAATCAGCAACTCATTTTAAAATTCTCTTTAAAATGTTTTACTAGTTCACTTTACTTGGCATTTTTATCGCTATTTATATCTGTAAAGTACTGATATAATTAGTAAAACTATTAATGTTTCTTATGCTTAGTATTACAAATGCTATAAATCTAGCTTATAGCAAAATAAATAATGATGATAACACTGTCAAGCATCAATATAATTGCTGGACGGCTTTGTGTAAACCAAACAAGTATTAGATCTATTAAACTGCTTAATGTAGGTCACTTAGCCACCCTCCCTTTGAACCATTCGAGGAGCCCAGAAGGAACCACTGCATAAAAACTCCCTAACTGTCCTATGTTTCACAGCATAGGACAGCACAGAAAGCCCAAGCCCCCTGACTGCTCCTCAATATATTACTTCAACAGGAAAAGAGGATCCTTTTAAGAGGACAGAATAAACACAACGAAATTCTACACTGCTTTATTGCTACTCTAAAGTGACCAAGGTAACTGAACTCTCAGTTATATATATCTGGACCCTTGTTGGGCTATTAGAATTTTCCACTCTGCAAGAGGAAGGATTGCTTCTGACAACATAGAACCCTACTTTTCAGCAGGGTTCCCCTAAACAAAAGCCCATAGATCTGAAGTCAAAACCCTTTCCTCAGGGTGATAAACTCCATTTCTTTCACTATCTGGTTTATACCCCACTACCTACCTACACATAAAAGCAAGGAATGAAATCTTATCTGTAAGCTCTTCCTAGCATTCCTGCTTTCACTAACCAGAAAGGATTAAAATGAACAGCCCTGCGCGCTGTCCTGAGTAATGGGCCTTCAAAAACCAAAGTATTAGACAAATATATCAGCTATGAGATATAATACCAAGGGCTAGTTCCACAGTATCAGCATTTTTAACTTTCATTCTAAAGTGACTGGATGATAAGAGGGTACAATTCTTATTTGGAATTCAGAGCTAGAGGATCTTTTTAATAAAACTGTTTTTACTAGGTAGCTATATATCATTTCTTACCAAAATGCAAAACAAAGCCAGGTCTTTTTTTTTTCCTTTCTCTCTCTCAAACATCCATAATGATAGATTTCCATTGTATTTTTTCATTCCTGGAATGGATTTTTCAAGCCAAACTTGCGTTGCTGCTGTTGTTGATGGCGCCAAAGGATTTCAAGGAATCTTTCTTTGCTCAGAACACAGCCTGCAGACCCAGACAGGGAAGGAAAGGAAGTTGTTTGGGTGAATAATGAGAGCTGAGCCAGAGCCTCCCCTGGTGCCATGCATGAGGCCAGATGGATAGGACAGCACTCTGTGTGTTCAAAAAGCAGCCTCTCTTCCTGTTATCCTTGGCCCTTTGCACCGGTCGCTAATGAGTGGACAGGCATTACCATTCATTAGCATTTTATGGCACTTCATATTTGCAGTGCATATTACAAACTGTATTTGTTAATTTCACAACATTCCTTGTAAGATACTCACCATTCACTCTTAGAGAGCAGCCCAGGTTCAATGAGCTAATAGTGAATAAGCAAAATTAAGAATAGGAAAATTAGAGTTTGGACATCAAAAGAAGCTTAGGAAATGCTTGGGCTCCTTGCTGGCAACTACACTCTCCATAGTTTCACTTATTTGTTTTTTATAACTGTCACCTGTGAGTTAATTCAAACCTGTCTTGAACCTCATCATTGTCAGATTTAGTACTTGTTAACAAGACTCATATTTTTCTTTGTTTACTTTGTGAAATCATTTTTTCCTCTTACTTTCTGAAAACTGGTCCTCCTACATTTCCACATGCAGGCAGTCTTCCTGTTATGGGTGGTGAACAACACATTCTTACTTTCCAAGATCTTATGCATTTTGCAGATAACATTTTCTCTGGTTTGGTTTTCTGGAACAGGGTCTCTATCTAAAACTTTATATATCTTCATAGAATGTACCTTTGGTAGCTTTAGTCATCTTTTCTAAGTTTTCTTCTACTGCGCATCCTATATTGATAATATAGATGTCAGATGTAGACGCAGCACTTTTTTATAAGTCCATCATTATTCCTCCTGTTCCCAGTGATCAAGAGCCAAAGTCCAGCAAGTGATAGAATGATGGTAGATTCCAGAACAAAATTAATATCTGAGCCACAGGGAGTGTTCTGGGTGAATCTCTGTCAACAGGACAATCTCACTGACCTGAAAGGAGGAGCCCCATTTCTAAAAACTGTCAGAGAGCAACTTCCTACTTGTCTCAAACTTCTTCCTCAAAGGAGCTATAGAGCTGAAGGATATACCCTAGGAGAGGACCAGAGACCAGCCCAGGAACGACCTTGCAGATGCGTGACTCCCTCACAGAGCTAGCAGACCTCCCAACAGAGAAAGCAGATCCAGCCCTCAAAACTGCCAACCTCATTCATCTAAATGGCTGGCCCAGATTCAGGAAGATTCCCTCTGACACAGCATGGTTTACCAAATGTCTATTACCTGCCTTATTTTTTTCATTTCAAAATAGTTTCAGACTTCAAAATATAAAATTGTCCTTCACCCGGATTTCTCAACTATTGTCTTATATAACATCATACAATTACCTAAATCATGAAATTAACATTAAAACAACGTTATAGTTGGATTTAAAAACTATATTCAAGTTTTGTCGACTGTCCTATTTAGATCCCTTTTTCTCTGGTCCAGCAGCCAAGCCTGGATCAGATATTGAATTTAGTCAGGTTCTCAATCTGTCATCATTCATGACCTTGATATTTGTGGAGAGTACAGCTCAGTTATTTATTTATTTATTTGGTCTTTTTGTCTTTTTAGGGCTGAACCCACGGCATAGGGGGGTTCCCAGGCTAGGGATCCAATCCAAGCTGTAGCTGCTGGCCAATACCAGAGCCTGGCTTACGCCAGAGCCACAGCTACGCAGGATCCAACCGGCGTCTGCGACCTACACCACAGGTTGCAACGCCTTATCTCAACCCACTGGGCGAGGTCAGGGATCGAATCTGCATCCTCATGAATGCTAGTCGGGTTCGTTAACCACTGAGCCATGATAGGAACTCCATCAGCTATTTTTTAAAATGCCCCCCAGTTTGGGTTTATCTGATGTTTCCTCAAGATTAAACTCAAGCAAGAGTATCAACAAGTGCTGCTGTGCCCTTCTCAATGCTGATGTCAGGAGGCACATGATTTAGACCTGCCCCACTATAATTATATAATAAACATCATTAATTTTTATGTTGATATCTTTGACCACGTGATATAGGTAGTATTCATCAGGCTTCTACAGTGAAAAATGATTATTTTTCCTTTTGAAACTTATATGCATGGTACATATGCTGTTTGTCATCATACATTCACATACTAATTTTAGCATCCTTTACAGATTCTTTTTGTACATGCCAGCATTTTTGCTAAGCATTTTTCATGCATTATTTCATTTAACCCTTTTCTTTTTGGGCCACTCCCACAGCACGCGGAAGTTCCTGGGCCAAGGATCGAACCTGTGCCACAGCAGCAGCCTGAGCCACTGCAGTGACAAAGTGGATCCTTAATATGCTGCGCCACAAGAGAACTTCTCATTCAATTCCTATCAAGGAATATGAAGTTCAGAGTGATTAAGCAACTGAACCAAGGACATACAGCTACTAAATGATGGAGCCATGGTTTGGGACATAGTCTGATTCTGCTGCTCTTACACATGAGAGGAGAAGCACACCAGCAACTAAAGTCTCCAGTATTTATGGCCCCTGGGCTCTCCTGCTCTGCTACCTTGAGTGCATCATGACCTAAAAGCATACATACTGATGCTACAATTTTTTTACATTCTAGGTCGAGACAGAAAGTAGGGAGGATGTTTTATGGGGAACATAGGATACTGTATTCAATTTGGCTAGAATTGGCACAATATTTATTGTTGTTTTCTTTCTTCCTTAAATTCTTTTTTCTTCTAATTTGAGTAGAACACTTTAGTCAGAATTGTACAAAGCAAATTAATAGAAATGGCCCAACCCTTAAGAGTACAACACTTAATTTAATCAAGGCCAATGGATTATAAGATCAGGCAAAGATACACTAGTAGACAAGCCCTAGGAAGGAATTAGGGATCACCAATATTTAAGACAGGTATGCCCTGAGGCCCAAGGGATAAACAAAGTCTTGAGAGAGATCTTGGATACTAAGTGCCTAATAAATGTAAGGCCACAGAAAAACTTTTGTCATTAAGTAATGCCAGTATATGCTGTTTTATTGAGTTCATAAATTCTATGAGGAAAAACACCATGTCTCTCTTGCCTATCAATGTATACCACCCCACCCCCAAAACTTGCACAGTGCCTGACTCAAAGAGTTCAGTCATATTTATTGAATTAAATGTTCTGGTTAAAGTGTCGTGTTTCAAAGTGTGTTGTAGGTATAATATGTAGTAACAAAGAGGATTCTGAGCAGCTGGGGAAGGTGTGAGGAGGGACTGAACCTGATAAATATATTTCTAAAAATGGATGCAATGGATCCAGTACTAATAAACATTCCATCGTGCTTTGTTTCTATACCTTCTCCTGTAGCTGGTCTTCAAGAGAAAAGAGCTGACCAGGGTAACGGTTCTGTTATTACTGTTTTGTTTTGGGTAAAGTTATCCTGTTTATGAGCTACCCACACTAACATAAAAACCCAACACCCTACTTCCTTGAAACATTTCTATCACTGCACCCCAGTTAGCCCACATTAGTTGGATTCCTCCAGGTATAAGTTATAGAACCTGACTCAAGCTCACAGAGATAAAAGAAATGATCAGCCCATGTAACTGGCTTCAGACACTGCTAGATATGGAAGTTCAAATGATGTCACCCAAAGATGTCTGTTTCTCTTGCCATCTCTTCGCTCTGCTTATCTCTGTTCAGCTTACACTGGTTCTCTTCACACAGAGTCAAAGAGAGCTGCTAGCCGCTCCTCATTCACACATGTCCAGCCCGGCAAGCCCAGCAGAAAGAGCAAGTCTTCCTTGTAGCACTCTGTCAGCAAAGTCCCAGGAGGAGGAGGATTGGCCAGATTGAGTCTGGTGTTCCTCCCTAAACCAATCAATACAGCCCTGGTGGTGAGACCGGCAAATCCTCGGTCATATGTCCAGCTCCATGGCAGGGCAGCCCAATGGAACCAACCATATAGACTGGATTTTTCCCATAGCAAAAAGAAGGTTATGAATGGAGAGAAGTAATCGGCAACAGCCCAAAATACCAGATGTCCATGACAGTCTCTACTCAATAGTAGCTGAGAATTGAGGTGCCCAACTCTCATAAGCCTTTCCCTTTTTTTTTTTTTTTTTTTTTTGTCTTTTTAGGGCCACACCTGAAGCATATGGAAGTTTCCAGGTTATGGGTCCAACTGGATCTACAGCTGCTGGTCTACATCACAGCCACAGCAACACAGAATCTAAGCTGAAATTTCGACCTATGCCACAGCTCATGGCAACGCTGGATCCCTGACCCACTGAGGGAGGCCAGGGATTGAACCCATGTCCTCATGGATACTAATCAGGTTCATTACCACTGAGTCATGACAGGAACTCCTCATGAACCTTTCTTGACCTGTTCTAGCATCACACATACTTCCTTCTCTGACCCCCATTGCTGTTAATGCTCATCATGCACTGCATCATACAGCTCTATAACTGGGTATGACATTGCTAATAAGCTGAGAAGCTCCTGGAGGACAGAAGTCTTGTCTTACTTGTCCTTTGCAATGCTCCTTCCATCCTGGCACAGTACACAGAGCAGACTCTACATAATGACAGTTACAGTTTCAACCCCAAAACTTCTGCTATCATGTCAGCTCATCTCAGGCCCCCCATGGGGATGATCTGAAGCTCAGTAGAATTTGGGCTTCTCCACATAGTGGACGCCTGAACCCAACGCATTATATTGGGCAAGAGTCTCTTTCTGTTTTGAATCAAAACAAAAAAGAGACCTAAGCAGGTACTTCAGATGAAGATTATGCCAGGCCCCCCAAAGTCCTTTCAAAAGTTAGCAAAGACTTTCCAAACTAGAAAGCTTGGAAGAAATTCTAAATGAGATTTTAGGCCCTGCCACTGATAGAGGAGCAGCTGCCATGTGAGAAGTAGAAAAAAAAAAGAGAGAGAGAGAGTGACAAAAATCCCTCAGCCCTGTAATGCCAGCCCCACTTCCACCTCCCGCTTCCACAGCTGGCTTCCACAGGCCTGCTGACCTTGTACTGGGAAACTGGTCACGTGGAGCTCAAGTTATCAGACATCACCTGCCTGGGTGCCTCTTCTGACTTTTGTCTGTGTTTCTATTACACAAATGCCACAAATTCTGTCTTTGCAAGATTGAATTGAAGATTGAACTGCCTGAAAATCCAAAGAGGGGAGCCTCTCCTTCCCCTCTGCTCCAGCTGGAGACCCAGAGCCTACTTCTAGCACATCGCTGACTGTGCAGGGGTCCCTGAAGCAGATCTGGAGGAGATTTATGTTTATCCAAGTTCTCATGCCCGCTGGCCTTCTGAATCAAAGGTGGGGTTATAAAGCAAAGAAATTTACTGCAAGACGCTAGCATGTGCTTGTGAAGCTGAAGCATTTCGCTCCCTTTTAATAAGGTTAAAAATAGTTACAAGTGGAGCACTGGAATAAGGGCTTGAAAGAGCTCTGTGGTGCATCTGTGACTTAGGCCTGGCCGACAGTTTACAGCCCTGCCTATTAAAAAATCCCAGGCCATTGCTGCTCCTGCTCCTCGCCCTCTTCAGGCAAACTAACAACCAACACAGCCTGTGGGCCACTTGACGTTTTCAGCTCTGGTGTCTGGATCCCAGAACAACTGGTGGGGACCAGCCAGGCTCTGCTGACAATTAGGGGAGGTCATTATAACTACCTGTTGACTTATTTCACATTAAGGGCAGCCAGCCGATGCAGAAAAGCTTTGGCAAAAGAGGAGAGCAAAACCTTACTCAGGGTCCAACATTGAAATGGCCAAAATTAAACCCACCGACAGGGTAAGCGCATACGGGGCTGAATAGAGGGAAGAAAGCAAATTAAACCCACAAAGCCTAAGACTGAGAAGGAAAAACCAAATTACAGAGAAGATTCCATTCCTCAAACCCTGCCCAGGTTAGAGTCACACTCCATCTGCCCACTGAGCAAACCTGTGCCCTTGTACATAGAAAGCATCAGCAAAAGCCCATGCCTCCTGCCTCCGCCTAAAATGGTAATGTGATTATAAAACCTCAGATCAAAGGATCGAAAGGATCCTGGCCAAATGCCAGGGAGAGTCATGGCTCCTGATAGAACTAAATCAGGTCCAATCTGGATCTGAGAATAATAAAGCAATTAGCCATGAAGTGACAGAAGCTGGATTTCACAGTAAAAGCAGTGCTAACCAGTCATTTAGCATCCTGAGAACAAGACCCCCTTTCTTTAGCCACCTGCGGTCACCACCCCACCCCCCATGCTCTAGCTACACCCCCCCACCCCCCGCCACTCGTTGAAAGCAGAAGATTAAGCCCAGGCCTGCACTAACAGGCAGTCAGGGGTGGGGCAGTGGACAGACCCCTCATTCAGAGGCCTCCAGAGGACACGTTGACTTGGCTAAGAAAAAAAAAGAGAGAGATTACAAACTACTCAGAACTTTTCAAAACAAGGCTCTGGCTACTTAGTTAATTGGCAGAGATGAAAGGAGAGGATATGATGAGAAACGGTGGTTTTATCAGAAATGAAGGAGGCAAAGTTAGAACAGCAATCTTGGTCTCCATCACTGAAGAATCTCAGAAGACATAAAAATCTGTCTGGGTTTTTGAAAATCACACTTCAGCACACAGGTCTATGCCAATATAACCTTGAAAGTCTGACCATCCTTGCTTGTTTCACAACACACAAACACACACACACACAGTGTCGCTAAAATTCCTATTTTTAGAAGTGGGTTCTGTCTTTTGTACCTGCTGTGGCCAGATAGTTGAACATGTGATCTATCAGATGACCCGTTGATAAGAGACATCTTTGTCACCAGTCATCATGAGCAGACTGAGGAAGGAATTTTAGAATTATATAACTTGTTTTTTAGTCCTTTGGTCAATTAGTTTATACAGAAAACTTCGTTTTTATCTTTCCTTTTCCAGGATTCCTAGAAGAGGATACAAGAAAATATTTTAGAAAAAAGAGAGCAGTTCCTTAGAGTTCTAGCAAGATATCTATCACAATTGTGTGTGTATATATACAGATATGAGATTATTTAGCTCTAGCTAGCTGCTTTAATATTATCAATACCTTTGAACATTCAACATGTTCCTATCACCCTGACAAATTCCTGTGAATTCATGGGTATGTATCTTGGGGAAAAGAAAAGAAAAGAAAAGAAATCATTACCACTCTCTTCCTTAGAGAGAACTACTTATACAAATCCATCTGAAGAGGTCAGAGAAACAAAACAAATTGAGTAACCCATCTGATAATTTGGGTGGAAGATAAGAGAAGCATGCAGGAGTGAGGTAAGCTTTAATTCGGTAGGTTTCCTCAATGAGGAAAACACTATAATCCAATCACTGGCCAACCCACATGTAATCCAGTTCTCTCATCAGCAGGGAAGAGCCAAAAATTTATGTCAAATCGAGATGATGATTCTTCTTTGGGAAGATATTTATTTTATCAAGGAAAATAATTTTTAGGGCCTGTGGGTAGGCTGAGGTCCATCAGTCAGGTTAAATAAAAAAGGATGACAAATGAAAAAATGACATTTCCTAACAAGTATCTTTGAACATGGATAGACTCAAGATGGCACACCTTGAATTTCCCCCCGTGAAAACAAAAATAACGTGTACATATATGTATACGTGCATGGGTACACAGTCAACCCGTTATTTCCATGGCTGTATTTTAAATCACCAAAAGCAGGGTTTTATAATGGAAACACTGACAGACCCATAACTAGAGCAACATTAGCAGGCCCCACCACAATAACCATTTAAGCTCTTTTTTTCTTCAAAATGACTGGCCCAACCAATGAGAACAGAGTAAACATGGCTGGCATCTTAATGACCTTTGAGCATTAGCAGATGGCCTTTTTATGATCACAGATTAGCAGTACATGGTCGTTTGTTAATGACCGATAACAGGTGCCAGTGGTCCCTTGCACTCCTTTCTGTGCTCTTTCTTTACCTTCCCTGAGGAAGCGAGGGTTAGTCTCTCAGCGAACCTGCTTTCTCTGTGCCATCCTTTGTTTCTCTTTTGGCTGCAACACAGCCCATTCCCCTCAATCCAGAGGGGATGCAAGGATGCAACCACTTCAATGTCTCAATCTCCCTCTCCCTTTTGTCTTTCTCTGAAAACACCCTCCTCCGGATATTAGTACCTCAGCCTTGCAGCTTTTGAACTATATGAGCCCAGCAGCAAAGGGAAGGCTACTGTAAACCAGGCTGATTTATAGGAGGATGCCTGGTACTATGGATATAAATGACAAAAAACCACAGCCAAGTCTTCACCCAAACTTAATTACATGAATCAGTCAGAGTGGGTAAAGCCACCTCCAGTCTTCCCTTCTGCTACTTACAGGATCCAATTAATTTTACCTGGAAGAACATATCTTTCCCCTGTACAGCACCCCACCCATGTGCCTTACCTTCAAAATCACTTCCTTTCTCTGTCAGCCCTCTTACCTTCACCATCTTGCATCCCCAAGAAGAAAATCAGCAGTGTGGAGTTAATGCCCAGTTATGTAAATGATTTTTCATACTCATATTTGGGTAAATATCCTTTTGGCTTAGTTTATTCCTGGAGCAATTCACAAAGATGCCAGGAGGCAGAGAAATTACCAAATTGGCTTCTTTATAGTCATCTCTGAATGGGGAAAGAACGCCTACAATTAGCCTGAGATGTTCTCTGGCTCCAGGACTCTGGGATTGCAATCCTCAATGAGCTGAAGAAGCCCACCTTAAAGTTGGGGCAGAATCAGAACTCAGGGCACTCACAGAACATGTGATCTAGACACCCCTGACCTGGAGGTTGAAGTCCCTTCTCCCAAACATGGGAGGAGGGCCAGTGGAGGCCAAGCTCTGCACATGCCCTTCTGTACTGTGTGCATGGAGAGGGTCACTTTTTAGAATAAAAAACATTGTTTTTCAAAATAGAAATCAAATGGACATCATTGGAAAACAAGATCCGAAGGAGGCACACATTTTGTCTTTACCAAAATTCTGAAAGATATGTGTCTGCTACTGCTGCCTTACAAAATACAGCTTAGGAAACTGCAGGCAACTCATTTTTTTAAATAAATTAGAGATCCCCCCAAATGGACAGATTTGTTACAGCATGAATGAAAACATGGACTTTTTAAGTTTTTTTTTTTTTTTTTTTTTTTTTTGATGAGTTGAGGGACTTTGTGTTTTGATAGGATTGTGCTTTTTTTTTTTTTTTTTTTTAAAAGTCCTATTTTCAGCTTTAAAAACTATTTTCTTTAGTGACTACTGCATCTATGGGGATATTCCTTGCTGTTTGGGGGCTGATCACTTGGAGTGGGGTAAGAAGATTAAATGATTCTTGAGAGATTAAATCACAAAGTTAAAAGTAACTACTTCTCTAGTTTATGCAGGAAAAGTGTGCATCAACCACTGTCCTGTAACCTCTCACCCATCCTTTCCTTCTGAAATGAGGGCGCTTGTACGGTTGCACTGAACTCCCTGCAGTGACAGCTTTCTCAATTCTTGGTCAAGTTTCAAGAGCAAGTCTTTACTCTGGGCTTGTCTTTGCCCCAGTCCTTCATGCTGTGGCTCAGAGGTGTAAAATCAATTAAGAAAATGAATCCCAAGGTGTGGGATTTCTAGATCTGCTGGGCAAAGTTTCCTCCACCACCCCATTTCCAATGTGAGAGAATAAAAAGGAAAGAGAAGAAAGGGAACTCACCCTCAGGCCACAGGGAACACTGTCACAAAGAACAATTTTTTTTTTTTTCTTTTTTAGGGCTGTGCCTGTGGCATATGGAAGTTCCAGGCTAGGGGTCAAATCAGAGCGGCAGCTTCCAGCCTACACCACAGCCCACAGCAATGCAGGATCCGAGCCTCTTCTGCGACCTACACCACAGCTCACCACTATGCTGGATTCTTAAACCACCGAGTGAGATCAGGGATCGAACCCATGTCCTCATGGATACTAGTTGGGTTCATTACTGCTGAGCCACAACAGAACTCCACAAAGAATAAATGTTAGTAAGGACACATAAGATCAGCACACTCCACATGCCAACACTCCACTGCCTACATGACAGTGGTTTTATCCTTTCTGCTGACCACATATAAAATACTGAGGTAAACGTATGATGGTGAAGTGAGATGCAGAGGGGACCCCAATGCAGGGACCTCTTATTTGGAGAAAATATACAGCTATGACTCCCCACAGCCATTGATCCTTTAGCAATCAAACAGAAACAGATCATTTTCCATCTAGATACTGCTGTCAGAAAGCCCTAATTTAAACTGCTAATATATAAATATCCTGTCCTGGCCCTAGTCAAATCCAGATCTCATCTTTGTATTGCATAGTCAAAAAGATAAAATGAAAAATCCATTACTAATTAGACTGTTAAATTAAACTGCTTTAACTTTATTTTATGAGAGGCATAAAGTACATAAAGAGAACACGCCAAGTGCTACCAATGACCTTTAGCGGCGACTTGCGGCCCACCTCAATGCTTTCTGAACTGCTTGCCTGAAACTCCAGGATCAGCTAACACCTTCTATTCCCTCTCTGCCACTTCTAAACCTGAAGGATTTATTTTTAACAGTCCCTCACCCACATAATGACTTTAAAACTCCTTAGGTTCATACCTTAAAATATAGCTGGGAATTAAGAAATAATGTCAATTAATAGTGGAAGCTCAGAGGCACTAATGGAGTTAGCTAACCGCTTCCTTTTGGAAAGCTGTCCTAAGTACCCAGAAGAGTCTAAGCACCCTAAGGTTTCTGTGCCAGGGTCAGCACAGGAGGGCCCACAGGCCAAATCCAGCCCCACTGCCTGCTTGTGAGAGGCCACCAGATAAGAAGAGTTTGTACGATGTTAAGCGGGTTCGAAAATCAAAAGAATTCTCTTTTTATGCCACATGAAAATTTTATCAAATTCAAATTTCTGTGCCTATAAATAAAGTTTTATGGAACACAGACACACTCATCCTTTGTGTTTGATCTGTGGCTGCTTTCACATCACTAACGGCAGGGTTGAGTAGTTGCCACAGAGACTGCATGGCCCCCAAAGCCTAAAATATTTACCATCTGACCCTTTACAAGGAAAGATTGCCAAGCACAGCTTCATAAGTGGCTCTGCTCTATGCACAGACAAGAGGGAAGTGGGTACCACTAGTTCCAGTGAGAAACTGACGGGCAGAACCTTTAGTTCTGTTATGCAAACCACTGTGTTCACAGAACACTGTAGGAGAGATCTTAGCAACCCCCAAAGCAGGACATGGGAGTGAATCAGCTCCCACATCTGACATTATCCTACTTGGTATTATTATATAAGTTGTTAACTTTGATACCTTTATATATTTGTACAGTGGAGCCAAGTGACTGTTAGGTTTCCCAGCTCATTTGCTATTATCAGGTGTTCCACTGTGTGTGCTGCATCAATGAAGCCTCCATAGTGGTGCCTCTGAGAAAGGTTGGCTACCCACTGGTTACGTGAGTTTTATCTTCCAGGATATTTCTCCCCCTGAGATGTTTTGAAGGTCTATGATATGCTCTAGAACAACTCACATTCATCAGGAGAATCTCCTCTCCTTAGACAATGGTAGAAACTGTGTGCCTATGTGACCACATTTAGTCTGTGTTTGCCAGACACCCTTATCGATACCCATATCCCGTCCAAATTTTTGTCTCTTAAATTGATTGCCTGTATTACTTAAATTGATTGCTTGTATTTTAAATTTCTATTTCTATTTTCTCATTTCCCTCTTCTCTTCACTCTCTCCTTCCTTTCTCTCTCATTTTAAGCACAGATTTTGGAATCTGATAGACTTCACTTCCAATCCCAACCTTGTCACCAGTAGCTGTGTTACCATGGGCAACTCACAAAGCCTCTCTGAGCCTATTTCCTCCCCTCTAAATTAGAGATAAGAGTAGCTTTATTGAATACATTTGAACTTTTTGGTGGTATGTTAGGCAAGCTGAATATTCTCTTTTTTTTAACGATTTAAATTTTTTCCATTACAGTTGGTTTATGGTGTTCTGTCAATTTCCTACTGTACAGCAAAGTGACCCAGTCTTATGTACATATATACATTCTTTTTCTCACATTATCCTCCATCATGCTCAAGCAGAATATTTTCAATAAATGATAGCTGCACGAATGAATGGATATAGATAGAGATAGATATAAGTAAAGATACAGGTATATTTATTCCTATGTTACTTTTTCTGTACACTTTTTAGGATCATGGTAAACACATAGAAAGTGCTCAATAAACACCTGGGTGAACTTACATTTGCCTATTCATCCATACAGTGAGCACTTTTCAAGCACCAATACACAATCGGCTCTATGTTACCAAAACAGAACCTTAAAAGGAGGTAGAACACATTTACATTTTGCTTCATTGAGGAGCAGCATACATCTACCTGACCAAGGTCTGGGTCACAATGTGACATATTAGAAAGTAGTTATTGTCACAGCTGACACACCATCAGCATTCAATATATTCTGGCTGAATGGCCCCAATATCTAAACCAGAAAGAAGAACCTACAAACAATATTAAAAAAAAAAAAAAAACTGTGGGGGACATGCAAAGTGGAGGATAAAATGAGGTTGGAAGAATACTTTGGAGGGGGAGATGTGGCTTCCTGGACAAAGTCTCGAAGTCTCGAGTGTGAATTGATGGAAATAAAGCCAAGGAGCATTACAGACAGGGTTAGCATGATGGACCAGAGTGGCCACCTCAAGGTGTCAAAGGATTGACACAATTGAAGGAAGCTGACTTGGGCATTAGACAGACATAGGTCATATTTTGATTTTTCTTCTTACCAGCTACATAAACTTGAGGAAGTTAGCCTCCCTAATTGTCATTAATAAAAGACTAACAGAGCCTACTTTATACCATTACTGACACACACAAATGTCAAGAATTTTAGAAGTTGCTATAGCATCATTTAACACTATAGAGTATTGTTGGAGAATCTTGAATTAAAGATGGACACTTTTCATTTCAAGCCCTTGTAAAATCAGCATCCTTCCCAAGGAAGATCTGCCTCAAAAATACTAGTGATCTTCAGGGTTTTTGTCCTTGACCTGCCTCTCAGTTCCAAGTTGACCAACTTTCCTTGGATGATATCAGCTGGTCTGATCTATCCTGAAGGTGTAGGAAAGGTTAGCTACCTGACAAAACCCTGGGAGTCATTAATGCCTTCTGTCCACTCCTCTCCAACCCCCTTGCATTCCCAAATAGTCAATTCTTCAGTCAATTCTACCTCCTTAATAGTTTTTGTATTTCCTCCTTTTCTACATAGTTACTGTCACCTAAGTCCTCATCACCTCACCCATCATGTTCATAACTTCTCTCCCTGATTCTGTCCTGCTCAGTTGCAAATCATTCTCCTCACTGTGGGAAAAGCAGCCTTCCTCAAAACAAACCTGGCCATGCTACTCTCTCACTTAAAATCCCTCAATGGCCTTCCACTACCTTCCAAGGAAAGTCTAAACTTTCAAGTGATGAACAAGAAATTCCATGGTTCCTTTCAGGGTTCCACTGGCTTTACACCATGTGCACAGGTGTACACACACACACACACACACACACACACACACACACACACACTTATTGATCTACTTGTAGTTCCCCAATACACCATGTTCTCTCTCGTCCTTTCCGTCTCTCTCTTGCTATTTCTCTGATGATGAAGACACTCTTTCTCATCCTCCTTAACCTGGTTCACCCTCATGAATCCTTCAGAACTCAGCATGGATATCACCTGCTCTGGGAAACTGTCCCCCACATTTTCCCACTTTCCACATGGAGCTGGGTGCCCCATCCATTCTACATAAATTACACTTAATCACGTGTTTGTTTGTCTATCTTCTCCCTCATCTCTACCAATCAATTTATGTCCTGAGGACAGAGGCCACATCCTCATCTTTGCATCTCTAGGAAAGGTGCATAAATGGAGTAGGTGGTGGGTCCCCATAACCGATGGGTGGATAAATGGTAGTTTGGATAACTTGATGATGACAGTTCAGAGATAGGTTTCTAGTTGAGAGCCATCAGCTGAGTTGTTTTTGAGGTTTTGATAGTCTGTTTGGAGGAGAATTACAGTAAAAAAAAAGAAAGAAGGCTGAGGTCAGGTTTTGACAGGTGACATAGAAAAGTAGGAATTATTGACAAATGATAGAAGTTAGGGAGGTGATAGAATGGTTCTTACATGCCACTAGCCACAATAGAAACAGGTGTAGGACTCTGCATCACAGGAGACATTTTAAGAGATATGCATATGCTCTCTGACCTGTTAACCTATTGAGGGAATGAAAACAGAATCAACCTACATATCTACTCATGGGAATGGTTAAATAAATTGTGGTATATCCACATCACAGAACATCATTCATCCATTTACATATCCTACGTACAAAGAACATACATCAACATTTAAAAAAAAAAATGCTTCTAATACCAAGTTCAAAAGAGAGTTAGGAAGACCAAGACAATGCCATGCTATGGAAATCAAGAGAAGCAAGAATGTCAGGGAAAGAGGCCTCAGTGCAGTAATGACATAGGGAGGTCAAGGAAGATGGGGACAGGTGATGATACCGCAGGGAACTTTGGGGATCCCCTATCTAGACTGACCCCAGTCTGTCTCACAGTATTTACCTGTGTATCCCTGTCTGCCTTTCTCCAAATCACCTGTCATATTCATGGCCAGTAGGGTGCCTGCCACAAGTGCTCAGTACTCTCTCAAGGTGCCATAACGTCCTTCATACTATGCAGTAGTTCATGGCCGCCTTTATAGTGTTCTCTTGCTCCCTACTTTTGAGCTCTGAGATGGGGTTATCATTGCCCTCATTTCACGAACTCGCAGAAGGGTTAAGTGATTTATTTCCCTTAGTCTCAGAGTACCTCCTTATCCAGAGTCCTGGCCTATGTCTTGTCAACTGAGCTATTCTTTTTACCTACTTAGTAAGTACGTTTAATTATTTGATGTTTATACAATTACTGGTGTCTGTGAATTGTCCCCATATGTGCTGACTATGCTTTTACCCTCTAGCTGTGCCCCTAGAGGGCAGAAGCTATGGCTTTTTAAAAACTCTTCCAGGAGTTCCCACTGTGGTACACTGGGTTAAGGATTTGGTGTTGCCACAACTGTGGCAGCAAACTTTCTCGAACTAAGCGTCACACCCTTATCAATTGTTTGAGGCCGATGATGGCTCTGGGAATGACAGTAGAGCAGACCCTCTTTATTCACTGCTCTTTCACATTTCCTGCTGGGATGTACAAGCCCATCAAAAGCCAGTTCTAAGAGGCGCTGGGAAGACTGATGGCTGTGAGTCATGGAATGGAGAAGGGAACTTCTCTGTCCACTGTCCTCCCTCCCACAGACAATGCGGACAGGATGCATGAAGTACTGACACACAGGATGCCTGGAAGGAGGACCCAGAGGTCTAGCTGACTTAAAGGTTATTCTAACAATACAATACATGGTTTAAAAAAAAAATTCACTGGTCCTGGGGGGAAATCTTCAACAGAGAGTGTGGGACCATAACAAATAAATATGCATTTTTTTGTCCTAGGCGGTACCTTGCACACAGCTCCTAAAACCCTTGAAATCTCTGGAGGGATGAGGGTCTTTGATATGCTAATGAACTGACTCTGGGGGAGGTGCTTCTAGACAGCTTCAAATGTGGGCTGTCACCAGAAAGGCCAGTCCTCTCAGCCTCCACTCAGGACCTCTGAGGAAAGGAGAGAGGCTGGAGATTGAGTTCATCCCAAAAGGCCAGTGATTTAATCAATTGTGCCCATTTAAGGGACCTACATAAAAACCGCTAAATGGCAGGATTTAGAGACCTTCTGGGTTAGTGAACACATGGAGGTGCTTGGAGAGCTCCATACCCAGGAAGAGAACAAAAGCCCCATGGGTTGTTCCTGTATCCTTTATAATAAAGCAGTAACAGCAAGTAAAGCACTTTCCTGACTTCTATGAGTTATTCTAGGGAATTATCAACCCCTAAGGGGGGCCATGGCAACTCCTGACCATAGAGCCAGTTGGTAAGAAGTACTGGGACTTGGTATTGGTGTCAGAAGGTCAGGAGTGGGGATGGTCTTAGGGGTCTGAGCTCTGAATCTGCAGGGTCTGTGCTGACCACAGATGTCCACATTGAACTGAATTGAATTGCTGGGCCTCCAGTTGGTGCAGAAGAATTGGAAAACGGGTTGTTGGTGTAGAAATCCCCACACATTTGGTATCGGAAATTCTGTGAATAAGACCAGCTCAGATAATATGGGAGTCAGAACAACAGGAGAGCCAGGAGCTTAGAATGCTAGTGGTTCCTATCTTCCCATTTTGTGACAGAGAAACCAAGGCACAGGGAGGGTGAGTGAGCACCTCACCATCACAGCACAGCAGAGCCCAGCTGGCACCTGGATGTCACTATTTCTCATGAACAATGCCTGTCCCTGCCCCAGCTACAGAGCAGGATTGAGGGACACAGAGAGCAAATGGGCACTTGTCCTGTGGCCCAGGGAGCAGTCTGCCCTGTTCCAACCTCTGAGGAAGAAGACTGAGTTTCCCCACTGGGGCCACTCAGGGACATTTTCATGGTACACACAAGTCAGTTTAATCCTAGGCACACCTCTCAACCTAACACCATCATCTAAGTCTCAAAAATGAATTAATAACTGAGAAATTAAATAATGAAAATCTATCAAGAATGAGAAAGACTTGGGAATGTAGAAGTTACTATTAATGGAGATTTGTGTTTCCAAAGAGTTAACAGGGGGAGTTCCTGTTGTGGCTCATTGGGTTTAGATCCCAACATGGTGTCCATGAGGGTGCGGGTTCGATCCCTGGCCTCGCTCAATGGGTTGAGGATCCTGTAGGTCGCAGATGTGGCTGGGATCTGGTGTTGCCATGCTGTGGCGTAGGCTGGCAGCTGTAGCTCCGATTTGACCCCTAGCCTGGGACCTTCCATATGCTACAGGTGCAGCCAAAGGAAAAAAAATAGAGTTAACAGGGTGAAACACCAGTCTTACAAGAAATTTGCTACAGGACACAGCCACGTTTGCGCTACTCTTCAAATCTGTCTCTCCAAGATCTTAGATTCATCTTCTCTCTAAGGAGCTAGGTTGTTGGTACCTCCCTTTGGGTGGTTTCTTGGTGTATATCTCTACTAAACAACCAACTGTCATACAATGGTTTCATTCTGTTAAAAGACTCCTGGAACCAAACATGCAGAGGTTACTTGTCATCTGAAGTAATGCTTTTTTCTTCCTTCCTTCCTCCCTCCCTCCCTCCCTCTCTCTCTTTCTTTCTTTCTTTCTTTTCCTTTTGCTTTTCAGGGCCGCACCCATGGCACATGGAGGTTCCCAGGCTAGGGGTCTAATTGGAGCTACAACTGCCAACCTACGCCACAGCCACAGCAATGAGGGATCTGAGCCGCATCCGCAACCTACACCACAGCTCACAGCAATGCCAGATCCTTAACTCACTGAGCAAGGCCAGGGATCAAACCCAAAACCTCATGGTTATTAGTCAGATTCCTTTCTGCTGAGCCACAACTAGAACTCCAGAAGTAATGATATATCCAAACAAGGTCATACTTCCAAAGTCATACTTCCAGGGCTTTCCAAACTTGCGCTGGACAAACATTTAAATCTCTCAGGATCGACAGAGTAAGGAGTTGCCAAAGGACTGATTTGTGCATATCACTGCATGTTGAAAACATAATGTCCATGTACTAAACCCAGTCCTCAAATAAATTAAGGGGCCACTTTGGGTTTGGCTTTGGTGGGTTATGATGCTCCCCATTAGTAGCACATGACTGTTTGAAAACCCACTGAGAACTGATTTAGTTTTTCCCAAGCATAACACATGAAATCTAAAAGCAGTTAATTGCATAGATGCTAAGTCATATGACAGTAGGTGTGTATATAAGTATATAAGTAGGTGTGTGTGGATCTGTGTCAGGGACAAGAGGAGGGACAGAGAGACAGAGACACAGAGAGACAGGGATTAGTGGAATACTCTGGGCCTTCTGATTTTTTTTTTCCCTCTCCTAGAATCCAAGAGTTTTCCCCTGACCCTTTGGCATACTATCCTGTAGCTGGTGTGGTAGGTTCTCAGAACTCCAAATGATTTTTGGTGTGGGTGACAGATATCAACTCTTTGTGAACAGTAACAATAACACCTGTGGCCAGCCTGTACAGTGTCGCTAAGCCACACTTGGCGAACTTTTTTCATGGTGCTACTTCTTTTGATGCTTTGTAGTCCCATGGTTGTGTGTGTCTCTCTCATGTCTTATGGCTTTGTTTACTGCATTTGGGGTGTTGGCATGGCTGAAACCCATTCCAAAGAGAATGTCCATGGCTGAATGCTTGATAAGGTGCACAAGGACTTTTGTGTAAGGGCTTTGGCAGGTCGTTATTGGATCATTTCCCTATAAATGCCATCCAAATCTACCCAGTGCACTGCCGAGCAATGTGCCAACCTGTCCTAGAGCCCCAGTAGATGCCCGGTGCCTCTCGCTGGTAGCTTCTGGCTTGTCCAGCCATTATTTTGTGAGGCTCTGGGGTATAGACTAAAAACAGTGGCTTTTATACTTGTTATAATTAGGAGGACATGGCATTTTTTTTCCATACTAAAAAGAGCTCACATTAGGTTGTCTGTTCTTCAGTCATTTCAAATGTTGGTATGAATTCCATTCTCACAAGCTGTGTCCTTTTAAAACCAGGAAGGCACCCCAGCAAGCATCAAATAATCCCCCAAAGTATTTTTTAATGGATGTGATGTGTTAAGGCACACACATGAAATTAAAATATCATAAGCCATGCCTGTAGCTCTTTATACTTTATAGAATAACTCAATAGTGGTTTCAATTGTGTGATAGGATTTGTGCTACATTTCAGTGACAGCATAGAAAGGAATGCTCTTTCCACTAGGTTTGAAGACTGAGTGGCTGAGTGTGTGTACTCACCAGCTGACCTCAGTTAAATTGTTGGGCTTCTGTGAACCTCAGTTTCCTTTTTGATATTCTGATTGTTACAGGGCCTATAAGCCATAGACTTCCTATGGGAATAAAATGGGATAACATTGAATAATGCATTTATTTATTAAATGTGCTCTAAAATTAATGTATATTTATCATCATCACCTCATCTTATTTACATGCAAGTATTCCTAATTCAAATGGTAAAAATATATTTTCTTAGCTATCACCATAGTAATATAAACTGATACCCCTTTTGTTCTTTTTTTAAGGTTATTTATATTAACTTTATTTACTTTTTAATTTTCTTTTTTTTATTACTCAAATAAATTTATCACATCTGTAGTTGTATAATGATCATAACAACCTAATTTCACAGGATTTCCATCCCATAGCCCAAGCACATCGCCCCACCCCACAAACTGTCTCCTTCGAAGACCGTAAGTTTTTCAATGTCTGAGAGTCAGCATCTGCTCTGCAAAGAAGTTCAGTCTGTCCTTTTTTCAGATTCCACATGTCAGTGAAAGCATTGGATGTTGGTGTCTCATTGTATGGATGACTTCACTTAGCATGATAGTTTCTAGATCCATCCATGTTGCTAAAAATGCCAGTATTTCATTCTTTTTAATGGTTGAGTAGTATTCCATTGTGTATATGTACTACATCTTCTTTAGCCACTCCTCTGTTGATGGACATTTAGGTTGTCTCCATGTCTTGGCTATTGTAAATAGTGCTGCAATGAACATCAGAGTGCATGTGTCTTTGTGAGTCATGGTCTTCTCTGGATAGATGCCCAAGAGTGGGATTGCTGGATCAAATGGTAGTTCTATGTTTAGTTTTCTGAGGAATCTCCATACTGCTTTCCACAGTGGTTGCACCAATTTACAATCCCACCAACAGTGTACTAGGGTTCCTTTTTCTCAACACCCTCCCCAGCACTTACTGTTTGTAGACTTTTGGATGACGGCCATTCTGGCTGGTGTAAGGTGGTACTTCATAGTGGTTTTGATTTGCATTTCTCTAATGATGAGTGATGTTGAACATCTTTTCATGTGTTTTTTGGCCATCTGTATATCTTCTTTGGAGAATTGTCTGTTTAGATCTTCTGTCCATTTTTTCATGGGGATACCCCTTTTGTTCTTAAGGCTTAAAAATAAAAGTTGACAGGTGATCCTAAAGTTGAAAAACTAGAATGTATTTCTCTGAAGAGCATGTCGAGCTTAGGGTAATTTGGGATAAAATAATGAAAAAAAAATCAACTGGCATCATACCATCATTTCCTGTTACATGTTTTTTTTTTTTTCCTTTTGTTTTTTTAGGGCCACACCCACAGCATGTGGAGGTTTCCAGGCTAAGGGTCCAATTGGAGCTGTAGCTGCCGGCCTATGCCAGAGCCACAGCAATGTGGGATCCAAGCCATGTCTGAGACCTACACCACATCTCAAGGCAATGATGGATCCTTAACCTAATAAGCAGGGCCGGGGATTGAACCTGCATTCTCATGGATATTAGTCGGGGTTGGTAACCATTGAGCCACGACAGGAACTCCTGTTACATGTTATTTTAAACAGTACTACTTTCTCAGGGTCTACATTTTTCTCCGTTACGGCAAACATTGGGGGTCTACACCAGAGTTTTCTAGTGACTGAAGTGTCAGAATATTTCTTGCTAACATACATGCACTAGATGACCTCCTTATACACAGAAGCCAGTTCATGAATTCAGTGGAGGGACAGTAGTGAATTCATTTAAACCACCAGAATATTTTCTCTTTCCTCTACACTCCTTTTATTTTCTACCCTTTATTTTTTCCCTTTGTTTTCCTTTCCTGCTTTCTCTTGATAGTCATAATTCTATACATTTTATTCATTTTAACGAATTACTTGATTTTTAATCTGTTTTTCAGCATCACTTAGCAAGTAGCTTTGGATCGGAAGAGTTCTACAGACCGAGTTCCAGACATGGCAAATGTTTTGCACTCTTTGAGCTATACCTCCTCACTAGGGCTGAGTACTCCCTTTTCCCATGTAATTAAATGATTTTAATTACATTATTTCTGGTAGATGCAATATGGTGATAACTGTCTACCTTTCAAAATGTTGAGGGCAAGGGAACAATTTTATTAGGGTGTCCACTCCAACGATAGATAACATGCTTTAAATTTGACTTATTTAGTAGGGCATTTTGACATTTTTCAAGTGTATATTGAACTCTTGGTATGTGCCGGGCACTCTGATAGCACCAGGGCCAAGGCTTACTGTGAGGTAAATGAGGGACCGAGGGTGCAAAACAAAAGGAGAACTTGCTGGCTCAACCCAGAGGGTGTATGTCTCCTTAGTCCCAGGCTGGTGAGCACTGAGATATCAAGACAAAGGGCATAGGGTGACCCTCATGAAACCATCCAGAAAGGGGACAGACATGAATGAAGAAAATCCACACAAAGTAAGAAAAGAAGTACTAAGGGTTGGCACAAAGTACTGTGTATGGTAAAATGACAGCAGAGACTTAGACATGAACAAGACAGAGTGTGATGGAAATCAGCAATGGCACTATGTGATTTTTTTTTTAAGCATCTGAAATAAAATGGGAAACATTAGGAAAATGAAGGTAGCATTACACGTCCAATCATCCAGAGCTGGGTGAATGAGGTAGAGTGTATGTTAGAGGTGGTTGCATTCGATGCTAGTCCTTGCAGCTGGCACCTGAGAGTCACCCAGGGTAACTATAAAGGAGAGATGGTTGGTAACTCTTTCAAGCCAGTCCTCACCACACCTACAGAGACCTGCTGCTCAGTTGTTCCTGCTGATTCCCACACCCCTCATGACATTCCGAAGCAGTTTTCATCAAAGGTAAATATCTACGCTGTGGTGTCTTCCGTTCTTCCAATGCCCTGGAAGTGGTTCCCCACCTCTAAATCTTATCTTCCTGCATTTTGTAAGGAGAAAGAACATAAAAGAACAATGTGAGAGTTTCTTTATTAAAAATATGAGAGAGAGAAAAAAACAGGAACACTGTGTTTACTGTTGTGGATATTTCCAAAGAGGTAACTAAAATTTTATGGCGGCCTTGTTAGTAACTCTATAAATCAGTTGACAACATCTCTGTTTTAAAATCTTCTCTGCATATAAGCAGTAAAACGAAGCACACATTGGAAATTCTGATGATTTCAAACTTCAGACTTTCTTTTAAAGTAATAACTTTAATTCAGTTCTTTCTGGCATAAACTTTTTCATCCCATTATGTCAAAAATTGTATTATCCATCCATTTGTCTGTCAGAACGTCTCCCTGTGGGGCGATAGACTCCCGGCTTCTCTACTCTAAACCTCCCCATTACATCCTGCTATCAAGAGTCACAATTTTCCACGAAAGTCTCTGGTGACTTTTGACAATGTTTTACAGAGAACTAGACCAGGAAGCTCAGAGTTAAAGGAAATCTTCCATTCTAGCAATGAATATGTAATAGGCATTACACTGTGCAGTATTCCAAAAAATGTAAGGTTCATTAAGTCTTTCTAAAGCAGGGACTTCTGTGTAGCTTTGAAGGAACCTGTCTTCACAATGGCATTAGCAAATGGCACTTTGGGGCAGAGAATATTAATATTGCACATTAAGAAACAAATTTGTTTAAATGCTGTATAGCTATATGTAGATGCTGATGATCCAGAAATAAATAAAAAGTGAATAGTTGTCTAACTTTGTATGTAAATTGTCTCTTGCTTATATACATAAGAATGCTTTTCGCTCCTAAATTCCTTCATATTAACAAGCAGGAGTGTAACTAATATATAAACTAAAGTCATTCTCTTTAATGAGAATGCTAAATATTTTAAAGAAATGCACGGCTGTGAAATATTGTCAAGGGCATTTTTATACTTAAGTTTAAGAACGCTTATGACTTAACCGTTGAATTATTTAACATATTCAGCCTGGAAGCACTATTTATGTATGTTTTTTAATGTTCTTACTTATGTTGGCTTTTCTTTGCTAAGGATTTAGGACCTTTGATTTCTGTTTATAAAATTTACATTTTTAATCTCCTATTTCTATGGATTTCCTATTTGACAGTGGTAACAATATCCAGAAGGAAGGGGAAAAAAGGAAAAATCTCATGGAGCCTGAATCAGGGCTGTACAAGAAAGAAACTCAAATCACACTGCTCAGGGAATGAAGTCAACTCTGGAAGCCCAAAATAAAAGTCCCGTTCAATGAAGCACATGTATGACTAAAATAATAGATATAGAAATATGCACCTGGTTTCCAAGCTTTTCCCAAAGATGCATGTGATAGACAGGGAGCTGAGTTATCCTTTGCAATAATATAATTCCATACAACCAGCATTTGCTACTTTGAGTTGTCAGCTTCTATTTCTCACCTACGTATTGCTTTGCAATTACTGCCTAGCCACAGATTTATCAGAGCAACATAAAAACACACATTCTCTCATTTTTCTTCAATTAACCTTGATTTTTATTTCTTAAACGTAGAAGGATTTCTCAAAGATTTCGGAAGGATTTCAAGTAGAACCCTCGTCAATGCCATTCAGGAAATGGAAACTGACAATCAAAGGTAGTGTGAGGGCAAGTTTTATTTGAGCTATTACCATTAAATTCTAGTCATGTGGTTAATAATATAAAAATTCTCGGGGTGACTTGGGATAGAAATATACCTAGAAATTTTCTCGAAGCGTGATTCCATAAGAGGTACAATGGGGGGGGGGGGGAGAATGGATAATTTTAAAGACTGGTATGTTTTTGTCTAGTGATGTTTTGCTTTATAACTATATATATATATATGTATAATACACACACACATGCAAATACATATGTATGTACATACATACATTCCAATATACATATACATTTATATTCCAATATTACTAATGTTACTGAGTCAAAATTTTTCTTCTGCACTAAGTCAAAAAGACACAATAATGAGACCTCTGAGGGATGGGGCCTCAGTCATGCAATCGAGGGAGGAACTGAAGGTTTCCATGGCTTGATTAAACTATTAGAGGTCTTTCCAACATTGATTTTCACTTTCATTTAGCCCGGCATTCCCTAACATGTGTTCCATGGGGGTTATTAAGCTTACTTTAAAAAAGGGTACCCCAATTAAATGAGCTTTGGAAATGCTGGATTAAATAAAATTCTCAGAGCATTAAATACCTAACTGTGCTTTATGAATCCTCAAGAGAGAAAAGATAATAGCCATTATTTTCCAAACATTTTGACCAGGCATCCCTTTTTCATTATTCTTCCCCCAGAGCACTTCTAGGCTAGTGTTCCAAAGAGAACACTTTGGGAAACAATGATTTTTGTCAGTAAATACTTACTGAACCTGGCCTATGGGATAGGTTCTGTGATGGGAAAATTGTTTCATTGTTTCAGAGAAATAAAGTTCATTATCACATTGTGAGAATAGACTGCCAAGTTCCTATTTATGTCCCTAATTATCATGGTGTCTCCTCAAGAGTGTTTAGTGCTTGATAAACATGTGCTGAATGAATGAATGAAACAAGCTAATGATTCACACCTAACCTGCTCATGCAGGTTATTATATCATTTTTATATTTATTTCATATTCTAAGGAGATAATTAATGTAATGTTCCCCTAACTTTCACTATCACTCAGTCCCCCTAAAATCCTGCTCAGGGGAAAAACCTAAAGGAAGAAAAGTAATTTAATTTCATGAAAGATTAAAAAGATCAAAATTCACTTGCTTGTATATAATGACCATGCTACTGACTCACCATTACCAGTTGTGGGGAAGATTTGTACTATTAATAACTTTCTTCATTTCTACCACCCCAAACACATGCACATAAAATGTACACACACACACACAATCGACTCCATCACAGAAAAGAATAAAAGGGGTCTAGCCAAGGCTGCAAGTTTCATAATTAGCTAGAAAACAGAGATTTACTCTGTGCAAAGTTAATGGGCCTTTTTTTTATTATTGAGGTACAACTGACATATAACATTAATTTTAGTTGTACAACATAATGATTTGATGTTTGAATATTGTGCAAAATGATAACATGTCTAGTTAATGTCTGTCACCACACATAGTTATACATTTTTCTTGTGATGAGAACTTCTAAATTAGCAACTTTCAAATATGCAATACAATATTGTTATCCACAGTCACCAGGCTGTACATAGGTACCAGAATGTTTTTATTATGAGCTCACTTGTCTTACAATAACTTCATGTACTAGATGCCTCAATTAGACGTCTATCAGTTATTGCCACTACACACTAAAATTGGCACTCTCAATCATTTTTGGAGTCTTAAGGAATACTCTTCTCTTACATGACTATACGACGTGAGCTTATGAAATATATCAATTTAAATTAACTGTATTTGGGAGACACATTAAGAATTCTCAGACAGCCCAAGGTATCCAGATGCGGCATTGGCCAGAATTATAAATGAGGATAAATAAAATAATGAACTAGCTACAAACCATGGGCATGAGGATATTTAAGTGAAGAGGGACACTTCTATCTATATATTGCACTTGTCCCTCAAAAGTAGGAGGAGACCCTCTGGATAGAGGTGTCTGAGTTGCCCAAGAGGCTTGACTTTACTTCCAAAATTACATTTCTTTTTTTAAAAAATTAACTTTATTGGAGTATAGTTGATTTACAACATCGTGCTAGTTTCAGGTATACAGCAAAGTGAGTTAGGCATACATATAAATATATCCATTATTTTTTTCATATAGATTAATACAAACTATTGAGCAGATTTTCCTATGCTATATAGTAGTTTCTCATTGATCATCTATTTTATACAGCGATGTTTATATGTTAGCCCCACCTTCCCAATTCTTCCTCCCTACCACTGGTTTCACCTATGGTAACCACTGGTTTTAAAATCTGTATGTTTATTTCTGTTCTCTTTTAAATAAATTCTTTTGTATTAAATTCCACATATAAGTGAGATCATATGCTATTTGTCTTTTTCTGTCTGACCTACTTCACTTAGTATAACAATCTTTACATCTAACCATGTTTCTGCAAATGGCATTATTTTATTTTCTATTATGGCTGAGTAGTATTCCATTGTACATATACACCACATCTTCTTTTTTTTTTTTTTCTTTTTTTGTCCTTTTTGCCTTTTCTAAGGGCTGCACCAGTGGCATATGGAGGTTCCCAGGCTAGGGGTCTAATTGGAGCTGTAGCTGCCAGCCTACGCCAGAGACGCAGCAATGCAGGATCCGAGCCTCATCTGTGATCTACACCACAGCTCACAGCAATGCCAGATCCTTAACCCACTGAGCAAGGCCAGGGATCAAACCACAACCTCATGGTTCCTGGTAGGATTCGTTAACCACTGAGCCACAATGGGAACCTCTACACCACATCTTCTTTACCATTCTTCTGCCGATGGACATTTTGTTTGCTTCCATGACTTGGCCATTGTAAATACTGCTACAATGAACATTGAGATGCATGTATCTTTTCAAATTAGAGTTTTCTCTGGATATATGCCCAGGAATGGGATTGTTAGATCATATGGTAGTTCTATATTTAGGAACCTCCATACTGTCCTCCACAGTGGTTACACCAATTACATTCCCACCAACAGTGTAGAAGGGCACCCTTTTTTCCATACCCTCCCTAGAATTTCTTGCTTGTAGACTTTTTGATGATGGTCATTCTGACTGGTGTGAGGTATCATCTCATTAAAGATTAAAGCAACTTTAAAGCAGAAATGATCTGTCAGTTAAGTCTCACTACTAAGTAATGCAGTGTCTAACCATGGTGGTAACTTGAATGCAAGAGAACCATGATACAGTTGTAATTGCAGAACTGTAATACAGCTGTAATTTTTGTTGTGGCTGTTTAATTTCTCACCTTGATGCTGGTTAAGGCAGAGGTAGAGAAGCTGGAATTTCCTTTTGCCTTTTGAGTTTCTTCCCCTAAAGAAAAAAATTCAATATTCAAAAACAAATAGTGAGAAAAGTATGGTGACACTGTTGAAAACAGGCCCATAGCTCTTATTACAACACTCTTCCCTTGACTCATCTCATCAGCTGGAATCTAGTCACTATCACAGGTTTTCCTTTTTCCTATAACCCAGAATTTGCTACTAACCAGTAAATCAGTTAGACCTACCTATAGCTAGTGGGATTCATAATGGTGCACTAAGATACCCTCTGATTCTAAGGAGCTTTCTGAATCAAGAAATAATCAAAATAACCATGGTATAGTTTTAGTGTTAGATGCTTTCTTAGCAGTACTGGGGTCAACTGATGATGAGATAGGTTAGTTCTAGAATGACCAAAAGCTAAAAACTGGTTAAATCAGTGGTTTCTGGCACCTATTCAGGGACATTTCCAGAAGAAGGCAGGGAGAACATGTAGCCAAGTGGACATCAGGCATTATCATTCATGTGAGTAGTGGCATGACAAAGTTATTTGCCATGCAGAGCCTTATAGCCAATAAATATAAAGTAGCCGATGGTGGGTTAGAGTCAGGGTGCAGCAGGGTTCACAGGCAGACAGCCCAGCAGGTAGATGATATACAATGATTCTAGCAGCAAACTATATAGAACAGAGTCCAGATAAGGAGGTCTTTATTAATAGGCAACTTTGCAGCAAGAAGTGAAATGTGGTCAGCAGTCTCCAGAAGAGCTAGAAAAGTAAATCTAGGCAGCTGGATTGAGGGTGGTAATAAGAGGTACTTAATTATTAGTACAAAAAATACAAGAGCTTGATTTAAAAGACAATGCTATGGACAAAAGTGCATCAGTGGTTGCCCAGGGGCACGGCAGGTCTCTATGCCAACGAGGCCTCAAATAAAACAAAACAAAACAAAACAAAAAAAAGAGAGAGAGAGAGAGAGAAAAGTAAACCCAAGTCTAGACCCAGTGTTCAAGGTCTAAGCATAATAAAAAACAAAGATAAAATATTAACCTGTAGACTTGAGGACTCAACAGTTCTTTTGTCTGCTCTGGTAAAATGGAAGAAAGGAGAGTGACTGTCACAGGGATCCGACTTACCTCCTGGTATGTGCACTCACTTTGCCCATTACTGGTAGAGAATTCCATTTGAGGACATACAGAAGGTGTGGTCTCGGGGGTGGGGGACAAACAAGCTGTCTCCATGAGGCCTCACAGGGCCACATTCTTTTTGTTGGTGGTTCATCCTGATGTATACAGGCAATTGCGTCTATGGTTATTTAGGGTCTGGTCTGCATTTCTGATGCCCCTTGGAAAGTGATTTGTCAGTACACCAAGAACAGCCCACCTCTTACTCCTAGACTCATGCAAGTCAAGCTCAAGAGAATTCTAAAAATGAAGTGTTTATTTATTCACTTATAATGAGAACTACTACTCTCATTTAGTCCAAAATCCTTGGGTCTGGCTGCCCAGGTAGTTTTCTTCCCAAGGCCAGAGCCTCATGGTAAGGTGAATTCTCATCAGAAGTTTGCATAAGTCAGAATAAGAAGAACCTGTTGTATGGTTGGCATGTAGCTGGCATCACCTCATATACCCATCTTGACCGTGGCATGGCATTACCAGACTGTTTCCCTTGCCCTTGGATGGGAACCAGAGTTTAGTGGGAATCTTCCTTTTTTTCTACCTTTATATTTGATTGGTCCCACCTCTGGTATATATGTTATTTATGTAGTTTTGCCACTTTAGTGACTCAGCGTAGAGCCAGGTATTTCTGAACATGAAAGTTATTCCATTACTATAAGGAGATTTCACTTATCTACACTCTGACCCCATGGATGCTGACTTTAGAGCTTACTCCCAGGGAAAATTCTTTTTGTCCTTATTTATATGTTGCTTGATCGATATCTATAACCCCTAAGTACTGGCAACAGTGTGTATCTCATACAATTAGGTTCCATACATTAATTATTCCAAAAATTATTCCAAAAAAAAGTACTGAATTCTAAAGCATGGGAAATAAGTAGCCATGTACGGTACCTGTCCAACAACCAAAATAATGTTTACCTGAATCATTCAGGTATCTGACTCTGCCAGAAAAGGCTTGTATGCTACCATGGGATGATTGAGACCTTTTAATTGAACGTGGGCTAATCTGCCTGGCCAGCAACAGAGCAGAGCTTCCTATTTCACTACAAATGCAGGTCAAAGTGAAGAGATGCCTATGTCCTCGGTGAACATTCAAAGAACACAAGTGAGGCCCTTGGGCTTGTGGGGATCAGTACTCAAAAACATAGCTTCAGAAGCCTGTGAAAATTAGGGATGTTTCTTATCTCTGGCCTCAGTAGTTCTCTGATTCTTTTGATGATAATTAGCTGGAAATTATAGGACTCAAGAGAAAGAGTCCACTCAAAGGGTTTCAGTCTCCCCTAATTCCCTATGCTAAGCCACTAAATTATGAATCACTGGGTGATAGGTCTTCAAGGGACAGAGCAATCTTGGACCCAAAGCTTCAGTAGGGTGGCTCATCCAGTAGTGGGCTAGCAACAGGAGGGCTTTGATCACAACCTAAGTGAAGGCCTTGGAGGAACAATCTCAGAACTTTCCATCAAAGGGATGTAAAGAGAAAAATAATGTGTTTCCTATTAACACGTTCTCTGGGGCAGAGGCTAGGCCCTATGATAACATCCAATTACTTCTCTGCTCCTCATTTGGAATATGAGGTTTTCCCCAATGGATTTATCAAGATATATACAGCAAATGAATCATCAATAAGGATTTTACACAAAGAGACTTTTGTAAGGGATTTGAGGCAGACACTCATTATTCTCCTTTAATGCCTATATTTGGGGGAGGGGCACACAGGCCTTCAAAACACCTTAGTTGAAAAGGATGGGCAATCACCAATCAGCCAGTCTCCTTTTCTTGAAAAGTGTGAGGGGTCTAGGGTCCTATTTAAAGGACAGACCTGAGGTCTGGCACAGAAAATACTGTCATATGGACCTTGAGCCTGCCATTGTCCACAAAGGGAAGGGCCAGACCACATGCTGAAAGCTCGCACTTACACATATGCAAGACACTTAATTGCTTGGACAGTTTGTTCTTGTTGGCTCTGGTGATGGAGATGGGAATTAAGCAACCACAGCAGTCTGAGAGTCAGGGTATAGGGATCATAGTTATTAACAGAATGACCAACTGCAACATTTTGTAGCTGAAGGAAACATTAAGGAACCTCTAACCCAGTGGATTTGTAAACCCTTTTCACATTAACTTTTTTTTTATCTTAAAATTTTACACAGAAAAACTGTGTAAAATCATATAATAAATGGAACTGACTAGATGGGAGAAGTTGCCTAAAGAAGGCCCTAAAGAAAAGCAGCTTGAAAACTGCCAGTTAGTAACATCCCCCTCATTTTACACAAGTAAGAACTGAGGTGCCTTCTTCGGAGTCTCCAGAGTAGGGTGAGTGGCAAGGAGCGAACCAGATTCAGTTTTGGTCTTCCAAACCGAATTTGAACACTCTCTCTTTCTCTGAAGCAAAGCTACTCTTCCAGAAAAGACCATGTAGAATTAAGGAGGGCCAGGACCTCCTCTCCCCAGTGGCATTAACACCCTAGTAGTAATAATTGGGTGCACAGTATTAGTCGTAGCAATAGTAATAAGAGGGGTAATAGCAGCAGTAGTAGCAGCAGCAGGGGTAACTCATATTCACAGATGATGTTAAAGGTTTCACACCATATCATTTGCTCGTCAGAGCAATGATGCAAGGTAGATAGGGAAGAATATCATTATCTTCATTTTACAGATGAGGAAGTAGGTCCAGAAAGGTTAAGTGACGTACCTCTTCAAGGTTATTTGTACTAAGTAGCAGAGCTGGATCATCAAATTCCAAATCTGGTGTTCTTGTTCCTACTGTATCGCATTCTCCTTCTATTTCAAATCCCAAACTTTTCCAATTGCCTTCATTTCCCCAAAACAGGAGTAAAAATCTAGCTCTTCAAAGAAAGTAACCTTTATGCTTGGCATTCCATCAACAGTTTGAACTTGAAATAGATGCAGATCCTCTACAATGAGGATTCATAATGGGTGGATGAATGGAAAAAATCTGTTAAAGCATACAGTACAAAAATCATCAGACAGACTTTAAATATTTATTTTAGGTTAAAAGTTATACAAGTAGATCATTTGCCAATTTGCTGATCTAGACCTAAGCTTTGTCTTTAAATTGGCTGTTTGGAGTTCAAGTCGTCTTTCTGGCATAAACCACACCCATAGCATCTATCAGCTACAATTTCACATTTCAGTTTCTTTAAAGAGGGGTGAGAACTAAAACACTTGCAAAGCAATTGAATGTAAAGTATTCTTAATTTTTATGATCTTCCCTCAATCCTTTGCAGATGTCTTACACATGCCTAATTCAACAGCACACTTTTTCAGTGTTTTGCTTTCATCGAGTGGTCCCAAAGTGTGCATCTCAATAACAGAGGGGCAACTCCCTTCTTTTTGCAGTCATATTTCATCAATTACTAAATATTTAACTAAGTCACACAATAACAGTAACAAGAACAATCTGTATAAAACAAACACACCAGACTCTGTGTTAGCATACGGTTCCACTGATGGTGGCAGAAAGGCAATTACATATGAAAGAGTAGCCTTCCTAGCCACTACACACATACAAAAGGCTGTGGGCATCGTCCAAGACCATTTACAGTTGACAGAGAGCACGGCTTAATCCCACAGGCTGTTAGGCAGAGATCTGTCCAAAGAGCTTATCCTAAATTCTGAAATAATTGACTTTTGGTTATGTTACTTTGCAGAGGTATGTTACTTTGTTTCATGGATCCATCTTATACTTCTCCAAGCTCTCAAAAATGAAAACATTCCTTCATTAAAAAAATTTAAAATTACCTCTCTTCACCCAGAATTAATTAATACATAATTAATAATTAACAGGGGACCCTTCCCCAACAGATCCTTTAAGAAACATCTTTGCTCAGAGCATCCTTTGGAGGAGGACAGACTAGGCTTCAGAAATGCAGTGTGTGGTGGCTTTCTTAAGCATCCTCAGTCTGGCCAATTATGTAGTTCTTAACTTCTGGAATGCCTGACTGGGTATGTGAGTTGTAAATGTGAATGCACTTAGAAAACAAATGTAAAATGTGCTATGTTTGAATTGGGTACTCTTATTATCACTTCATTGTTTTCAACAACGACCTTATTCTTTCAGCACCACACACCCCTCTCCTGAGAATCACTTCCAGCCCTGGGCCATGGCTGTTCAGAAGCTTAGATTTTCTAGGACCTCAGGGGCAGCAAGATCCACACTGGTTAAGATTCACCAGCCTCATAGACATTAGAAGGTCCTGAAAGGGACCCCAAAATTGGAAAGTTTGGTGGGTCCCCAGTATCAGAAACTGAAGAGGAAGGAGAAAACGCATTCTGGTAGCTGCAGTCCATACATATCCTCTATTACCCTCGAAATGGTCCACTTGAAAAATGGCAATATTTTTGTATGCTGGCCTCAAAGTCCCTGCTCGAAGAATGCTTGTAGCAAAGCTGTATTTCCGCTTTGAGGGCTTTCTGAAGAATGCATTTAGGTAGGAGCTTGCCTTTTCTTCCAGAAACAGCAAGGGCTATCCGTCAATCTACCGGCAAGCCGCTCATCAAGTTCACTCGACAAAGGGTTAGGGCAGCAAGCCCCCACAATAATGTGGAAACAGAAATATTACAAAGTAAAGGCTTATAAAATAATAAAAATTCTACTTACTCCAGATACCTCCCTGTGCCTTTGGCAAAATACCTTAAGCATTCCACATACGGCGGGCATTGTCTTTATAAGATGGCACCTCATAAAATGGTATTAAATATCACCAACGGGGCTTCATATTTCATCCAGCAGGGTTTAGGCCAGGCATGTTCTATATCACACATTATTAGAATGACATCTGCTTTGCAAGTTGTGTACCCAGGAGCCTACCCGGATCACTCATTTCAGCATTCATTCTTGAGGCTTCTGTGCCTTCATAATGCCTAATATGTTTAACTCATTTTGAACAGAAGTCTAAAGCCTGCCACGGCCCTCTGGCCAAAACTGTAGCTGTCAGACAACGGAGCCAGCTATCAAACATTCCTCATTTATCATTAGTGGTGATGCAGTTGTACAGGAAAATGTGCCCACTGTACTGAGAGGCTGTCAATTGTTCCCCCCTATAAAACTCCTCTTCTCAAATAGGGACATTTCTCTGTGGAGGCCTTGCCATTACATTTCGCTCCTTTTCCCACAACACTGAATTTATAATGCAAAGGAAATGGGGAACATATATTCATCCAAATGGCCTCTCTGCTACGAGATGAATAAGGAGATCACCTATGGCAGCATCAGTGCACGGCTGCACGTGCCATTGGGAGAAATTAATAGAATCAGTCCAGAAAGAGTGAAAAGGGAAAAAAAAAAAAAAAAAAAAAAACTGGAGAAAGAGGGAAAAATCACCCATAGGTTTTGTGCTGAGGTTGAAGCTTGAATAATAAAGGCATGCATCTGAGAGTTGGAATTCTCTTTGGAATTACCATTTTGCCACCAAAGTAGGATGTGTGGGCTACAAACCTGCTAGAGGAGGCAAATTTCTCCAACTCTGCTCCTCATTTGACTCCTGATAATAACTCTTTAGGTCTCCTTTTCCCCACCTATAAACTATGCCTCTGAAATTAGCTTCTGGCCCCAGAAGCAGCCTCAAATTTTTGGTTGATGTATACAGCATGCTTATGGAGCTTCTTTATATTTTAGAAAAGTCAGATGGTACATCTGATTAACATAATTATGACTGGGCCTCTCATTATTATTAGGATTGTGAAAATCTTCCCTTACCATTTTATTCCTCCTCCACCCATAAGGCTGCCTCTTCCCACGCAAATATTTTAACTGTCTTGCTTATAATTCTGCTGGGTGAAAAATGGACTCAATTGAATGTGTTTGAGATGCCTCCAGGTTTATGCCTCTGTCTTCAAAGACAGTGTTAGGGTGGGGATACTAATGACAACTACCCTTGTTAACTTCCAAGGGAGGGGCCTGGCAAATGGACTTATTCGCATGATATCTCTGTCAGAGCAGTTATTAGCCTATCTTAGAGATGTGAAAATTGAGTGTCTTGCCTAAGGCCATGGATAGAATCAATCCCAGAAAGAGATGATAAACATTGCCATGACCTTCGGAATCTTTCCCAAGTTCAGACCACTTTCCCTCCAGAGGCAGAAACAAATCTCACCTTCAGAAATGAACAAATTCCAGGGCAGGTAAACACAGCCAAAAAGAAGTAAACCATTAAGTAAGTCTACAAATAAACACTGGAGAGGGTGTGGAGCAAAGGGAACCCTCCTGTACTGTTGGTGGGAATGTAAATTGGTACAACCACTATGGAAAACAGTTTGGAAGGTGCTCAAGAATACTAAATACAAAACTACCATATGATCCAGCAATCCCACTTCTGGGTGTACATCCAATCAAAACTTTCACTCAAAAATACACATACACCCCTATGTTCCATCAGAGCACTATTCACAATAGTTAAGACATGGAAATAACCTAAATCACCATTGACAGATGAATGGATTAAGAAGACATGGTACATATACACAATGGAATACTACTCAGCCATTAAAAGAATGAAATAACAATATCGGCAACAACATGGATGGAACTAGAGATTTTCATGCTATGTGAAGTCAGAAAGATAAATGCAAACACCATATGATGTCATTTATATGTGGGAATCTAAAATAAGGCACAGGAGTTCCCACCATGGCTCAGTGGGTTAAGAACCTAACTAGTATCCATGAGGACTTGTGTTCAATCCCTGGCCTCGCTCTGCGGGTTAAGGATCCAGTGTTGCCATGAGCTGTGATATAGGTTGCAGATGTGGCTTGGATCCCATGTTGCTGTGACTGTGTTGTAGGTGGCAGCTGCAGCTTTGATTTGACCCCTAGCCTGGGAACTTCCATATGCTGTAGGTGTGGCCCTAAAAAGAAAAAAACTAAAAACAAAAAATATGTATCTGTGGCACAAATGAACCTATCTACAAAAGAGACTCATGGACACAGAATAGACTTGTGGTTGCCAAGGGGGAAGGGGGAGGGAGTGGGATAGATGGCTAGTTGGGGAGTTTAGTAGATGCAAACTATTACATTTAAAATGGATAAGCAATGAGGTCCTGCTGTATAACACAGGGAACTATATATCCAGTCTCTTGGGATGGACCATGATGGAATATAATAGGAGAAAAAGAATATATTCATAAAAGAACATGACTGTATCACTTTCACTACACAGCAGAAATTGATACAACACTGTAAATCAACTATACTCTTAATAAAAATAAAATTAAACCATTTGACACACCCTGCAGGGACACCAAACTCTTGAATGCTTATGGATTGATGTGGGGAATGGATGGGTAAAGATTTGCTCTCCATTCGCCTTTTTTTTTTCCTAGAGCCCAACCTTGTCTTTATCCAAAGGATAATCTGCCCCACTGGGATAGATGGGCAGCTGACAATCAGTCTTTGGCTGAATAAACTCTCAACAGTCTCATTTCCTCACATTGAATCCCTTGAGGTTCTCCACCTGTTAGAAAGCCTCCTCCTCCCTGAATGGGGAAAGAAGTCAAGACCCTCCAGTGGTCCAGCTCTGTGGATAAGTGTGCATAACTCCACTGCATAGTCTTCAAGACAGAGCTTGGCTGGCTCTGCACAATCTTTTACCCAAAGTGTGCACCCGTCCATTTTTTCTCATTTCTGCCACTGTATTTTTCCAGTTCCAGAACTGTTCTTCTCTCCCAGTTATTTCCAGGAGCTCATACATCATCAGCTGGTCAGCTTCTTCTCTGCACTAGTGTTTTTCCTTTAAAACCACCCTTTACTACAAAACACTTGCCCTGGAAACTCATGATGATTAACTGTCCTCTTGGTTATAGTCTCAAAATATAGTCTCTAAACTCCCTAATCTTCTTTAATTTTCTCTTCCTTTCCTCTAAATCACCCTTCACCTTTTTTTCACCTGCTCGCTCACAGTGATCCAGGGTTATATATTCAAAGCACGTTTTCTTTCCAATCATCACAGAGAATTTATGGTTTCTAGTAGAGCTGTTCTACTGAAGACTTGATCAACTTTAATATTTTTCTTTTGGCAATGTTCATTCCAACTCAAGGCTGGCAACTTAGCATTGCAGCTGAATTGGAGATAAATGCGTCACTTCAATTAAATTTGAAAAATGCTAGAGTGACACAGAACTCATTAAACACTGGAGATGTAGACAGGTAAAGACCTAGAAAAGCATAAGTTTCATGAGGACAAGGATGGTATTCGATCATTACACCCGGAAATCCTAAAGCTACCAGAGAGTGTACATTGAGCTGCTCACTGATCAGCCTCCCTAAAGGTTTCAGGCCGGCTCTATGGAGAGTGCCTCAAACTACCCCAAAGAAACATAAAGTACAGCCTTCCCTGGCCTCAGAAATCCCTCCATCTGTCACAGAAGCTTTTTCCATGCCTTCCTGGCAGTCATTTCAATTTCCATGACAGGAAGGAAAAAAAAAAAGAAGTTGTGGTCTGTGCCACAGCTTGAAGGTTCATTTAATGTAGATTTTGATGTGTGAACTGTACAATAACCCCAAGTTGGAGGTGCATTTTTTATATTGAAGGTGAGAGACCAATTAGTAGCTCTAACTCCTTAAGCAGATGGTTATCATATGATAACGGAGGTGCCTGTCCTGTCCTTTGCCATTAGAGAGTCATCTTTTCCCTAATATCTTTCTCTACAAAGAAAAGATATTATGCAGACAGATTGCATGGCCTAGACACCTCTACGAAGTTGAGTTTTTAGCAGGACACGAGGAGCCTGGAAATCTTGTTCTGAATTACAGGTCATATTCAGCTCCTAAAAACAGCCTCCAAGATACAATGCAAAGGAAGAATCTGAAGGCAGGCAGAGAAACAAAGCTGACAAGATTCTTAGGTTCTGGGCTCCATCCTAAGCTAGAAATGGCAGACATATTACAGTCGGCTTTCAATTACCTGCAAGGGATCCTTCCCTTTCATGGCTTGGAAACTCATGCTATAAAGGAGGTAACATGGATTTGGAGTCAAAGGATTTGGTTTGAATACCAGCTCTGCCCTTTAGAAGCTAGGTGACCTGAATGCACTTGCTTGAACTCCCCAGCCTCGGTTTCCTGTTCTGCAAAACAGGACTTATGAAAACACCTTTTGAAAGAGAGGAAGATTAAGTTTCAAGTGAAAAATCATGACACCTGGCACTTCTGCTTTCCCTCAAAATACCTGTAATCTGGAGTTAGTAGATGCAAACTATTATATTTAGAATGGATAAGCCATGAGGCCCTACTGTACAGCACAGGGAACTATGTCCAATCTCTCAGGGTAGAACATGATGGAAGACAGTATGAGAAAAAGAATGTATATATATGTATGACTGGGTTGCTTTGCTGTCCAATAGAAATTGACACAATACTGTATATCAACAATATTCTAATTAAAAAAATGGTAGTTAAAAAATAAAATACCTGGCAGGGAGGACAGCACCACAGGGTCAAAGTTCATCTGGATATTTTCCTCTTTGTCATCTGTCAATACAGCTGTTCGAGCACAAACTCAGGAGTCTGATAAATGTGGGTTTGATCCTTGGTTCCACCACTTGTTGGGTGTGTGAGTTTGGGCAAGATATATAACTATTCTGAGCCTCAGTGCTTTCCTGTGCAAAGTGGGGGAGGGAATACCTACTTCGCACACCAGAATGATATGATGATTACAGAAGACAGTTCACTCAATGAGCTTAGCACAGTGTCTGGCCCAGGATACACATATCTGTTACTCCTTTCCTTTTCTTTTCACTCTTCATCTCACCTACTCTTTGATGCAATCCAAGCTGCTGTCATTTTTCCATGTCCAGAATGGACTGTAGCGAGGCTTCTGTCCCTGGAGACTCCCAAGCTTTTCTCTGTGCTCAGAGAATGCAGTGCTCCGTACTTAATGTAAAGAAATAAGGGCAGAAGGAATCCTTAGGACCTCAACTGAGATTGCTGTTTCCCAGGTTGCCAACCCTGAACTCAAGTCCTTTCCCTCCTGCTGGCCCCAGTTTCCTATCTATAAAGTGGGAAGATAAGCAAGAATTCTCTGGAGCTCCTGGTTGAAATCTCACCAGTCTACTTAGGTAGGCCCTCTCCTGAGGTTTTCCTTCTTTTTGGCCATCCAAGTCCTGTCCAGGGGTCAAATTCTAGCTGAAATTGTTGTACTACCTCCCAACCGTTGGCCAAAAGAATGCACAAATGCACATGGCGATTGGACCACTCAAATATAATTTACTAGACGTCTTCTCTGGTCCCCACGACTTTGTAAAATCTATCCTGACCCCTCGTTCCTTTGAATTTTGATGGTCCCACAGTGCATGACACACAATTTAATATTTATTCTCTCCACCAGCTTCTTCAAGGCAAAAACTGTTTAATTAATTATTAAACCTTACTGCCTAGCCCAGTACCTGGAAATTTATGTGTTTCACAAATGGCTCCTGAAAACCTATGTGATTAAATAACTGAAGTATCTATCTTATAGGAAAATGTTGGCCAATGACTAGGCAGTAAATCAGTTGAGACCAACAATTCTGAACTATTTTTTTGGTATTCTACATAGCATCTAGCACAAAAATGTGGTAGATACTCAAAAAACACAAGGTGGTCCTTATATTATAAACTTTGTCTCTATATTTATGAGGAAATTCTTCTGGACCACTCACATACCAAGGAATGGTCTTCAGCAAAAGCCCAGAGCTAGAACCACTCCTGAGGCTGACATGATAGGGACCATCAGTTTGAATGGCTTGAATGAAGGATTGTGGGAGGAAAGAAAGTGGCTCTCCAGAAGGTTAGAAAAGATAATCTAAGATTCATATGCATATAAACAAGCAGTGCAAAATCCCCTTTCCTCACCATCAAGAAAGTCTGCTCTATCCTTATCATACATACATATTCTACCCTTTGATGGCCCTTTGATGGGTGGGAAAGAGGATGGCAATGCACATTTTGCCTTGAGCCCTGTACACCTCAAGAGATGGTTCAAAATCTTTAGGTGTGGCTCTGATTAAAGTAGTCATCATATAGTTAGTTGTCTCTGTCCTCTTCTCCTCCTCCACCTCTTATTCCATCTCTTCATCCTCCTTCTCCTTCTTTATCTAGACCATTGGTGCTCTTCCTGCACAAATGATTTACACCCAAACAGATGCTGCAAACAGGTTTCCTGCTCCTGGGTTTGAGCAATTAGCCTACTCAAAATATCCTGATCCTCGACTGAAGTGGTGGGTGGTGGGGCAGATAACGTCTGCCCTGCTTATTTTTGACCTGCAAGCACAGCCTGCTTTCTTCACTTTGAAGGAGACTGCAAAGACTCAGTAACTCTCTTGTGAAGACTGAGATCCTGTGACACTGAAACTCCTGCTGCCTGATTAAATATTGAGGAAGAGAGTCCATGGATTGACTTGCCCTCTGTAAAATAAGGTTTGAAATAAAACCCCTGGAGGGCCACACCCTCTGGTCTGCCAAGGGCCATGTTCTTTAGGGCAAGACAATTATAATTAATTGAGTGATCCTACAGAAAGCATACCTGCAAGAAAAACCCCTGCAAGTATCACCTCTTTGTACATCTACTAAAAATCAGCTGGGCCTTCAAAGGGTTAAGCCAGGATCAACAGACCAAGGAGGCCAATTCTGCCCGTGGCTACCACCAGTCAAGTCTGTTGCTGAGGGCTGTAGACACAGTCTGTACTTTTAACTCAGCCCAGTTAAAGAAATAATCATTCCAAGTTTATAGTGGCATCAGACTGATAATTCAGAAGTGTGATTGCTTCCCCAGTTAACTAATCAATCCCTTATCTTTAAGGATAGAGACTGAGAGAGAATCTAGGAACGGATCAATAATAAAGTGAATTCTATTTCTTTTCTTTTTATAGACTATAGATATCTTTTGAATATATTTTCAAATCCTATAAAATAATAGATTCCTATGAGCTTTTTCCTTACCTTCCCAGAATTACTGTAAGAGTTGATGGAAGCTATATTCCTTTGATATGTATGTATACAGGTACATTTGCTGAATACCCAACAAATGCCAGCTACTATATTGAAAGCTTGAAACACATTCTCTTATTTTATCAGGATTATTGCATCTTCATAGAAGGCTTCAGTAAGAGAGCTGAACTTTTAAGGCTGCTCTTAAGTGTCTTTTTTTTTTCTGCTGTGATTAAGCCATTTTTTATAATCTCTACCCAAGGTTGATAAATTTTCAAACAATTCATTTGCCACATTTCTTCCTATTATTAAGCCCAAAGCTGTGCCAAAAAAATCACATTAACTAGCACTTCTCAATTTTGGTCCAACTTCATCCTGGCATCAAGTTAAACAGTGCTCACGGTGAATCAGAGAGGTGCCAGCGGTGCTGTCTTTTAGAACATTAAACTGGTAACACAGCAAGGAAGCTGAAGCTCAAGGTGAAAATCCTTCAGTGGCACCCATGCCTTTTTCATTCTATCTATCCACCCATGCATCCAATCATTCAACAAATACCAGGTGAATGCCTACTACGTGCCATCCCTGCCTTCCTTCAATGAGCTCTGGTCTAGGGCAGGGGAAAGACACCCAAAGCAAATACAAGGCATGATAAGGAGAAGTTCTCAAGGAAGCACAGACCAGAATATTTGCTTCTCACTAAGAAGACTGGGAAAAGCTTCCAAAGGATTGAACAGAGTTTTAAAACTTCATGGAGCACTTAGACATAGGCTCCCAATGACAAAACATCACACGTTCAGCATACAATCAACAACATCTGAATATACAGAAAGTAGACAATATTTGTAAACAAAGAAAAGCACAAAATAGAAAAATGACCTGAACCTGACCTTCATTCTTTTTTCTACCAAAGTGCATAAAATAAAAAAGTATAAGCCTCTTCCTCCTGCTTCCAAACCCAGCTTACAAAGGGTTGATGGTGCAGTGCATAGGCTTTACACTTGTAATTTGTTCTCCTGTAAATGTGCCACTCCACTCCCTTTCCCAACATAGCACAGAGGTCAAGAAAACTAGCTCTGAAATCTAGTTGGCTGACTTCAGGTCACAGCTCACCCACCAACTAGCTGTGTGACCTTAGGCTAGTTACTTCACTTCTCTCTGTGTTATTTTTCTAATATGTAAAGTGAAATTAATAAAAGTCTAGATCCTGCTGTGTAGTACTGGGAACTATGTCTAGTCACTTACGATGGAGCATGATAATGTGTGAAAATAGAATGTATATATGTATGTGTAACTGGGTCACCACGCTATACAGTAGAAAAAAATTGTATTGGGGAAGTAACTATTAAAAAAATAATAATAAGTAATGATTAACTAAAAAAATAAAAAATAAAGTCTAGATTCTACATCTGTTTTAAGAGCCAAATGAACAAATAAATATAAAGAGTTCCTAGAACATAGCAAGTACTCAATAAACACAGCAGTAGTACTACATATACATGAATAAACTATTATATTACATTTAGAATGGATAAGCAATGGGGTCCTAGTCTTCAGCACAGGGAGCTATATACAATCTCTTGGGATAGAACATGATGGAATGTAGTATGAGAAAAACAACGTATATATGTGTGACTGGGTCACTTTTCTGTCCAGCAGAAATTGACACAACACTGTAAATCAACTATAAATATATGAATAAAATTTTTTTTAAAAGTAAAATCAAGGGAGTTCCCTTCATGGCTCAGTGGTGAACAAACCCGACTAGGATCCATGAAGATATGAGTTCGATCCCTGGCCTCGCTCAGTGGGTTAAGGATCCGGTGTTGGTGTGAACTGTGGAGTAGGTCACAGATGTGGCTTGGATCCTGCATTGCTCTAGCTGTGGTGTAAGCCATTAGCTGGAGCTTCGATTTGACCCCTAGTCTGGGAACTTCTATATGCCACAGGTACAGACCTAAAAAGCAAAATTAATTACTTTTTTAAAAAGTAAAATCAAGCTATATATCTTATACTGTGTATGTTTCCCAGTTAATAATGCTTATACCTTTTCCCACAAATTAGTTCATACTCATCAATTTGATTCCTTTTCAATGATAATATTTCAGAATATTATCCAGAATTTACATAACAAATCCATATTACTACTGAGAAAACTCTGTACCTATACTTGTATGCATTCCTCCTCATATTGGGATAGGACAGATTCCTAGAATGTGATTTCTAGGTCACAGGGTGTGTGCATTTAAATTTTTGATTAAATAGTCCCAAAGTAGCTTTCAAAAACTTTGTGCAATTTTAGACCACTGATTAAATGAGTGTCCATTTCTCCTATATCACCAATAGTGGCATTTACTAATATTTTTACTTGTGTTTACTTAAGTATCAGTGGGAATGAATATTAAGATTAAATGGAAAGGGTTTTAAACAGTATCTAGCACATGAAAACACCAAAATTTAAATAAAATGCTCTTACTAGTGGAGCATCATTTCTGGTTTACTGGTTATAGCTTGCTATTTCTTGAATTTATTTTATTTTTAATTTTTATGTTTTAGCTGCACTTGGGGCATATGGAAATTCCCGGGCCAGGGATTGAATCTGAGCCATGGCTGTGACCTTTGCCATAGCTGCAGAAACATCGGATCCTTAACATACTGCACTGGGCCAGAGGTGAAACCCTCACTGCCACAGAGACAAAACCAGATCCTTAACTGCTGCACCATAGCAGGAACTACTAAATGTCTTACTTTTTATCTTTTGCCTATATTCCCATTGTATTTCTTTTGATTACTAATTTACGGAAGTCTTTGCACATTTGATACATTAGTCCTGTAAGAAATAAGCATCCCCATCCTGTCTTACACCCTAGCTTAAAGTTAAGTAGAATTTAGATAGACAAAGGTTTGGTGGAATTTCAATAAGGAATAACATCTGCAAAGCCATGGCTCTTAAATGTAAATCAGATTCATAGACCGTGGAGCAGACTTCTGCTATGGGAACATAGGTGGATATGTACTGGAAAACAATTCACATATAATCAACCTTAAATGCCATCCTAGAAAATATGAGCTTTATTCTAAAGGCAGCTGTCAGCCACCTAGAACTGAAGAATAAAAGGGTGATAGAACCACTTTTAGACTTCTCACTGTGGGTGACAGGTCTTAAAGTGCTTGGTATCAAGGCAACATCACCATGTTGCCCAACTTCCGTTCTATATGGTGCAGCCACCATTCGATTCTATAGGAATATAGGTTCCCTAAAATTATACAAGGCAGATATTGGTCAGGGATCCTTAGGAGGGTCTGAAGAAAGTTAAGAAACTTCTCAGTGGAATTCACACACACTCAGAGCTTTGTATTTAATTTTAGAGTTTTCAGTGATACAGTGGCATTTACTCACTGACCCTTTAAAGGCTTGATTACACATGAGTAACCCCTCTTTTGAGGCTTTAATGTGACATTGGAATTTACTGCTTATAGAACTTGAAACTACGGTATTGTCTTGCTTAGGCAAAACTATGGAAAATTTAAAACTTTCACTGCTAGGAATGGAAATGTACTCTGGAAGCAAGGCTGTTCCTGGGAAGCATTCTAAAGCAGCACCATCCAACAGAAATATAACCAAGTCCCAAATGTGAGCCACATATGTAAGTTTAAGTTTTCTAATAGCCATGTCACGGAAGTAAAAAAAAAAAAAAGAACAGTAAAATTAATTTTACTAGCATATTTTATCTAACCCAATATATTCAGAATGTAAGTATTTAAATATATAATCAATATAAAATGTTTTAGATATTCTACCTGTTTTCGTACTAAGTCTTAGAAATCTAGTGTTTATTTTACATTATATTGCATTTCAATTCAGATTAGTCACATTTCAAGGGAGCAATAGCCCACATATGGCTAGCAGCCACCACACTGGATAGCACAGTTCTTTTTTTTTTTTTTTTTTTTGTCTTTTTGCTATTTCTTGGACAGCTCCTGCGGCATATGGAGGTTCCCAGGCTAGGGGTTGAATCGGAGCTGTAGCCACCGGCCTACGCCAGAGCCACAGCAACGCGGGATCCGAGCCACGTCTGCAACCTACACCACAGCTCACGGCAACGCTGGATCGTCAACCCACTGAGCAAGGGCAGGGACCGAACCCGCAACCTCATGGTTCCTAGTCGGATTCGTTAACCACTGCGCCACGACGGGAACTCCAGCACAGTTCTAAAATATCCCTTCAGATTTCCTTTTCTTTAAACTCAGTTTTCTCCAAGATATCCACTGAAACCATCAAACTCTCTTTTTAGACCTTATCACTATAAAACAGTATAGTGATAAAACAATAAGTATAAAATAGTAAGTATAAAACAGTAAGTTTTCCTCCATAGATCATCATAGTTAAGCTTGGCATACCACACTGCAGAACAAGAAATATGAACCCAGTGGGGGGAAAATGCAAGTATCAGTGAAGAGAGAAGGGTCTCTTTCAAAGCAGGTCATGTCATAAGTCATAGCATTTTGGGGGGGACACCTGAGCCTTGAGCTGGATCTTCATGCGGCTGCTCTCTGTCCCACTACCAGAGAATTCCAAGTTGGATATTCCTTAAATGGGCATTTTCTTCACTTTTGAGCAGAAGGTTAAGACAATAGTGAAGATTCCAAACCTCTAGAACATTCTAAAATAACAGAATACCAGGCTAGCTCTGTCTATATATGTCATCTTACAGCTGGGGGAAAAAAAAACAGCCTCAGATATGCTGTCTATGAATAAATACTATATTCTCAGAATAAAGTTTATTTGGGAGATAACAAGCAACATGATAACATTACTTGTACATGTGCCTAAAAATTTACTAGAACCTTCACTGAAAAAAAAAAAAGATTTAAATACGACTGCAAGTTTTATTGAAGTACAGATGTTAACAGTTAAATATGAAGAAAAAGGAAAAATAAAACAGCTCCTCAACTTGGTAGAAATAACAGCACTACTTGCTACATCTAAAAACATTATTAAGTAGTACAGAGAATCATCCTATGGCCACATGCCACTGAATGGCTTTGAATTTGCAGGGACTTGGAGACCAAGAGACTCAGGGAACCTGGCCCAAGTTCAAAACCCTAGGAATTCTTCATTTTTCCCTTCCGAATGAGAGAAAGACGTGCTTGGTAGTGTCACGATTTCAGCTATAAGCAGCAGCCTTCTAATTAAAAATAAACTGAGTCCATTATTTCTATTTATAGCTTTTCCACAATTTAGCAGCAATGTGAAGATAGATGCTGGAAGCATATGTTTAAACATCCCAAATGCTTTTGAGAGCATCATTAGAGTAAACATCCTGTGGATGTGCTTCCTTACCTTCAATGCGCCTCTCCAAAGGGCTTCCCAAGCTGTGTGAGGGTAGCACTGGCAGCATAAACATATTTATCTTTGAAGGAGTAGTCCAGAAAAAACACAGCTACAATTGAGTTAGTAACTAGAAAGAGCCACGCTTTTGACTCCAGACATTCCCTCTAGCAGGAAACATTCATTTCTCCCCCGTGGTATTTGGAAAATGGTGGAGGAAGAGAAGGGTAGTGTAGGAAAAGGGAAGTGGGAAAAGAGAAAAAGAAAATGTCAGAAGGTTTTCTGGGTGATGCCATGGTTGAATTTTAACATGAAAAATGTTCAAGGAATGAATCTGAAAGAACCTTCCAAAGACCAAAGCCCACCTCCCACACATTTTGAATGCATGTGGTCCTATGGAATGTATACGGCAGTTTTTCAATCACAGCATTGCCATGGTGGCCAGAGGACTCTTTGCTATGGAGACTGTCCTGTACACTGCAGGAAGGGAGCAGCATCCCTGGTCTAAACAAGAGAAACCAGTAGCACCCCTGGGTTCCCTCCCCACTGCTGTGACAATCAAAAATGTCCACAGACATTGCCAAATGTCCCCTGGGTGCAAAATCACCACTGATTGAGAACCTCTAGGGAATGATCAACCTTTATCCATTCATGTGTTCAACACATCTGACTCACATATATAGGCAATCTTCTATTTGGAACACTGATCGATGTACCTGTCCCTGCCCTCAAGTAGTTCCCCGTTTAGTGTAAGAGAGAAAGTTTAAAGTGATAAGGCATGAGAGACTGTGGGTTGACTCCTTAAAAATGGATGTGCACTCCTTTTTCAGAACATTTAAAAAAATGTACCTTTAATTGCAGCGAAGGTTACACAGTTTGAAAAGTTCTCAGAGAAAAGCCCATTAAACTTAGCGAGGGTTTCTGCTCTGCTAGTAGGTTACATATTAAAGATGAATTTGAAGGCTCTCAGAGAAGCAGCAAGCCTGGCCCCTATACATCTTTGCCGACTTCATAAAAAACAGGGGTGCTGCTTTGTGACCCAGGCAGGTCTACAAGAAGATTGTGTAACATGCAGTATGCCTTCGATCCAAATAAACTCCCAGATTATTAAAAGGATGTTTTTTCCCTCTTGAGGTCAAGGTGAGTCACCACAGCTCTTTCCCTGTTATTAACCAAGCACTAGATGTACAAGCCTTAGATATTAAAAGGCATTAGCCAAGGCATCATGGTCATCTAGTTTAGAGCAAATGCAAAACTTGAAGGAGAGGCTGAATTACTTACAAAGCAAGTAAATGGTCTGAAATATTCGGAGCTGTGTATACAAACCCATTCAAATTTCTACGAACAAGTGACAAGAAGGTATCGCCAGTTTCCTGAGCACCTGAGGCCAGCATTTCCCCAGTGTAATTCTAAGTAGAAAAAATATATTTCTACTGACTTACCTTGACCCAGAACTGCCAACAAATCTCTCCATTCTTTCAATAATCTGGGTGTTTATTTCTACCAAGAAGCATGGTGCTGTAGGGTAATGAAACAGGACCTCTCCTGAGATCTATGGCTGCCCTCACCCCTGAGAAGCAAGATAGCCCACTTGCCCACTCATACAAGGTTACCAGCCTTAGTGGAAACCAATCAGAGTATTTACAGCAAACCCAAGTTCAAGAAGTATGTAGATCTAATGAACCCAGGAAAATGCCCCAAAGCTGGAATCAAAAGCTAGCTTTGAATGACCATTCTAATACAGACTACCTTGTCAAAAAGAGGATGAGGAAGGACTGAGTTGATTGTTCTAGGCCAAAAGGGGCCCTAATCTTTATGACACCCTTGTCACTGGCCTTTTACCTCAATGAGATTTTTCTGCCATCTGTAGAAGTTTCTCACACCAAAGCCTACTGACTGTACTTCTCACATCAGGTTTTTTACCCTTTTCCTACAAAGACAGCCCCCAAATACCCAGAAAAGTTGGAAGATGGTTCTGGGGCAAACTGGAAAACACTGCTGCAAACCTAACAGCCCCTGGGAAGTATTCATAAGGGTTCTCTGCCCTAAGCTGCAGGAAGACAAATATGCTGGCATGGAGCCTTCTATTGTTGGAAACTTCTATTGTTTTATCAGGAAGCATCTATCAGAAAGGACTGGGGGGATCTCTTCTCATGAATAACTGGTTCCATCAGCTTCCTGAGGACTCTTTTTGACTTACATTCTACCTGGGGCTAGACATTGAGAGTGACCTTAGACAGATTCTAAAGTCAGCCTCTCACTATTTATTTTTTTTTCTTTCCTTCCTTCCTTCCTTCCTTCCTTCCTTCCTTCCTTCCTTCCTCCCTCCCTCCCTCTCTCTTTTTCTTTCTTTCTTTCTTTCTTTTTTTTTCTTTTCTTTTTTCTTTTTTTTTGTCTTTTTGTCTTTTATGGCTGCACCCACAGCATATGGAGGTTCCCAGGCTAGGGGTCCAATCAGAGCTGTAGCCGCTGGCCTACACCACAGCCACAGCAACTCAGGATCTGAGCCATGTTTACACCACAGCTCATGGAAACATCAGATCCTTAACCCACTGAGAGAGGCTGGGGATCGAACCCCTGTCCTCATGGATGCTAATTGAGTTTGTTAACCACTGAGCCATGACAGGAATTCCTATTTATTTTCTTTATGATGCAGCTAAGGGGTCAGCATTCCCAACTGCTTTCCTTAATGTAAACTATCTAAAGGTGTTCTTGCTGCTTCATCTTTGGGAATTTTGAGTGGGGAACTGTAAGAAGAACAAGCTAAAAGGATGATTAGTGGTGAAATTTAATCAGTGGCGGGGGGAGGGAAGATCTAACAAGTTGAACCATATTGTACCTGAAGCCTCCATTGCCTGACCATCTACCTCCATGTGCAGGATGGCTAACTTTCCACCAAAAATCCCTGCTCCACTTCCATGGTGCACACTTTTCACTAGGAAGTTGGTGCCCAGAACATATTCCCAGCCTTTCTTGCATCAGGTGGGGTCTAAAAGGGTCCTTACCAATGAAATGTGTGTAATTCAGTTTCCCGCCTTTGAAATACCTTCCCTGTCTGCCAGATAGTTGTAGAAGACTCCAAGGCAATAAGGGCTGGCAAATCCTTATGGTGGAAGAAATCTAACCCCACATAGAAGAAAGCTTCCTGACAATCAGGCGTATCCATATAGGACCATTATGTTAGTAAAAAATAAACTGAAATTTCAATGCACTGAAATTTGGGGAGATTTTATGGTACTTTAATCTTGCATTAGCCTAATTCATACATCAGGCCAACAGAAATAAAAGAAAGTAGGCAAAGAAACCTCTATTTGTGAGTCTCTAATAATACTTATTGAGAATCTTGGTCTATAGTACTTAGTTATTCTGTCCTTGTGCTTTCATGCAAATACTCTAGTATCATATAAAATTCAATTCTATTTATCAAATTTCCTTAGAATGTCTAGTAGACTAGACCTGAAAATCAACCCTTGAAGGCATTCCCATTTCCTCTGACTTTTGAACAATTTGATTTGATCATTATCTATTAAGCACTAATTATATGCCAGACACTATGGTAGAGCCAGTAATACAAACATAGTCCTCTCCCTCAAAGAGCCCATTTGGCTTCCATTTCCAGCCTCATTCTACCACACTTTTACAAGAAAAGTTATGTTTTGACTCACACAGAAAGTAGAAGAGCATATGCAAAATCTTCTGATGGTTGGGTGAATTTAGCGACAGGGATTCTTGTAGATATACAGTTTGTGTCATATTTGTATTTATGTATGCATCTCAGCTCTGTTTCTTTGTGGTTGCTACTCTCCTAGTCATTTCTGTCCTTTTCTAGCAAGTAAGTTATGGCAGATCTCACTTTTAAAATGTAAAATAAAGCTTCCATGCAGTACCAACCCACAGTCTAGTCACAAGCCCCAGTGTTAGTTTATATTTGCTTCTGTAGGCTCCCCCACTGCACTGTTGCCCTGCAGAGAAAGACAGCTCCATCTCATTATATCTTCCACCCCAGTAGCCCTGCTCTTTGGTAGGCCAGTTTCCAGTTGTATATTAGACAGCTTAGCTACTTAGTCCTGTTTCATGGTTAAACCTTAGAGAGCTGCACTGATGTAGCTACATTGCCCAGAAGAGTTCCAGGCAAATAATAGGTTCTCACTATATTTATGTGGAATGAAGGAAAGAATGAATGAGATATGGTTATTATCTAAGACATTGAGAAGTTTCCCCTTTAGGAGAGCCATTGGCCAAACACTTCTCCTAGGGAGGATATTTTGTTAGGGATATTGACATTGAATGAACTGGTGAAGACCAAGATGACAACTAGGTCTACTCTGGCATGCCAAGTTTGACAAAGTAATAGGAGGTACCTGGAAGGACTATGAAGCTTAGCGGAAAATTGCTATTTAGTCTATTGGTAATGGATGCCACCATGGATATGGTAGAAAGGTATGATAATCTGAATGCCAGGTAACATCTTTCCTTACCCAGGTCCTTACCAACAACCTGGTCCACAGGCTGGGATGGTTGGACCTGAATGCTCTCAGCTCTAAGATCATCAGATAAGCAAATGCACTAAAAAATGTAAGAGATTTTTGAAAAGATGTAATAAAAGCTATACAAGTTCACAATTCTTGGAATATAAGTATTGTTTTGCCTGGAGGAAGTACAATGGATTAAATAGCCATAGTTGCTCCTCAGTCTCATGAGCATCTGGCAGGTATGGCCACCCAGCAGGGACCCATAACCAGTCTTCCCCCGGAGCTCACAGTACCCATCCCCTGCTGGGAATATGAGTTGTAGTTAAGAAGTTTGGGCTTTGGCTCCTATGCATTTTAACATCTAAACACTGATTTTTGATGACCTGCATCCCAGGGCCTCCAGGCTAGCCCATGAAAGCTGATTCACAACAATGTTTCAATTAACCTAAATTCTATTTCTTGGAAAAGAGCTAAAGAACATCTAAGGGAAAGGGGAAAGAGGAACAGAAAGTGTGCCTTCTCCCCATTTTTTGGTCGAAGGGCTAGCTAGCCTCAAACAACATTTTGAAACATGCTGAGTTATTTTAGCCCCAATTCTACCTACTCCCCTAGATATATCTTCTGCTATCTATTGTTCTTCTCCCCCAAAATTAATTCCTGCAGGGTATTCTAAGTCCTACACTGTCCAGATCTAGACATAGTCACTACCTTATCCCTACTGCCATGTTTCATGATGCAAAACTTGTCTTATGACAAATCAAAATTTAGCTAGATTTTAGAAGGAAAGTAAATCTGATATAGCTATTTCATAATAATGTACAAATGATTTATAGTTTAACTGCCCAGAGAAATGTGAATTTCTAATGGGGTATTATGGAAACAAACTGAATCTCTAATTAGTAGACTTTCCAGTAGCATCAGAGAGCAAAATGAGCCTTTCAGCAGGAGTTGGGAGATGGTATCTGAAGGGAGGAGGACCACCTCAAAGTCAGCTATGCCATAGTATATGTTCTTGTTCTGTTTTTCCTCTCCTTCAGGCAGGTTTCTGAAACTGCCACTTTCTTTTCTTTATAATATCTTCCCTGCTTCTATTTCTGACTTCATACACCCTGTATAAAATTTCAAAAATTTTAATAGCCTCCTATTTTAGCATAGGCAGAGGATAATTGTGCTGTCTTTCTAGATAAGACATATAGAAGTCAAGAAATGCATGTATTCATACACTCCCTCCACACGGCCACCATAAATGAAAAGCAAAACAAAATGAGACTCTAAAGATCAACAATATAAGCACATGCAGCAGAAGACATGTCAGAAAGCTGTCAAAACATTAAGGACAAGGACTTTCATTCTTTCAACATGTTAAGGTATAAAGTTAGAGTCTAAAGTTTGTCTTCCTCTTTCTCTCTTCTTATTTAGACTTTTTAAGCATCACCTTTTGGATAAGAAAACAGGCCAGTTTCTTATGTTAAAAACACACTCATACAGGTTTTTGATACTTCATTTGCCAATGTCTGAACTGGAATGCTAACAAACAATAAAAGATTAAAGATTAAAAGCTCTCTTCCTAAAGAGAGACTAAAAGGACCCCACCAGAAGGGTACAGTTCTAGTAAGAAAAATAGGTGGAATGGTCTTCATCCAGTTTTCAGACGAAAAGAGGCCACACAATAACAGCACAACTTTCTGACCATTGGCTGTGAGAACTTTTCATTTATACCTTCTTTTTCCAGATGCAACATGAGGGCTCTTTTGCCATATTCCCTTAGACCTTTGCATTCTTTTCCTCTTGTCTCCTCTTCCCTTCTTCCAGAAGTCAGCTGAAGTTTTCACCCGCCCGCCATTATTTCCCATCGTGCTGTGCAAAATAGCACCTGGGGCAGCCAGCAGAGCTTGAGAGTGGTCCAAAAGAAAAAAAAAAAAAAAAAAAAAAAAGAGGAGGGAAGAGGGAAGGCGGCGATTGGCTGGAGAGGAGGTAATGATTTGTAATTGCAATACTTTCATTACTGTCTTTTAGCTCTTTGCAGAGTAATGTCAAGAGCTTCGTCTTTGTAGTGTTATTGGCATTTTTCATCATATTCATGAAGTGTGGGTCAATTTTCTTCAAAAGGCGCACTTCGCCAACTTGCTACAGAGACAGACAGTAATAAATTCTACTAGTGCACTGTGAAGGCTTCGTAGCTGCAAGCAACAATAAAAAGCAATGAGCTGGGTGTCACTAAGTAACTCCAGTTTACACTGCATTTTCTTCTTTTATTGAAAACTCAGAATATGAATTTATTAATGAATACACAGGCATCCTTTGAAGGGGGGAGGCAGTGCAGTAGGAGGAGGGGTATGTGTGGGGGGTGGGGGGGTGAGACACCATGTCAATTTATTTGGTATTCACACTGTGTGTGCCTATATTGCATTGTTCCATCATTTCATGGCCAGGCTTACCTTGTTAGGCTGTGGCCCTCCAGAAAAAACCCGAGCTCATATAGCAACACCTTGACGTGGATCTACAGCTGCTCTCGCTGTGCCTGTCTCACCTTTAGCCCCGGCTGTCTACTGCCGCCTTTCATTTTCCGCATTCATACATCAATAAGCTTTGCATGCTGACACCTAATTTTGCAGGCTACTTTGGTTATGGAGGCCGTGTTTTGCATATCACTACCCACCCCCTTCTGACACCTACTGCCTTTAAAGGGAAATGAGGAGAAGAGAGGAAGAGGCAGAGGAAAGAGAGAGGAAGAGAGCTCGAGAAAGAGAAAGCCGCTTTTCTTCTCTGCCTAATCAGAGAGTTCTTTATATTTGTCAAAAGCAGATATGCCAAATCAACTTTAATTGATTCCTCGGCGGCGCTCACGGATGATTTTTGAAGGACTGGGCTTGTGTTCCCAGACACACTGTTGTGTTTCCAACAAAAAGGAGGTTTCTCCCACAAATCAAATTTTGATGCCAATTAGTTAGCATTTTCCATTCCAATTAAATTGGAGACTTGGAGACCTTTCTGATTTGGGAAGACTTTATATACACACACACATACACACACACACACATATATATTTTTTATATTAAAAATGCCCTTCAGGGGCTAATAAGCAAGAAGGGGATGTCCATGGGTAGCGACAGACTCCCAGGGGTGGTGGAAAGATGTGTATTGTGGGCATTTTTCAGCTTCTTTCCCTTGCTTATTTCACAAAGGTTTGTCAAGCCCATGGCAACCTGGTATATGACATCACAAAGGCTTTTTACCTTGCAGTTAGGTGGCTAATGTCATTAAAGCCTTGACAATCCATAAAATGTTATAATCTAATAGTTTTTTCTTTTCCTGCCATATCCTACCCTCCATACCCCTGAGACCTCATTGCACAAAAAAGAGAATTGGGGATGGGGTGGAAAGGAAACAGGATTGATGTTAAAAAGAACAGGCTGTGGTTGGATTTAGAGATTATACAAATAAAACAAACAAAAGCACAAAACAAAAGGAAAAAAACAACTGAATGCAATAGAGATGCCTACACACTCATATGTACCTGTGAGCACTCGGCTGTGAGGACATGTCTGCTAATGATGTGTCATTGGGAATTTCTAAATCTACTAAATTAAGTATTTATCATGGGTACCAGAACATTTTAAGGGGAATGAAATGTCAGTTCACATCCAGTGGTAATTTTAATTTAATAGTAACTAAAATCAGTTTGAAATACCACTAGCAATTACAATGTTTTTCCCCCTTCCTTCTCCTTCACATTTCTAACCTTCCTTTATGCGTCTCCTTATTTTTCTCTTGTGTATGGCATCAGTCTGGAAAAAAAAAAGTACTGTTTGCTTCAAAAAAGCATTGTTTTGGGGGTAACCCTAAGACAAATGTGGAGAAAAGTAGAGAGTTTGGACTCTAATAACCAACCTGTATTTTCGCGACTTCTTTTACTGTCAATATGGGCAAGAGCTCATGTTCAAAGCCCTGTGCACACCTGGGTTCACACACATAATCTCAGTATCCGTATTTTGCACCTTGAAGACTTTTATGGATATGAGATGCAACACACAATATCTAGATTAACTATGAGTGGCATGGATATAGCACTTAAACCTTTCAAAGATGTTCTTCTGTTCTTACTCATTCATCCTCAAAACAACTGATGCTGGCAGAGTGCGTGCTCTTGGATGGAAGAGGCTCAGCTGAAACCATCCTGGCAACAGGGGGTGGGGTCCTCTGTGCCATGGATCACCCTCATAGGGTTGATGGGAGTAAGGGTCAAATGAGATAACATGCCTGTTATTTATTTTAAACTGGGATTTCAATACCATCTGGCTGACCCCAGTCCTCCTCTCACTTTCCCTGTTTTTGCCAAAACAACTTAATGTATCTTATAACAGTGTTCAACATAGGCTAGGCACCTTATAAAGTGCTCTACATGGATTATCCCACCAAATCTTCACAACTCGAGTTGCGTCCCATTTTACAGATGAGGAAAGCGATATTAAAGTCATACACCTAGCTGTTAGGGCAGAGCTGAGATTTAGACCCAAGAGTCGGCCTGCAGCAACCAGCCTGTAGCCTTATCTCTCTTTGGATGCCCCAGAGAAAGCAATCCCTCTTTAGGAGGGATTAGCATCCTGGTGAGTAGAAACAGGATCAATTTAAGTTTTGGAAAAAAAAACAAAAACAAAAACAAAAAAACTCTGTCCCTGTGGCTACTTCTCCAGCTCTGACAAGTGACTTTTGTACAGAAATGTAGTCCATCCCCACCATTGCTAAAGAACGAAATAGTTTAAGACCACAGGCTTCTCTTTTGAGTATAATATTCCTTAAGTACCTCAGGTGGTAATAACTGAATGGGGAAAGTAAAATAAAATAACTGATGCCCAAACCAAGAAATAAGACAGCGTGCATTTGGAGACTAACACTCAAATTGTAGGTACGATGCGCCAGATATTGGTCCAAATAGTATGCATGCAAGTATGGGGGATACAGGACAATATTCAGCTAGGAGAGAGCTTCCTGTGTAAGTGGGCTGGGTACAGCATTCTCTGGACAGGCTCAGCACCAGCCATAAAAAGAGGAATTATGAGGACGAGTGAATACTGTTCACATTCACAGTGCCGCACTGCATTGTCAATTAGCACGTGTGTTTCCATAATTGTTATACAAGGGGGAAATTTACAGTGTTAAATGGCCCTCAAATTCACACTTCTGTGTGAGTTTTTGTTTGGTGGTGTGTCTAGTATTAGCATGGATGACTGCCTTTGACATCTCTTTGCCTCTGAAGACAGAAACCACTAACATAACAATGGGATAGACACATCAGAGGAGACTGCTATTTGTTTGTTAGGCTAAGATAAATGCATAGTTAGGTAGAGAGATAGATAGATAGATAGATAGATAGATAGACAGACAGACAGACAGATAGACATAGGGATAGATAGATAGACTGACTGACAGAGAGACATTTTTTCCAAGAGGAAGTTTTTGCTGTTCTTATTCACCAGAGGTCTATCATTCCTTCATGTTGGCCTCTGCTTGAAGAGGTATACTTTGGGTGCAAATTCACATTTTCAAGTTTCATATTTCACATTGTGTGCATTCACCTATCTCTAAGGAAAACGAGGCTGACCATGACTGTGGGCCTATAAGAGAGATTTATTTTAACCTTGGGGAGACTTTCTTAAAAAAGAAAATGAAAATGAAAAACTCTAAGAGTTATTGTAAATTTCAAAATAGTTTAGTCCTTCATCAGTTTAGGTAATTTTAGATATAGTTTAGTCTGAAGACAAAGGCTGGATGAAATGGTATCTCAAAGCCATAGTTAGTCTGTGATTGTGCAAGCGTATAATCCTCAGCCTTTGTGCACACATATACAGTCTATGTGCACCACACAGACCCATATTGATGTTCATCCACCAAAGAGAAAGATACTCAAATAACAATATGGGGTCAGTATTAATCTCCAAGCTGTCAGATGACCAAGTGGTCCTCTAGACCATAGAACATAATAGTTAAAAAGACTCTTGATGGTTAGAAAACATGTCCATTTTATTTTATAAATAAGTTTAAAATGGTTCAGAGAGGTTAGGTCACCTGTCCAAGGTCACACAGCAAATTAAACTGATAACTATATATCACCATTTAGTTATCTCCAAATATTATATTCACTCTCAAAGAAACAATATTTACCATCTCTAATGTTATTCAAAATAAGAGGCCATAAGTATAAAGAGGTACCTCTTCATTCATTATTTACATTTCTACCTTGTTCCATAAATTGCTTAAGATATTCAGACATTTGCTGAAGAACTGCAAAATGATGATGATGGTATAATTTTGAGCAGTCATATGATTTAGACTAAAGCCTTGTGTGTTAAAGTCAGTTGATAGGTTTTATCATCACACTTTAATTTTTAAAAGATGGTAGAATAAAATGTAAAATAAATAAAGGACAAATATATTAAGATAGGTAATATCTCTGGACAGAACTGGAGTAAATATCCAGTCCTGGCTTCTACACCAGAGGAAGCTGGCTCTTTTTGCCTCAGTCCTTTGTGTTTTAAGGAAACACTGCAAAGTTGTCTCCAAGGATCTTAGCATCTTCGACACTTCAATCCAAGGATCTTAGCATCTCGGACAGTCTCAGACCAAGAGGCTTAAGACTGAGTGTCTTTGAAGACCAGAAGTAGAGTTAGGTATAGAAAGATAGACACAGATTAAATGATGCAGTGCATCTCCCTTTCATCAGAGGAGAGAAAAATACAAATCAGACAATATAAATTTTGCCAAAGATATGTAACAAAGGGTACTCTCATACCTACTGGTGAGAACATATTGGGTCTATGATACTAGGTATAAGGGAAGAGGCTGGGGATTAAGATGTAAATCCAGAAGCTCAGGGTCAAGATGGTCTTTAAAGTCATGAGATCATCCTAAAAGAATGAGGAGAAATAGAAACAAGAAATTCTGAGAACTCAAACTTGGGAGCATCCAATATGTAGAGAGGTGAACGATTTGAGGAAGATCTACTAAAGGAGACTGAGAAAGGGAGAAACCAGAGAGAGTAATGTCTCAGGAGTTGCATGACATTTATCATTTGCATAAAAGCTACCAGTAATTCAAGGAAGTTGAGGACTTAAACTGAGCTGGCTTGTGAGCTGAGGTTGGCTTACAAGATCACCCTTTTCTAGAGTTACAGCCTGTTAATAAAGGATCTCAGGAATAAGATATTAATTGTGGTAATAATAATTATTGTGTGATTATTATATAATAGATAATATAAAGCTGTGACAGCTTTTATGTGTTACAAGTGTCTTATATACACTAATATAATCTCATCCATACAACAGTGGAGTAATTGGATTACCCAAAATCACAGATGAGAAAAGTAAGGTGCAGAAAGATCAAGTGACTTATCTAAAGTCACCCAGCTAGCAAGTCTGAAATGGATTCTAGATCTCAAATTTAATGAACGGTTGCCAATAGACCCAAAATGCTGACTGACTAAAATTCTGGGTGCTGTGAAGGAGATTGGGAGCCGCAGGCTTTGTCCAGTTGTCTCAGGGCACAATTAGTTGATCCCTGGGCCCATTCATCCAGTTAGGATAACAAACCACCTCTGGTTAGCCAGGGACAGAGGAATCTCCCAGGACACAGGCCTTTTGGTGCTGAAACTGGGAACATCCTCCATTCAGTCACCCTCCACCCAGTCAAACCTTCCCAATGCTTTTCAGGGAGAAAGCAGACAAAGGTACTTGTCGGAGGTTTTGCCTTTTGCGTGAGCATCCCTGGGGTGGTCCCGGAGTCTCTGTAGAATTCTGAGCCAGCTCTCCTGTCTCTTCTTCTCTCCACCCTGCTAAGTGGGACTCTGGAGCTGGGCACCAGGAGCAAGGTCACTCCCCAGACCTCTTTCATTGATGAACCTGTTCACAAGTCTCCCCTCGGCTTCCTGCTGCAGCCCTCTGGGGAAACCCAAAGGTGCACCCCCAATAGTACTGACCCTCCAGCTTCCCTGGAAACAAACTAAGGCTTTCTGGGCATACTGGGGCCTGTTTGTCGAATTCCCTCTGATTCACCTAGCTAATGAGGTCAAAATAGCTACGTCCATAAGGGATACATTCTCTCAATGGGAACATATGCCTCAGAAAACACATTGAAAATATTTATCTTTTCTCAGAGTACAGGCAGAGCAATATAGAATACTAGCTTGTAAAAATGCTCTTTGAAAAGCAGAAGAAAAAAAAATCATAAAACATAGGAAATGAAAAGGGAATCCTCCCAAACCATGCTGCCAGTTGCCATCTAGGAGATTTGCTCATTCCATTTGGAAAGCTTTGTTACAAGCTCGGTTGAGAATGTACTGAAACAAGCACACATGCCTCAGAGACCTGAGCCTCTCTTGAGACTGAGAGAGACATACCAACCCTGCCTTAGGACTCTAGAAGGGGAGACTTGCTTGGACCTTACCCTGGCTCTCCAGAATCACTTTGTCCAGTCATACGTCCCGTCCTCCAGGTCTTTGCCCCTTTCATCCTGTTTGAAATCCAGAATACAGAGCCCGGGAGGGTTCATCACAATGTGGCCTGAGATCCTGGAGACAGCTTCCTTGGGACCTGAACTGAGTTTCTAACTTCAGAAGGACTGAGCCTTGCAGGAGAATTGACATGGCCTTATTACACAGGGTCCTCCATAGGACTCCACCACTCAGACTCATGAACATCTCTGAGTCCCTCGAGACCAGAGGTTCTCACCTGGGGATGATTTTGCTCTACCTCTCCGGATAATTGGCAATGTCTAGAGACATGAGGACATCAAGGGCTGTCATAACTGGCAGCAGATGGAGGGAGTATCTATTGGGTAAAGGCCAAGGCCGCTGCTAAGCACCCTACAGTGCACAGGACCACCCCCACAGCAAGGAATTACTGAGCCTGAAGTAGTAAGAGTGCCGAGGTTGAGAAATTCTTGTCTGGATACTTCCTTTTGTACCACTACCTCAAATAGAGTAAATTTCATCATCATTTTCCCCAGACCTATCTCATCTTCTGGTACCTTAATTTACATCAGTGGTACTACCATTTTCTTAGTCACTAGACTGCAAATTACAGGCATGTTTTTTAACTCTTTTCTCTACTTCATTCTCTCTCTCTCTGACATACACACACACACACACACACACACACACACACACACACGTTCCCATCTAATTAGTCACTAAGTCATGTGAACATGCCCAAGGGAATACTTTTCACTTATTCTCACTTTGATCTCTGTCAAATCATTTCTCTATTAAATCACATCTTTGTCAATTCCTATCTGAATTCCTATACCAGCTTCCAGATTCTCTTCTGGTCTCTCTCTATTCCATCCTGTATGTGTCAGTGTGAGTTAACTGCTATAACAAACAATCCCAAAGTGTCAGTAATTTAACAAAGTAGATGTATATTTCCTACACACATAAAGTCCAATAGGTAGCAAGGAGAGAAGGGCTCTGATCCACATAGTCAGTGACCAGGCTTCCTGCAAATTGTGATCCCACCATCCCCCAGAATTTTGAAGTTCTCTATCAGGTCTTCAGCTTTTGGCTGGGATGGGAGAGGAAATGTGTCAGATCACTTATTATGCGCCAAGCCTGAGAGTGGTCTACATCTCTTTCATTAATATTGAACTAACCAGGACTCAGTCACCTGTCCTCTCTTTGCCACAAGAGGGACTGGGAAATGTAGTCTAATTATATACTCAGGGGGAAGAGCAGACTGGCTTTGGTGAATTCATGATGATCTCTGCCATATATCTTTTCTGCACATTTCTGTCTAATTAATCGTTCTCAAGTACTATTCAATAACAGTTTACCACATTTCCATTCTGCTCAGAAACTTTTTGAATAAATTCTCAATTATTTACTTAATAAAGACTCAAACTGCATCACCAATTAAATAATCTCCATCTGTTATTCCTACCACACCTGGACCTGCCACCTAATGAGCCCAGTCACTGTGGGAGCCTCCATCCCCTGTATAACAGCCTCCTACACCACCTCTGTGCCTTTGCCTCTGACTTTTCCCTATTCTGGAATCCCTTCCTTCACCACAATGAATATCCAAACCTACAATTGCCACCCTTAAATCCCTGGCCCACAGTGACCTCTCATTCTTTGCACCTCAGTCATGAACGACAATCCTGGACCCTGTGCTGACAGCATCTCAGGAATGGTGTAAAACATGGATAGGCCAATCGTCTCTCCTCTGCATGATTGCATTCACTCTTCCCAACACCCTATAGAGTAACTACCATTCTTATGATTTTTTTTTCTTTTAAAGAAATGGAAATTGAAGCTAAGAGAGGTAAAGCAACTTCCTACCATCACACATCTGGCAAGTGGTGGAACTCTACCATCCCAGCACTTCCATACTGCCCACTATCTTCTCCTGAACTTCCTCTTGTTGAATATCCTTATGGGTTCTGAAAGAGGAAGAAAAAAAAATTTAATACAAGTTAGACAGTGTCAGAAAGACTTATGCTATGGGTGTATGAAGGGAAGAAATATCCACCCTCCCTCTGGCTGAGGCTAAGCAGAGGCAGTAAGTCCAAACCTGGTTTTTGCATGGCATTCCAAACTGGAATTAGCAGGTCCAAGCGGGGATGCTGGCAGGCAGCACAGAGTGTGTTCTTGCTAGATTATTTGGGCCAGGGACCTGGTGGGCCAAGCCACTGGGGATGCAGCCACTGGTGGGAAGGTCAGAGAAAGGAAAGAGGGGCTGTGTGCTTCTGAAAGGCACATTCACGTGTGAGAATGGGCTGCTGTGTGGGTGGGAATGTGTGCCCAACCTGGCACCACACCAGTCAGAGGAGGCAGCTGGCTTCTCTGTGAGAGTCTGTCCAGGACCTGTGCAAAAAGCTCTTTCCGTGCCAACAGCTGGCCAACCATATGAAAGGAAACTTTTTTCCTTAGCGGAGTAAACCTGAGCAAGTTACCTACCTCCCTGTGCCTCGGTTCCTTAGACTGTAAAATAGAATGAACGGATGACTGACTTCACACAGTTGCTCTGATGATTACATAAATTAATACGTGCAAGGCACTTAGAGCCAAGGCTATTATTATTATTATTATACCTCTTACAAAATAGTGAAGATATTCCATGCCCAGCTGCAAAACATATGTAGGGTTAGCACCGCCATCACAGACCACAGACCTAGACAAGTAGACCATCCCTTTCACTACTACAAAGCACCATGCCTCTTGGAGACTTGGGCGTCCTATCACCCATACCTGCCTTACCTGGAGGCCAGAGGGTGAGTGAGAAGCACCTAGCTCACAGTACTTTCTATACCCACCCACCATGACACCTGAAATCCAACAACTAGGCAAGATGCTTTTGGCTTCAGAAACAGTTCTTACACTTGCGGACATCACAGATCTCCTGAGAATTTGGCCCTTATGGATCCCCCCACACCCACTTATACAAATTCATATAGGCACATAGAAAAATAGCCTTATAACTTGCCATATAGTTTTAGGACATTCAGAGACTTTCTAAAGCCTAGCCTAGTTCAGCAAACCCTTCAAGGCAGTGCATTAAAGATAGAGTGATATAACAAAATCTGGGAGTTTTCTTCTATAGCAGTTTTGTGTTGAGGGAAAAAGTGGGCATTGAAGGTTGCAGATTATCTTGTAAGGATAAGAACCACTAGAGACTTGCTCTCAACTGAGCCCCATCCTTCACCCAGAAAGAACAGGGTCTCTCACTGCCCACTGGTGAATCCCACTCCCCACCCCAAACTCTGTGCTCAGAAAACTTTGCCACAAACACCTTCAGCAGGACCTTGCTGGTTTATAACACTACTCTTCCAGAATCCCTGACTCACCTGGGAATCACATGTGACTCTGCTGCTGTGAGGGAGGTCCTTCCTCTTCTCCCATCCGGTAAAGGGACAGGGAGAGTTCTTCTATGAAACTACCCTTCCAACCCAAATTCAGGGCACTCTGTCCTATGAGTCTATCGCCATGCCTGACCACTTCCTTGGAGATGTTTAAATTCTGTATTTCTGGGATGGCCAGGAGATTGGGAATGAATCCTTAGGTGAATTCTAGACTAAAAACCACTCAATTCTATCCACTCTGCTTCCTTTTCCCCTGCAGACCTCAGAGGAGAAATCATGGGAATTTATTTTCTTACCCTGAGTAAACTGTGAAATGGGTTTGGAAACAGAATGAGCACCTTGGACCCTGAAACTTGCCTAAGTCCTTCCATTTGAAAAGGGACACAATATAGATAATCCACAGAAGTAGAAAACCTTGTGCTGGAGACTGAAAATAAATTTCCTCTGCAGCTCTGAGCCCAAAGAAGGAAGGTTCTCCACATCAGGGCCACAGCCCTGTGCACAGAGGGTAAAGTGGAAATGCTCCTGCTTTTTGGCCATTACTCAGGGCAGCCTGTGGGCAAGAGCAGGGTGAGGGGAAGGGACCAGGTAGAAATGAAAGGAGTTTTTACCTTTTTCATATAGAATCATACCACTGCTGATGTCACTATTCATGTTTGTTTGCAGCAAGACATGGATGATAAAGGAAACCAGGTCAAGACTTTGGATATTTGAGGACTCTCCAAGCATAGTTGTGATTTCAAAGAGCTGGATGAAATAAACAATGCGGGAATCCTGTCAGATGGATCCTGAGAGTTTTCGTGTGCATATGCTCATGTTCACCCAGATGTGTTTGGGAACACATCTGGTGTTGCCCAAGCCTTTGTATATCTGTGTGTGCATCTGTGCTTGCACTCATGGATTTTACAAGGGATTGATGTCAGAGTCTACTTATGTAGGCACACATTCAACTAAGTGAGAGAAGGAAATAATTTTGCTCAAAAGCAGTGGTAGGATTTTACAAAGCAAGAGTGTTCTTCTCTAGCAGTCCCACCTTCTCTTTCCCATGCTTTTAAATTCACCTGGAGAAATACTGGCATCCCCTTTCAGTGATGGAGGGGTACTGCTTTTGAATGGAAATAAGAGCATTAGCTCAAGCTGTTAATATAAACCAAGAGTCAGCAAACGATGGTCCCTGGCTCAAATCCAGGCTGCCAGTTTCTCAGTACAAGGGCAGAGCTGAGCAGCTGCAGTAAAGACCATGTGGACCACATTCTCTGTGGCCCTTTACTGTAGCGTTTGCACACTCCTACTTTCAACCTCGCCTTTTCAAGACGCTCATCCCCATGGACGCTAGTCATTTCACTGAGGCTGATTCCGAAAATGGAGCAGAGTCCTGTGTGCTCAACTTTAATTCAGAACTCAAGTTCAACAGCAGAAGTTCTCTGGGAAACTACTGAGATATTTCTTTCATGGTCCATGTCTTGGGTGGAGGAGCTGTGAATTCCTCCCTCAACCAGTGGAAATGCTGAAGGCAGGGCACTGACACCCAGAGGCATAGAACTCAACTAACCATGAAACTCTTGACCAGTCCTTTAACATCTCTGGGCCTTTTTATGTGATCAACCTCCACTATGTAGTCACTGCTGTTTAAATCTTGGAGAAGATAAGGGCAGTGCCATGTCCAAGGGTGCACTTCCTTTGAATCAGTGTAAACAATCCTCCCTTTTCCATCTTTCTTGGAGACATAATTGAACCTCCCACTTAGGATCCTGGAGATTCACGAAGTAACCCTGAAAGAAATGCCAAGCTCTATGAAGAAATGTAGCTTAAATACACAGATCACTAAGACTATGACAGGTTGGACCATTTCTGTCTGTGGTATTGACAGACCTCTCCAATCATCAAATTCTTCTGAGAGAAACAAACCCAGAGGGATGAATACAGACATATTTGGCTTTAAGGGCTCCTGATTAAGCAGAATCAGAGGACAGAATTTGGGGGAATGATAAGCAAGTATATCTTGTTATAGGACGCATCCTCCTCTCATGGGAAACCCAGACTTTTCTTCTAAGTAGATCAAGGTTCAGAAATCAGGCTTGGCTGGACAATTAGCTGAGGACACAAGGTATGACACAGAATCTCAAAGCTAAAAATATGGTATATGATCAGCTGTCCTGCTGGCCATTAAGAGCCTGCAGTCCATACACAACCTGTGCAAGCCTTGACCTTCTTACCCTAGAGACTGTGAAAACCAGATCAAGACTCAGCACTGTCTTCCCCATCTAGTCCAGCCTCAAAGTTGCAATCAATATGCAACTCAATCTCTCTTAACTCTGACATTAAGAAATAATGAACCCAATGTCATGCCACAGGCCATATGTCCTAGAGGATGGAGAGAAGAGATTTGAGGGCTCGAGCTGGAGGTGACCTCATCCTCCGGCCACACTCGATTCCTCCTACTCCTGTGCAGAGCTGCAACCTGGGCTAGTCCATCTGACTCTGCACACGCTGTCTTCTCTAAAGAGCCATTTATTGTGACACACAATGGAATAAAGCTTGGAACCATCTGCTGTACTCTTATTTGCTATAACCATCACTTGTGATGCTTGCTTCTCATTTATACCCAAAATGAAACTCCCTAGTATGGCACCAGTACCATCAAGGGCCCTTCCAGAAGGGAGGGATTTGCTTTCAGCCGCCTCTCTGCTTAGCTCTGATAGGAGGCTGCCTAGAAGCAGGGGCTCCAGACACTGTCCTGGGGCTGTGTTGGAAAGTGGACAATGAGTATGGTGGTCATTCTCCAGGGGCACTGGGGCACTGTGTGCTTTGAATGAAGGGTGGAGCTCCAGTTTGGAACCTGGCAATGACTGGGGAGGAACAGGTACCCTCCATGGCTGATGTCCTCAAAACAACTGACAGGCTGAGATAAATCAGTTTGGTTCCTTCCCCCACTTTCCAGTGCCCCTGCAGGAAGGAGGGACCTCACTGCCTCTGGGAAGATGAGCCAAAGAAGAGGTGAGGGAAAAATGGATATATCCCAGACACACTGATTCTTCAGTGTAAAATTAAGAAAACAGAGGCTGGAGGGAAATGGGATGAGGCAAGCACTTTGTCAGAGAGAAGGTTTCCTGCAGCATGAAACTGTATTTAGGGTAATATGCTTTAAAAAGAGGCACACTTTCCAATCCAACTGCATTAGCCCTTCTATAGGCCAATTTCCCAGAAGGCACCGCATCTGCCAAGGCTCAATAAACTGAGCCTAATTTGATTTCTGTGCTTTTTTTTAAAGGATGCACCCACAGCACATGGAAGTCCCCTGGCTAGGAGTTGAGTCGGAGCTGCAGCTGCCGGCCTACACCACAACCACAGCAACGCAGGATCTGAGCCTAATCTGCGACCTACACCACAGCTCACAGCAACGCCAGATTCTTAACCCACTGAGTGAGGCCAGGGATCAAACCCACATTCTCATGGATACTAGTTGGGTTTGTTAACACCAAGCCACAACAGGAACTTCCCTAATTTGATTTTTGCATCTATGTGGGTACCTGATACCAGGAAGAGAGGCATTCTTGGTCATGGAATGATGGTGCCTATGAGCCAACAAAAGAGGGAGTATGTGAAGGTCTCTGGCCAGAGCAGATTAGTTGCATGGCACTGGGAAAGAGCAAAGGTAGCTCTATCCAGGCTTGAGTTAGTGAGTGGTACAGGAATACGTGCGGGCTGAGCTGTGTTTGGTCAGGCCCGGTTTTGAGACAAGAGTCCTGGACCCCTGCCCTTATTCTTCCACTCCACGTGAGTCTGAGAAATCACTGGCTGTCCCTGCTCTTCCACTTCTCTTTCTGCCCTGTAAAGATGGTGTCATTCTTCCTGAGTTACAATGAAAGTTTCACAGGTAGTAATTCCCTCTCAAGCTTAAGAACAGACCATGTGCTTTCACGACCGTGGCCCCAAAGAAAGCACTACCCACGGCCATTTGTGGGATTTTATCTCTCACACATTTGGAGAATAAGCAGCTTTCGGTTCTAATCCAAAACATATATATGTCCTGTGTGCAAGGGGGTGGAGGATACAGTGGAATGGAGGAGGGGAGGCACTGAAAAGATGATGTGGCTTGCAGTAAATGGAAATAGAGAAAGGAGCCAGCTGGAGATTAAGCAACTAAAACACAAGTGGGATTAAACTCAAGAAACCAGGGTGGAAGAACTCCCTTGCAAAAGCACTGTGATTTCTCCTGGAGAAGCCACCAGTGAGTCTGGTGTGATAATTTTTAAGAACCTGGAGACAAATGCTGCCATGAAAGGTGATAGCTGTTAAAACACAGTCATATTTATAGCCTTCTGGTCATCTGCTCAATGTTCTCCTGCTTATTTTTCAGTCCTGATTTCTTTGAGATGCCCCGTCTCCTCGAAGCCCAGTTGAGCCTTCCATGATTATGTCATCTCACTTGGAATTGCACTATTTGGACAGGCTTCCTCTCGCTCACGCTTTCCATGGAAGGGCCACTGGAGGAGCTGTCAGGAATAAAGGCTGATGCTGCCCAGGCTCACTGCCTTCTGATGACCTCCACATGATGTCTGTAACATGTGTCCTTAGTGTGCTAGCTGGGGGCTCTGCTGGAGTTCTAGTGCATGCTTCTATTTAATGAGGAGAGCCAAGTGATTCTGGAGATGAAAGGAATTCAAGAGATAAAAAGTACACACTTAGCACTTAAAAAAATTTCAATTCCAGAGTGGGAGATGTGAAAGGAAGGACATAGGGCTATATGACAGATGGGGTTCACGGTAGCAGGCTTCAGGTCAGAAGTGGAGCATGGCAGGGGATAACTCGAGCAAAGGCAGAGACCAGATTTGAGGGTCAGATTATCAAACGGGGGCTGCAACACAGACATGGGGTGAGAGGAAATGTATTCAGTGGAAGTAAAATCGATAACACCTAGAGTTACAGACAGGAAGATTCTGGGTTCACAGTGATCCACAAGCTGGGACAGAGACAATTAAAGAGGATGGAAGAGTACCCCAGAGCCTGATGTTCTGCGATGACTATATTATTAAGCCCTGGATCACTGATTAACCCCAGAGTGCTCAGTAGGCTTCTTGCAAGGGATCTTTAAACAGAAACACACATAACTAGATTATGTTCATTAACTGACAAAAATTTTAGGACTAGAGGCTCACAGGAACCTAACCCTGAATTTCCCCTAGGAGCAATGCTTCATTATTTGTTCATTCGGTGTGCCCAGTGACTTTATAGAACATAGCTATTGAGAATGATGAGAATCATGTGATGCTGATGGTAGACATGGAGACCACGGAGACTTCCCCGTTTGAGCAGGGAGAGAATAGAAAACATAGTTGGACAGGTAAGTAGAGAACCCAGTCATATAGAGCTGGGCAGCCAGCAGGAAGCCTATGCTAAATGGGATGGTTTGCTCTGGAAGGTCCCTAACCCTGCACGCCAGAAGGAAACAGCTTCTCCCAGAACTCTGTGCAGGTTGCTGCTACCTAAACACAGTGCTGTGATCATTAATTAATAAGCACATTGAAAACCTAAGCAGACAGACACACGGTTAAGGGGCCTCAGAGACCCAAAGATGGTATCTCAAGGGGCTGCCTCTTTGCAGTCCAGTTTATGACTCTTTAGGGAAGGCTAAGCTACAGCCTTGTTATTTTCCTTCTGGGACTAAAGAGAGAACTGTAGTTTCCTGCCCTATTAAGCCAGTGCCTTTCATGATCATTAAAATACCTTTAAATACTTCATTTCTCCCCCTTAAAGTGTTCCAGGCATAAGGGAAGCTCTCCTTCCACATAACCGTTCTCCAAAATAACAAACACATGATGCCATTTGAATTTGGCTTTTCTCTTCCTCCCTTTTGGGTGCTCAGAAATAGCCACTTACAAACACATGAAGGCATTTGCCTCAGTGGTAAATATGTCTTACGTGTCAATTTCAGCAGGCGACTCTCTGCAGACGTGCACATGTGTGCTCATTTCCTGCCCTCCAAAATTATTTTTTTTTGGTTGTGGACATATGGTGAGCAATAGTTGGAATAGTTATTCAGGGCGCAGACTCTCCTCTGGGATCCATGGGACAAATCTTGCTCCTTCTGTCACGTCAGAATAAGCACGAATGTACCGAGCCCTGCAGTGGCAAGGGGTTTTAATCATGTGTACATGCTCACCGCCAAACTCAAAATCATTATCAGTCCTCCATGGCATGTGAATGGTCAAACAGATAATAACTAATGAAGTAGTTCACAACTTCTTCATAACTATGAGCATAACTATGGTCCAGGTACCCTTCTCTGTAACTGGTAGGTATTAAGTAATTTAATTCTTAAGCAACCCTAGAAAGTAATGATTAATAGTATCACCATTTTATAGATAAGGAAACTAGGGCAGGGAGAGTTAGTCTAGGCAGGTAACTTGTCTAAATCTAGAATTCAAAAGAAGGATGGGACTGTGACTTGGATAACTTACTGCCATATTACTTTGGGTTCAAGTTTCCTTCTCTGTGTGCTCTCCTTGCTACATAAACTCCCACTTCTCCTGAGAAGGAAGCCAAGCCCTCGATGCCCTCTTGGCTCTAGAAGGTTTTGTAGCAGGTTGGAAAGCTGAAGACTCTGAAGTGCCCCCTCTTTTTGTCTTCCCTGAAAACCTAACTTCATAAACAAGAGGTTAGGGCAAACTCCTGGTGCACAGAGAGAAGCAAGGTTTTGAAGGAGCTAGAGAGAGGAGAGAGAGCTCCCAAACTGGGAAAAGGAGGATGCTAACAAGTCCCAGGAAGGCAGAGACCCGGGCTCTACTCTCAGGAGTGTGAGGCCTCAGAGAAGAACAGCTGTGTGGTCTCCCCAGGAAGACTGGTCGCTGGGCAATGGGAACTCTGGTCAAAGTCCTGCAGGCTCTGCAAAGCCTGAGAGTGACACAGTCACCACCTTCCAGGAGGACTTGGGCTTGGAGGAAGAAGAGATCTGCAATAAGCATGGTAGACTGAAAACCAGAGGCACTTCCTCAATTTCCCAGCTACAAGGAAGCTTAAAACCCACAGTAAGGAGGAGGAATAATCACCAAGACTGAATTGACCATGATTCTGGGAAGACAGGGGCTTATAGTCAGATTTTATTTGAGTTAAATTATGAAATGGGCTTTGTTTTGTTTTGTTTTGTTTTGTTTTTTTCAGACATGAGCTGGTGGTGTAAGAGTCATCCACCAATTATAAAATATTTGAGAAGGGGTCACAGAGAAGCAAGGAAGACTTGGATTCTTAAAGAGAGAGTCAAGGTTAGGGAGGCAGGAAGAAGGACAGAAGCACCTGGCCAGATGCCACAGAGAGGACAGTGGAGAGTATAGAACGGAAGCACAAGGTCTGAGCAGGGGCCCAAAGTGGATGGGCTGGAATGTGGGTATCAGGCCTGTGGGAAGAAAGGCTGTGTCTCAAGATCAGGGGCCTGGGATTCCTTTAGGCTCACTGTACAGCAAAGCCTGCTTTGCCAGCACCTTGTATCAGTATGCTGGCAAGAGTCACATTGAGCCAAGAACACTGGGCATCATTCTCTCTCACCAAGCAGTCCTTTGCCTTCCTGCCTCTAAGCTCTGTTCATGCTGTGTCTTCCCTGCAATACTCGTCCCTCTGTCCCCACTCCAACCCTTCCTCAGCATTCCCACCCCCCAGAGGTAAGTCAACAGGATCCTCGCTGTCATTCAGGGCTTAATCCAGCCACCATCTCCAGTACAAAGCTCACTCTGACCCCCTCAGAGAACCCAGCCCTGTGGTCATACTACTCTCTGCTAGACTGTGATTTAGTATCTTTCATGTTGCCCTGTTCTTCTGTGCACTTCATAATGGCATGAATCATGTCATTTTCATACTGGGATCCTCATGGGTGCCTGGCACATCCAAGGAGGCTTGTATTCCATGGGTGAGTGTTGCAGAGTTGAGGTGGGCTGCACACAAAGGGAAAGATCTGGACACTTTGTGAACATTGAGTTACCCTTCATCCTTATCTCTTCCTCTTCTGTCCACGGTGCATCCAATCCCCTCGCTTGTGGCCACTCCTCTGTGTTATTGCTAGAGGTGCTGTTTAAGAGCAAGCACTTTACCTGGGCAGGTGACAACACACCATCCATTGTCCCTAGTGTCACAACAGAGAGCACAACCCAAGGAATAGAGACAGAAGTGGGAGAAGTCTCAACGGAGAAGAGCAAAAGCCAACCAAATGGGAGGACACAGAGTAACGAGGGGGTTCCCACACTGGAAGTCCTCAGAGCATATGAGGTAGCATCAGAGCTCAGAGTTTCAGGACAGAGGAGGGCAACACTGCTGGAAAAAGAGGGGCCAATGTGGATATTCTCCTCCCTGGGGTAGAGGCTTAGGGTTGATGGGCAGGGGAATGTGATGCCAGGAAAACCAGGCCTTTGGTGACTCCAAACAAGAAATCATGCACCTCAGTAGGGGCAGCAAGGGAAATGGTCTACTTTGATCCAGAAACGGCACAGGATTTCCATTCTGGGGAATTGGGCTTGGAGTTTGACTCAGCCATGAATTAGCTGTGTGACCCTGGTAAAGTTATTTGATTCTACCACTCTGGACTTCATTTTCTCATTTATAAAATGAGCAGGGTGAACTCCAGGGAGATGCTTACCATGGCCCTTTTTAGTTCTACCACTCCAGGACTTTATTTAAACTCCATCATGGCTGTAACGTGAGGGTCTTCTGAGGCTTTCCTTCCTCCATCCGGTCCAACGTCTAGATGGCGAGGAAAGGCATGTGCACTGTAATCCAGAAGCATTTTGGGAAATGATGTAAGCAAAGCATCCAAGACATTTATCAAGAAAATCTGAATATCCACCATCCAGCCCCGGGCCACGGGGAGCTGGGAATATTTCAGGGCACATTAACCACTGTTGTGGTAAGTCATTATGTACGTTGACTTTGAGTCTGTTTCAACGGTCACATCTCAGAGTGTAATTCCTGCACTGTTTCCAGGGAGGGAGGGACCTGGGCAAGTGCTAACGAGTCTTCCTAGAGTCTGAACTGTGGACTGGTAATAGCTGGCATTTCAAAAATGCAGCCTTTTGTTTCTTGAAAAACTGCTTAAAAGCATTCAACTCCCCCATCTCTGATCCCTCTCTGAAAAAAAGAAAACAATAAATATGATTTCCATCCATTGTGTAAATATCAGGATGCACACACAGAAGTCTTTGGGATCCAGCATTGAGCAAAAATGCATCTATGATGCCAACAGCTGACAACAGACAGAAAGAAGGGCTCTGACACTTTCATTTCAGGTCTCTGGAGAGAGGAGAATTCAGCGGTCATCTGCTCTAAATACAGAAGGCGAAAAAAGAACTTACACGTAGATGTGGTGTTATTTGGAAAGAAAAACCAATAAAAAATTATTGGAATAATTTGACAGATTTGAATGTGTTTTCCCCTAAGATAATTTATCTCTGAAGAGACATCCGTCATTAAAACCGCTGGTCTAACTGATCTAAATTCCCACTGTTTGCCATTTGCTCAAAACCTTAACCATGTCCCAATTAAAATCTCTGCTGGCAAACGCTAGGAGAGATGTCAGAGCAATTTTCATAAAAGAGTAAAAGAAGGAAATCACACAGAATTTTTAACAATGTATTCATTGGCATGAAGGCAAAGAGTGATATGGGTGGGCCCTGTTGGGGAGTGGGTCCTTTAAAGATTACTTTTCTTATCATCAAAAGTTGGCCTTCTTAGATTAGAGACTATATCCAATCAATCAATCATCATTATTTACCAAAACTCTCATAGGGAGAAGAGTTAATATCACAAGTTTTTGGAGGTAGAAGTTAGGCCTACAATATAAGGCCTTGCCATGCAGAGTGGGCTCGGACCCCAGCATCTCAGCATCACCCGGAAGCCTGTTTGAAAGGCAGTCTCTCAGGTCCCACTGAGGTCTACAGAATCAGAATCTGCCTTTTCACAAAATCCCTGGATCAAAGGGATTTATGTCTTTATTAAGGTTTGAGAAGTGTAAGTAGTAGGCATGGATTCAAGAAACTAAAAGTAGGTGTTTTTGGCAGGGGTAGATGAATGTGTGTGTGGGGGGTTCATATTGGGAAAAAAGTGTGAGGTGCAGACTGCAAATGTGGAGTTGGTATTCTGAACCCATCCAGCTTATTCCACAGCCCATGTTCTTAGCCACCAAGCTGTTCTGCCTAAGAGACCATCTGTATGTGAATCCCATATCCAGTCTCCACTTGAATATCTCCAGCGACAGCCATCTCCCTCATTCTAAGGTGGCAACCTATTCCACTTTCAGTAGGTACATAGCTCATTCCTCCAAGACCTGGAATGATTTGGATACTGTGATAAACTAACATCTTGCAGTGGTCCTGGATCTTTCCACAAAACATGCAAATATATCATCCCTTTTCTCCACTCCATCCTTAGAATATCTGGGGATGGCTCTTGTGACAGCTCTTAGACTGTACTGTTCTTTGCAAGGATGTGGTTGTCTACTCCAGGCCATGACCACCCAAGAGAAATCCTTTGCCAGGCTAGCCTGTGATTCTGGGCATATGACTAAACCTTCGTGTATGTGTAGTTTTCTCATCTCTAGAATAGAGTGAGAATAGTACCTGCCTCATGCAGGTTTTGTGAATATCAAATAACCCAAAGGATGTCCCTAGACAATGCTCAAGGACGCATAGTAAGTGCTCAATGAAGCCCAGCTATTCTATTCCCAGCTTAAATATTCTTTGTTCAAGAAAGGCATTAGAGAAAATGTAGAGCTGGTCTCTTTAAAAGGATGGGCAGAATGCAAGTCAGCCAAAAGGGCATTTTGAGAGGGAAGGAACCTGAAAACACAGAATATCAGTGTTGGAAATGCTGGAATAAAAACCAAACACACAAAAATACAGTTCAGTCTGATTAGAGCAAAAGGTTTGTACACCAGTGAGAGAAAGCAAGAAAGGTGAGTGAAGGACAGATGATGTTTCCCTAAAGTGAGACTTAGGAGGGATTTGGGAGACCAGCAGAGGCACTCTTTCAGAGTCTGGAGCCTAAGCAGGGCCTGGGAGGAAGGCCTGGGTCTGACGTCAGAAGGCGCTTGTAGGAGTTCCTGTCATGGCTCAGCAGTAATGAACCCAACTAGTAACCTTGAGGTCCCAGGTTCAATCCCTGGCCTCACTTGGTGGGTTAAGGATCCGGCATTGCCATTAGCTATGGCATAGGTCACAGACATGGCTTGGATCTGGCATTGCTATGGTTGTTGCGTAGGCTGGCAGCTGCAGCTCTGATTCAACTCCTAGCCTAGGAACTTCCACATGTCAAGGGTACAGCCCTAAGGACCAAAAAAACAAAACAAAACAAAACAAAAACCAAGGGCATCTTGTATTAGGTTGAACCATACAGTATTGCTGATATTACCTTGCTTTTGACCTAGAAAAACAGCAATTTCATTTGGTTCATCCTAATGCAAGTCCTTTCTTTGCCATTAATGGGCAAGGGAGGTGGGGCTTATATAGGGAGCCAAATCTGCCCTCTGCAGCCATCCCCATTCAGAGATTGAGAAAGCCTGTGGAAAAGTTATCTGGAAGCAAAGGCATAACATGCTGACTAACCAAAAGGTGTGTTACTTTCTGGGTGTTCCAGGCCCCTGGGACCAAGGTGGTCAGAACAGCTTTGTCTCCAAGATCTGCTTTCCAGAAGCATTTACAATTTACTGCTGATGTAGGCACTCCAAGGAACTTCTTGCCCTCTGCTCAAGTCCAAGCCTCTTGCCCAGGCTTTAAATGTTAGCTTTGCATAGAGCATTCGCAATAATTTGGATAAAAACTAAATTCAAAAACAAACAAAACCCTGGGCTCCTTCCCACGGCCTGCAAGGACAGTTTAGGAAAAGGTAAGAGGGAAGCAATTTATTAAAAAGGAGAAAAACTTGCTAACAAGATAGTTCAAAATAATGGCAGCTGTATGCACTTTCAGCATGAGGGCTTCGACTGGGCCCATTTTAGTAACGACGGGAACTGCTGCTTTCTGTTTCCCAGGCATATGTTTAAAGTGCCCTGCAAATGATTTCATGTTGGATAGAGCTTCATTACTCACAGTTCATATTTGGTCTAAATTACAGTAAATGTTATTTCAAGGTTTACAAGTTAATTATTATAGTATAGTATTTACTCCATTATATAGTAATTACTGCAGTATCTAATGCCTAAAGGGTTTTCCCCCCATATATGAAGGACGGAGAATATTTTAGAGTTTTTTCAAGCAGAACAGGGCTCACTGGGGTGTATGTGTGAGTATACATCTGGGGTGAGGGCTGGGAAGATGGTACCCAGAGATTTGCCTGCAAAGGCCCACATTCTTTAGGATGTAGGTTATAGGGACCACTAGTAGCCAAGCTTGCTTTAGCCAATGTCCAAGGAAGCAGCACATCCTATGAGGGGTGAAGGAGATTGTGCTGACTCCTGTAGATCTGCAAGATGCCCACAATACCTCCCTCATGCCCTCGCTGTATAGTGCAAAACAAAAAACTCCTTTGACCTACAGTTGAACAAAGATTGGGTTTGCTCATCTCTGGGAGGCAGATGCCTGACAGACCTCATCTGCAATTTGGCTCACCCTCTCCTGGCTTGTTGTAAGGGTTTAAATGGTCTCCTTACACACACCCTCCTTCCAAACACCCTGCCTTGCTGCAGAAGGGTCAGCAACGAGATACCAGATAGCCCCCTGCTCTGGGCTATATTTATACCTCTTTGCTCCATTCCAACTTAGTTCTTTGTTCTGGCTGCCAAACTCAAAATGGATTCCATAAGCATCCTGCTTCCCAAATGTTGGTCCAAATGGCAGCCTGCAGGTCTGGAACCCTAGGGGCTTGTCAGGCAGTTGAGCTAAATGACAGGCTTGGGATCAAACTCCACAGTTTGCTCCTTTGGCTGCAGCCCAGCATCTTGGGATAGTCAGCCACAGCTTCCTCTGGAAATGTCCTCTCCTCCACAGAAGCCCAATTGCTATTACCATGATCAGTGCTGAGCAGATGGAAAAGAACTTGGCAATTACAGACACATCATGTCCGCAGACCCCGGCCCCTCTTCAGGAGGAGAAATGCAGGAATCAATGGAACCAGGTAGCCAATGTGCAGTGAGTGAGCACCTTCTGTCTATCCAGCTCTGAGACTGGCACAGTTGGAAGGGAAAGTGGTTGGCATTTCTTGTGCATGCGTTTTCCTAGTGCGAAGGACTACATAGTTGAGCCTTCTCACCGCTGGTAAGGGACAGACAGAGGAGGTGAATGGAGAGAGATTGTTGGTGTTTCTCTCCTAAAGCGCTCTCTCATTTTTTTTTTTTTTTTTTGTCTTTTTGGGGCCATATCAGCGGCATATGGAAGTTCCTAAGCTAAGGGTTTAATTGGAGCTACAGCTGCCAGGCTACGCCACAGCCACAGCACACGGCAATGCCCGATCCTTAACCCACTGAGTGAGGCCAGTGATGGAACCCTCATTTTCATGGATACTAGTCTGGTTCATTACTACTGAGCCACAAATGGGAACTCCTCCTAAAGTGCTCCTGACACATATCCTTTTGATGGTGGAGGAGGAACCTGGAACTGGAGGATTTAGGTGATACTGCCCTTGGAATTGGCTCTTGGAGCTCACAGGTAGGTTTTCAGTTTTAGGAAGATTCCTGTTACTCTGAGCATATGACCTGCCCTCCTTGGACCCTAGCAATTGTTCAAGAGACCACTATTTGGCTAATGGACCCTGGAAGATAATTTACTCTGGAGCTTGCTTGTCCCCCTGCCTCTCTCCTTAATCACTGTCCCCATCACTGGCTCCTCCCTAGCCAGGTAGCAGGTGTATCCTTCTCCCTCTGCCTCTCACATTCTGTTCCAGTAATCTTTGCAAAATGTACATCTCAACACATCTTACTGCCCTACTTTAAATCCAACTTTCTTGAGTGACTAACAGACCTCACCCGGCTGAGACCTGCTAGCATTCACCTTCCTTCCACCATTTTCTTTCCTGTAGATTTGAAGGTCCAGCCACTCAGGCCTCAGGGATCTCCTCTGACATTTGGACTTAGGCAGTTTCTGCTCTGGTCCCTCCCATAATTCATTTAAATCCTCACACCGAACACTCATCTTACACTATTCAGCTGTTAAATACCTTTCTGCTCCGCTAGACCACAAGCCCTGTGAGGGCAGCTGTCCCATTTGTCCTGTTCATCCTCTGCAACTAGTAAGGTGATAGGTAATGGTTATATGTATTATTGAAAAAGGATATTCTTGAGTGAATTCCAAGAACATTTAGTGGGGAAAGTAGGCAGTGTAGTGCATCCACTGAATGGAGAAACCCGACAGGAATAATAATGAGACCTAATATGTACTGAGCACTTACTATGTGCCAGGCACTGTACTTCTGTTTAAGTTGCACAACAAGGCAGTATGAGGCACGTGCTCTTATTGTACCTCTTTTGCAAAAGAAAAAACTGAGGTTCAGGGAGGTTAAGTAGCTCCTGAGCACTTGGTTCCTAAGAGGTGGAGCCAGGATGTAACTGCAGGGAGCTGGATCTAGAGCCACCAGGCTGACTTTTGCTGAGCTAGATGTGGGTGAGGATAACCAGAATGAGGCACACTTAATCCTTTCCCTCTTTCTGCTTCCTTCTTCCCCATCTCTCTGAAAATAAGCTGTAGTTTAATGAACATATATTTAATGCGAGGGGAGAATAAAGCTTATCAGCTCCACCCTTGCTTCATACACATGCTTTTACTACCTGTCACATCTTCACAATGTAGTCAAAGCAATCTCAGCAGTAGAGATAATTAAAACCAAAAAAGGAGCAAGTTTGGGCAGAATAAATGGTTATCAGAGAGAAGGACTCACCCATATTGGTCTCCACCAGACCTGTAAATGCCAAACTCAAGCCTGGGACTTCTGGAAAGAAGGGTCCTCTCACTCTTCCCTGCTCCTCCCACTCCCCCCGCCCCAATTCACATTCATAGGAGACACACACACACACACACACACACACACACACACACACATACACATTTGCTCCCTAGAGAGTAAAGTGAGAGGTGTGGCAGCTCCTAAAACTCACTAGCAATTTCATCAGAGGGCAGAATCCCCAGCTGTGCCCAGCCACCAGAATTCAGAGAACGGATGGGGAGTTGAGAAGAGAATCCGTGGGGCCATCCCTGTCTAAAGCCTCCATTCCTTGCTGGTCTCTCATGTTACCACCTTGGATTCCCCACAGAACAGACCTCATCTGGTCCCCATCTATTTGTTCTACCCTTCCTTCTATGCATGTAACCATTCTAGCGAATTCTGGAACATTTGTCTTTTTTTTGGGGGGGGGGTGCACCCACAGCATATGGAGGTTCCTAGGCTAGGGGTCTAATTGGAACTGTTGCCACCAGCCTATGCCAGAGCCACATCAATGCCAGATCCGTGTCGTGTCTGCAACCTACATCACAGCTCACGGCAATGCCGGATCCTTAACCCACAGAGCGAGGCCAGGGACTGAACCCGCAACCTCATGGTTCCTAGTGGGATTCATTTCCGCTGCGCCACGACTGGAACCCCTGGAACATTTTTCTTAATAAGACTTTATTCCATAAAGAATTTTCATTCATACAATGTTAAACACAAATATTTATGTTCCAAAGCACCTTACTGACCTGCCAATTAATCAAGTATCTCACTTTTTTTTTTATCTGTGTGGCAATTAATAGTCATTTCCACTACCGAATGCAATTATTTACTTGGACATCATGGAGTTAGCCAAGCCATTATCTATCTTAAAAGGGAGTAGAGTATGTCTTCCCATAGTGCCTGTTGCTGTTTTCTTGACTCTAGCCTAGGTTTACCTCCAGTCTACAATGCCTTTGAGTAGTCCTGACCTTGGAAGACCAAGGAAAGAGATTACACTTCAGAGTCACCGTGCCCCCAGGTGTGAATCCTGGCCTCACCATTCCCAGCTGAGTGACATTAGGCATGTCCTATCATCTCTCTGGGGTTCAATTCACTGGAGTTGGGATTTCTGGAATAGGAATTTAAATTCATATTCTACAGAAATGGCATAAGAATATGCAATGCTCTTTCCATAATTTTTGGTATAGAATAAGCACTTGAGTGACAGTCACTATTATTATTTACAATGACTATTACTTATGGTACCATGAAGCAAGCTCATACGACTGTTCTGCTATCCAAAGACTGCTAGTTACCTGGTTTTACCATCCTTTAGCATACAGACAGTGAGCTGATATAGAATTTTTTTTAATATCACTGGAGTCAAAGACCATTAAAGAATGGTTTGAAAGAAAAAAATCAGGATATGTGTTGCCCTCAATCCCAACAACAAAACCCATGAAGTCTGACTCTCCTCTCCAGGCTTCATTAGGCTACATCAAAGGAGCTGTTCCCAGCCACTCTGCTAGGGGGATAAGTTCCATTAGTGACCCTGCTAGGGCAGACGTCCTTGGCAACACTGCCTCCTGACATAACCCCTCATCCTATATCCGACAGTGCCCCTGTGAGACACGGCATCTTCGTGAAGCCACAGCATCTCCCTGGAGGATGGGAGAGGTCTGACCTACGGCTACGAGCATATAGTTGAACTAGGCTTTTATTTTAATAAGTCACTCCATAATCTATTTAATTTTTCAAAATTTATGGAAAAAAAGAAGATATATAATACTAATGCCTATAGTAAATATTTCTATTTTTTACAACTATGAATGCTGTAGAAAGAAGAAAAGAGGGAAATTGGCATGAGTTATATTAATCTTCCAGTTCAACTTCTTTTGTTCAAGTGCAGAGACAAGACGTGAACACGCTTCTGTTTTGTGAGTGGTAGATATTTTTCCCTTCTTTACCAGTGCCCAAATTATCTCCAAGTCCTTAGATCCATTAGCCTAATTAATATTAAGAACATATGCATATGCAAATAAGGCCCTTTTTGCCATATATTTCACTTTATAAGACAGGTTGAAGGGTAGTTGGGTGAGTCAATCAAATGTCATAAATTGGCTATGCATAAGATCTCATTAATATTAATTGGGGTGTGGGCATTGTGCAGTAGTCCATGCCTCCATTAGAAATGGGCCCCTTGCTTTAATTGTTCCAAAGATTTTGAAAACCAAAGCCTCTGACCTGATTTAAATATGTAATCTCCAACCACCCCCCCTCCCCAGGTAGTCTACTGAGCAGCATCAGAAAAGTATTAAAAAAAAAATACAGAGCAGACCTTTTCTAAGACAGATGGCACACAATGAGGTTAGAAAAAGTATCTTGAGATCCAACCTGCAAGAACAAAAAAAAATTGCTTGCATTGTTGTTTTCATTATCTTGCTTCTGTCATTTCATGAGCTTTGTATCTTGCAAGGAAAGAAAGAAGGGAGAAAAACTGTGAAATTAATCTTTTGTGCATGGCCTGATAAAGAAGAGACATGCTCAGACAAAAGATAGACTGAGAGAAGGTACCGTGATTGATGACTAAAGTAAAGGTGTCAGAAGAGTATTATGTAAATTACTGGAGGCACACACCATTTCAGAGAGAAGAGGAAGAGCTGGCAGGGGGAGCGAGGGAGAGGGAGAAGGCAAGAGAGAGAGTGAGATGCTGAGAGTGAAAAGAGGATTGTAGAGTCGATGTCACCAAAGAACTGGTCCCCAAACACCCATTTCTTGCCATCTTTCATCTCCTCCGACAAGCTCACCTCACATTCTCTCTGGGTTGTGCGATGTAACAAAGGGGGTGGGGGCGGGGAAGAACTGTCAACATTAGCATGATTCTAGTCATAGAAAGGTTTAGGGAAAGCAGTGTCTGAAGTGAAATCATCAAGGAGGGAAGTTTCAGTTAAAGGGGAAAAGGCGCCGGCTGGCAACGGCGTGTATCTCTGTGTGAAGTGTGTCACCAGAGGTAGGGACGGGCACCCGGCCACTCTCATTGTTCAGGTGAGAAGCAGGCTCTGCAAGGGCCTGCGTCCTTCCCCCAAGTCTCTATCTATATCTGCACATCTGTGTCGGGTGCCTGACCTGACCACTGTACTCAAAAGGCCTGGGGCCAGGAGCCATGTTATAAATATCTCTGCTCCATTTTTTTTTTCCCCCTCCTAAACTATGTGTATTTCCTCAGTAATGAAATGAAAGCAAGTGCTGAAAACTGCCTCCATTTTCCTGACGGAGAGAGATGCAAAGTAACAGTGGGATTATATTCAGTTAGGGGAATGGGCTTTGCCACAGTGACCCCTGTCTGAGCTGGTCTGCACCTCCCAGTATAGGAGGTACCCTTGCGGGGTTCAAGTATTTCATGTATTGGAAGTCTAGCACTAGGACTGACAGGTCTCTAAAAGAAAGGAAACCCCTTCCAGATTCTCAGAAACCAAATCGGAGACAGCCGGGCTGGCATTCAGGGAGAGCTCACCAGACGACTTGCTTATCACTAGCCCTTTTCTGAGGAGAGCAACATTTGCCCCCATTTGTGGGGGTCCTGGATGGCTAAATATTTTAAATATCACCAATTTGAAAAGTCCAGGGAGAGTGAAGGCTAATGTCTAGGTCAGGATCTTCTCCATACCTGTCCTTCCTCCTCAGCAGGGTTTGAAGGTCAAGGAATAAAAAGGAATCTCCACTTGATAAACACTTAGAAGGCATGCCAGCACTATAAAGATTAGAATAAATCCAGATCTGCCATGAAACCCAAAATGCAATCCAAAATGCATGATAAAATAAAAACTAAAGTAAATTTATTTATTTGCAAGTCCTGGTTTTCCCATTTTGATTATTTTAGAGATTTTTGAAATAGCAAATGACTGGGAGAGTAAAGGAGATGTAAAAATAGGGGGAAAAATGGACCAAATTGACACTCCAAAAGTTGTTGCCCAATATACTGCCATCAGGGAGTGTTAACACCGGAACATGCAGTCACCACTCCCCGAACCCAGCTCCAGAGCTGTCACTTCCTCCTCTGAATTCCTCACAGCCTGGCCATGAAGCCAGCTGCATGCTGCTTCTTTATGTATTTCCCAATTAATATTCCTTCAGCCCTTCTGTGTGCCAGACACTCTGCAAGGTGATTGGGTATAAATTGACCAAGACACACTTTCCAGGAGGTAGTCAGCTCCTTGATGGCCAGGGCAGCACTGGCTACTCTGGGATAAGGTCTTGTGGTTTAAAGCGAACTACCATATGATCCAGCAGTCCTAATCCCGGACATATATCTGGGCAAAGCGTTCACTGAAAAAGATACATGCACCCCTATCATCGCAGCGCTATTCACAAAAGCCAAAACATGGAAACAACCTAAATGTTCATCGACAGATAAATGGATTAAGAAGGTGTGGTACATATACACAATGGAATATTACTTAGCTATAAAAAAGACAAACTAATGCCATTTTCAGCAACACAGATGGAACTAGAGATTCTCATATTAAGTGAAGTAAGCTAGAAAGAAAAAGACAAATACCATATAACATCATTTGTTTGTGGAATCTAAAATGTGGAACAGATGATCTTTTCAAAAAAAAAAACAAACAGAAACAGATCATGGCCAAGGAGTGCAGAGCTGAGGTTCCCAGGAGGGGAAGGGAGAGGGATGGATGGGCATTTAGGGGCTTTTTTGGATGCAAACTCTTTTCTTTGGAATGGATGGGCAATGGGGCCCTACTGTGTAGCACAGGGAACTGTGTGTGATTAGGTCACTTAGCTGTACAATAAAACTTGAAGAAATGTTGTAAATCAACCAAACTTTAATAATAATAATAATAAAAGCTGCTACATTTAGAATGGATAAGCAATGAGGTCCTACTGCGTATCACAGGGAATGTCCAATCTCTTTGGATAGAACATGATGGAAGATAGTATGAGAAAAAAATGTACATATATGTATGACTGGGTCACCTTGCTGTACAGCAGAAATTGGCACAATGTTGTAAATCAACTATAATAATAAAAAAAAAAGAAATCCATTTATACAACTGCAAAAAAAAAAAAAAAAGTGAATTACCCCAAAAGGGGGCTTAGTCAGAGATCCACCTGAGCTAAGACAGGACACTGCCCTTGGGAAGGCAATGGGTGTTGAGGAAAGAGTCTGTCTGCTTTCATCCCTGTGCGATTTAACTTTGTCCTTCTTCAGGAGCCCTTTAGTCATGGGCAACAAACCCTCATGCAGAGAAACTTAAGGGAAACGTTTCATTGCAGGAGGAGCTCAGAGGACCCAAGAGGAAGAAGTGTATTTGGGCCTCAAGAGATAACAACTGTGGCCTGGAGAGATATCCAGCTCCTAACTCTTATTCTCTCCATACGTACATTTCTGTCTTACTCAGGGAACACTCGAGATTTTGATCATGTTTTTCTTTTTATAACTATATGTTCCCATCTCTCTCTGCAGCGTCCTTTCCTTTGCTGGCCTTCCTCACAGACAACCTCAAAGGCACCATAATGGTGGTACTATTACTGCTACTACTAACATTAAAAATAATTAGAGCAAGCACTTGAATGACTACTAGCACTGTTCTAAGCACATATTACTCCTTAATAATAATAATAGATATATACTCATTTCATACAACCTTACTATTTATTTTATTGATTCTTCATGTATTCACTTATACCATTCATTTATTATTATTATATATATAAATTAGCTCTAATTTTCAGCTGTAGAAATGGAGGCAGTGAGGTGAATGCCCAAGGTTGCATGGCAAGGGAGCTATGCAGCCTTCGGGTGAGCCCTAGCCCACTAGCCTCAGCAGCTGTGCTCTCAGCATCTAGATTAGGCTGCCCAGAATCTGCTTATTCCCACAACCTTCCAGATCCAGCTAAGGAGAACCATTCTGCCCCAAGTGCAAATTTCTAAAAGGGAATGAGTGGGGCGGCTTGAGATCTAGCTGCACCCCTGACACCCTCAGCCCTGGTCAGGGGCAGCAGGTTGGGTGGCATGTAATGCTGCAGAAGACAGCAGTATGACGGAGAGCAGCTTATAAAAGTAGACATCGTTTATGAAAGATTTTCCTAGAAAAAAATCTTTCAAAACAGGATTCTACCAATATAACTGGTAAAAAGGGCCCAATAAGGAAAGTTTGGGGAGCACAAGGCTAGAGACAACTCTTCACTGGGCAATAACTGCACATGTTTCTTGTAGGAGACTCACATTTCAGCCTCTTGCACCTCACTTCCAAAAAGCCATCTGCAATTTGCTCCTCAGGTCAAGGAAGCAAAGAGTAAAGCTAGCAGTGAATGAGGTAAGTGGGCCAAAAAATTAAAGAATAAAAGAGATGTTTGAATGGACAGGGTTCCTCCTACCCCACCTCCTGTACCCCTCATGCTGGCAGTCATGGGAACCCCTCTTTGGGGCAGCAGTGAGGTAGACTAGCTCTGGCCGGGAAGCCAGGAGGTCATAGTTCCACCACTGACCCCACTGCTACTCAGCCCCTGATTCTGAGCAACCACCACACATTCTGGCCTTAGTGTCTACCATGGTGAAACTAGGGTGTTAAGAAACAGTCCATCTCCCTCTCAGCTCTGAATATCTGTGTCTTTCTCTAGAGCCCACACTTGGGTCCTACAGTCACGTGCCTCAGGGAACAGCGGTTTCCAGCAGATACGCTGGCCTTCTGACTTCCTTCTGTCTGACCCAGGGGTTCTGTGGAGGAAAGGTCGCAGGGACTACAGATATAGTGGAAACAGCTTCCTGGGGAGGCTCTGAACAGTCAGAAGAGACAGAGCTTTCGCTTCTCCCTGAGTGTTTTCAGGTTGGAAATGGTGAGCGCTTCCCCAGGCAGGTCTGGCATGGACGCTCACTACTGTCGTGGCCACTTCGTTTTCTAACAGCCCCTTGCAGCCTTAGCCCCAAAGTTTTCCTGAGAAAGCCTTTTCCTTTCATATGTCTGACCTTATGATTCATCTGGCTCCTGTTTTAAAACCAATTATTACGTATTGTCTTTTGAATTTCACCCCTGACACCACCCTGCCCTGACTTAATTCTATGACTGGCTTTTATTCAAAACTTTCATTTTGAGAAAGGTGTAAGAGCTGCAAATGGCCTTCTTCTAGAAGCCCTGTGTAAAACGGCAGCTCTGGTGATCAAAATTAGAGCACTGGCATTTGATGCCTGCTATTAAAGAAAATGTGTGTTTATTTCAAGTGACGTGGATGAAAGGAAAACCAAAACAAAGGCCTACATGATGAGAGAGAGGGGGTTCTGGGTGGTGAATTCTGCTTATCAGGCTGAATCTTGCCTGTGAGCTCTAACCAGCGTTACCAAGTGCTCCAGCCCTTCCCTGATGGTAGTGCCTCTGTATCACAGTCTTTCTCAGAACTTGCTCTCCTTTTGTCTTCCCTCTGGATGTCCACTGACTGCACCCTGGCCTTCAACCTTAATACTCAATTATCCAACAAACCTATTTGACCTCAAAAACATCTCCCAAATCCACTCTCCTCTCTACAGTCTCATCCAAACTGGTCTAGTGCAATTTGCTTCCTCCCTTCCCCAGTCTGTTAGAAGCCATAGCTTCCAAATTGGTTTCCTCCATTCCAATTCTCTCTCTCTGGTTCATTCTCCCATGTATCCATGTTCATGCACTCATTTTTTTGTTCGTTTGTTTCCAAAAAACATGCCACACATCTGCGTTCAAACCTCCACTGGTTCCCCGGTATGTGAAGAATGATTTCAAACTTTTTGGAGAAGCAGACTAGCTCTTCCACAATCTCCCTGGACCCACTGTTTTAGCCCCTTCTGTTTTTCTTCTGCACAAATAGTGGGATCATTCCCACTTTCGACCGTCCCAGAACATACAGGCAATTCCCTAGCTCTGCCTTCGCCCTCAGTGTTCCCTCTCCTGAGAATACCACCTTCTCCATGTCGGGCCTCCATTGAACCTGTCTAAATCCACCCATCCTTCAGGCTCCCACATACCTCCTCTGGAACAGCCTCTGCATGCTCCCCAAGTGGAACTCACTGCTCTCCCCTCGGAGGGGCCCTTGAAGGTGCTTCTCAAAGCTGGGGCATTTTTTAAAATGATGACTTCCTGTCCTAATTAATTCAAAAACCCTAGGAATGAACTGCTGGGGCATCAACATTTTTTAAGACACCTCCCCCCCAGGTTATTTTCATATTGCCTGACTTAGAGAAGCCCTGTTCAAGTACTGGGTTTGTATCCCTCTACTTTTCACATTTTATTAGTATTTATTTATTGAGCAAATATACAACAGTTGTGCTCCATGTGGGAATACTACAATGAGTCAGCTCCAATGTAAAAAGTAATATTACTATAGAATTTGCATTATCTATTTTATCATTTTATAATATATTACAAAACCACATTACAACAAAATAACATACCTTGTATTCTAGCCATTTGTGCACATCTTTCTACTGCTATTCCTTGAGAATGACTCTTTCTCATTGATCTTTGTATCTTTTAGCACCTAACACAATGGCTCATAGTCAATAAACAGATGGTGACTTAATTAATTAATATATTTATGAATGTGTTAACTGGGAGTTCGGGGTTAGTAGATGCAAACTAGTCCATTTGGAGTGGATAAGCAATGAGATTTGTGTATAGCACAGGAAACTATATCTAATCACTTGTGATGGAACATGCTAGAGGATAATGTGAGAAAAAGAATGTATATATATGCATGACTGGGTCACTTTGGGGTACAGCAGAAATCGACAGAACATTGTAAATCAACTATAACTTTAAAAAAACAAACTTTTTGATTACCATGATGGAGTGACATTTATACTTCAAACTCATCTGGCCTGAAAGATACAAAAAGTTGTCTTTGCATTTCTGACTCTGAAGCAAAGTCTCCAGCCATTGTCCGAGGAGCAATGACCACTGAGCCTCAACACAGGCCTGGGCAGAGGAGAGGCTGCTGACCCCTGAATCAAGCCTGCACAGGCCCTTGATGAGGGTGCTGACTTTTGACCAAGATGGACATAAGCTAACCTCTGATCAACTCTTTAAGGAAGCACAGTTTAACTAGTTAAGTGGTTTCCCTTTTCTAAACACTAGCTCAGCCCTCCCAGCTCTAAGGGAAAAGCAGGGTGAGGTCCCTTTCACTTACAGTCAAGGGAAAGGAGGCCCAGGCTGAGGGTTCTGTGGGAGGTCAGGGTATCTGCTGGCTCACGGCCTTGCCTCTGTGTACCTGGGAGAGACAACGATGCCTACGTGCAGCCCTCTGGGAAGTTTGACCCCATGCCTTGATGGAGACGTTGGATAAACTGAATGCTTCACACTCCACAACAGTGAGATTTTCAACATTCCTCTGAAGAAGTTCAGAGGAGTGAATCATTTTCTCATGTTCAAGTTTCCTGATTTAAAGCCACTCCCCCTTTAAGAAATCCAAGGACCTACAAACATTTTCCAAATAGCACAGTCACATATGGCAACGTGGTTGTCATATTTCTTATAAAGGTAAATATTTGAAACAGTTACCTAAGTCTCACTGAGGTGAGAAATTGATATAAATTATAATTTTAAAGTACCTAAATTTTACATCATTTATCATCCCCTTCCCTTTGTTGTAAATAAACCTTTGAGAGGGAAACATTATTTTCATTTTGTTCGAGTTGGCCCCTTCTTTTTCTTTCACTTCACTGAAACCCCCAAGTCAAAGATGAAATAAGGAAAATCAACCTGAAAGCTGAACCTATCGATTCTTTCTTCCTTTAAATTTTCCCCTTAAAATGCTTCAGATGAATAATATTTCGCTTCTCAGAAAAGAGAAAATTAATGTCCTGGGCCAGCCATCATGCAAATGAACATTAAAAGTATCAGAAAATCCACCTTTTTTTAAAAAAAAATGATTGGTTTAAGTGGGAGAGAGGATCAATGTTCAGTAAAATCTTGACTCACGTGCGCACACACACCCAGTAAGTGTTTTGTTCCCAACCACTTCCTACTCTGAGGCCACTTGGAGTCTTTCAGTCACAGCCTTAGCAACCAGGAGACCCCAGGCTGGATGCCCAGCCCATACCTATTATCCTAAGGGGACAGGGCTTTGTCCCAGGCCCGTCTCTCCCTTCTTCACCAATAGAATGTGAGTCTTCAGTTCCCCAGGGCCATGTTCTTCTCTGATAACGTTAATCTCATTAATCTCATCAATAAGAGATATTAGCATTTTAACAGAGGCTTTCTGGAAATACCTTTACCCTGAAAGAGAGCTGTAGTTGAGATGTATGGGTTGCCAAGCCGCAGCAGAGACATTTGGAGGGAACACACCCCTCTGGTGTCCTCCAGATCACCCCAGAAAGCTGGCTGCCTACTTTATATCCCCACAGTACTGGCCCTATTTGCAAGACTGAATGTCTCTTTACACAGGCTCCCTCAAAGGAAGTTGTCACTTTAGGCTGCACAAACCAAAACTCTTCCAAAATCAGGTGCTTGGGGAAAAAAAAAATTGAAGTACTTTTAATAATTTAAATGGCTCTTCTCTGCACATGCCCAGAACCCAAATCCCTTCTCTAACTGAAGTGCTTATATAAAAATTTGACAGCTCTTATAATTTTAAATTGCTCTACACTGAGTATGCCTAGAACCTTGATCACTTCCAAATTCAAGGGCTTATAAAAATTTGAAGCACTCCAATAATTTTAAATTGCAATGCACAGTGTAGAGTGATTTAAAATTATTGGACTGCTTCAATTTTTTTAAAAGGTCTTCAATTTGGAAGTGAGTCAAGCAGCATTCTAATACAGTGGTTTAAGACATAGTGTGCTAATCTAAAACTTAACACCTAAAAATAATGAAAATTAAACCACATGAGCTTTTTTTTTTTTCTTTTTCTTTCTTTCTTTTTTTTTTTTTTAATACACTTGGAGTGCACCTGAAAAGTTGGGAAGTATCTAAAATAGAAAGTTAGGGCTCAGGCCATATAGCAAAAAAGGTGGGGGAGAAAGGCAGGTAGGCTAAGCAGAAATGGCAGTCACATCTCAGAGGTCTTGCCTAGGCCTGGAGGTTTGAGATGTAGAACAGAAAAAATAATAGTAAATGGGAAGAACCAGAACTAAGGGAAGGGAAACTTGATTCTGACTTGGAGCACTGCATTCTGTAAACTTTTCAATATCTAGGGATGCATGTTGGACAGCAGCTCCCTCTAAAAATTATTTCTTTTGTTGTTGTTGTTATGTTGCTATTGTTTATTTGAAGAAGCTCCCAAATAGAATTCATGTCTGTGCTAATTCAGGGTTACTTCTCATGATTTTGGTAGACTTGGCTTTCAGGGCGTTGGCAAACAATCCAAATATCCCAGTCGCAATCACAAGCAAAGAGCACATTTTTGTATGAACTTCCCACGGAGAGCTGCACCTCTTTTTAGCTTAGAATAGCTGCCTAGGCGGGTTTTCTTTGTTTCCAAAATATCAATGTTCTTTTCTCTTCAGCTTCTTTCCTTCTTGCCTAATTTCTAATTTCTGTTATGCCTTTCTTTCTCCATCACCCTTTCTTTACAAAAAATTTAATGAAGTTAAAGATAATAGCAAATTTTACCCAGTGGTCCTTTCTATCTAATCCAAAGAGTAAAGCCACGGGTACTGGAAAATAATCACAGCCACAGGGAAAGAACCTAGGCAGTGCTCGCTTGACAAACAGCATCATCTCAAAGTCTCCATCACCATTTACCAAAAAGCAACCTGTGCTTTTGAACACTATCCAAATGCACTTTATTCCATTGATTTGTTATGAGCTGTTTTGCCCTATTGGCTAGATAATGTGTGTCTTAAAATATTGTGTAAATACATATTTAAGTGATAGCCTTTAATGTTTCCCGGGGACCTACTGGAATCAGGGCTCAGAGTGAGAAGGTTATAGAAGCTGGATAGTGGCACTTTTCTTGCCGTAAGAGACAAAGCAAGTGATGTTGTCTTCTGAATGGGGAGGGGGGAAAAGAAGACAAGTTAGTTAAGAATAGTTAAGAAAAGGTGGGGAAAGCATATTAAAACAAAAATGTTATTCATCCAGAAAAGTTAAGTTCCTAGGAAGAGGAGAAGGGGGAATGCAGACCTGGGTGAAATTAAACTGTAGGAAACATTTTAATGAAATAAAATTTGGAAGGAAGTTAATGAAGGAGAGTAGGGAACTAAGAGCATGTTAGGATGGAAACAGCTCTGTACACTTTTTTTTTACTGAGCTAAGCGATGTTCCCTGGTGCCTAGACAACACACTGACAGCTCGAAGAAGGCCACGGGCATTGATTCTACTGTCTTCATCATGAGTCTACATAAGACTTGCTGTAGATAAACCTGGAAACTGAAGTTAAACTGTGTTTTCTTACAATTTCTAATTGTTCCCAATTTGCATGATAACTTTTATTATTATCTCTTGCAATAATGAATGAATAAATTAATATAAGCCTATTGGCAGGAGAGGATATTACGCTGTAAAATTTCAAAACATCCCAGATTAAAACTAACTGTTGATGTCATGGGTAACAGGGAGCCTTTAAAATAGGCTGGAGGGTGGCACTGAGTGGGAAGAAGGAAATAAACATGGAGGAAGAAGATGCTTCAAATCAGAGTTTTCTTAGTAGAAATGTGGATATAATAAACATCCTGAGCCAGTATCTGGCCCTTCACTAGTATTCTACCTAGATTATTTGGGGAAGGGCAGGTTTGGGGTAAGCAGCCAAATGCGGGATAGTTTAAACAAACAGAAGTATCAAGTTTTTAGAGATGAGAAGCTCACCAATGGGATGTGGGAATAAGTTTAGTCCCAATGGTGAAACATACCAAGAAATGATTAAGAATATTTTGCTAAGGAGCAAACAGATTTTTAGGTCATGTGTCTGTAGAGATGTCACCATTTAATAAAATGACAAAATCTATCTATCACATAGACATGAACACAGAACAATATAAAGAGGTTAACAGAAATTGATGGCATCCAAGGTTTAATTTTACACTGAATTGGAGTCTTTGGTGATTGAAATAGACAAAGATGTATAGGGTTATCTAGTTGAAGAGGCTGTGCTAATTACTGGCACTTGTCATTTCTCCAAAGCTTTATCTAAGTCAAGAAGGCTAACTAGCTGCTTTTTCTCCAGTACGCATTGTTTGTTCAGGGGCTTTTGCTGAGGAAGCCTTTTTCCTAACTGCACCTCATTATTAACAGGTTCATAAATAAATGAGTCCTAATATTTCTCTCCGTTAGCATTTATGATAGGGATATTTGGTCTACAAAACATTACACCTGTCTTTAATAAAAATAGGCATTTACACATGAAATCTATTAGGCCCTTGTTACTCTGGAGGAGAAGGAACGGGGAGGAACTGGAGTTTAAATATAAAACAATAATAATAACCTGGTGTGCTGGCAGCATTGTAAATACAGAGGATATTTAATGGAGCTTCATCACTTTGCCCCACAACTAACTCTTCAACCTTCTCTTCTAACTTCCAGTTCTCTGAGATGTGAAGACAAAATCAAGAAGTATTAAGTGAGTACTTTCCATATGACTAGCACTGTGCTAAGGATTGCAAAGACAGAAAATTATAAAGCATAATGACCATCCTTAAGGAAATTCCAGTCTAGAGAAAGACCTGAAAAAAGAATTCAAGGAGATCCTGATCCATGCAGTGGCACTGATGTAAGGCTCTCAGTGATATATGATTTAGAGTTGGTGAAACTTGTCTTGGGCTGGCATAATTTAAAGGATTTTTCTTTTTTTTTAAGATCTGAGGTTGGTGGGGACCTCAAGGGTTTTTTGGGGTGGGGACGTGGGAGGTGGTACGGTTTAGGTCTATTTGAGAAAAGGAAAAAGATTCCAGGTTGGGAAATCCACATAGAAAAAGGCAGAGGCAGTTAGGAGAGGGATATGGGGCAAATGAAAAGTCTGGAGTGAAAACATCTGTCAAGGAATTTCCCACTACTACTGTGGGAAATAATAAATATGTATCTTGAAGGCCACGATGAGTAGCTGGAACCTGATCTGATAATATGGAATCTCTTTAGCACATAATCAGATGAATGCCATAGTAAGGACAGCATTTAATGAAACAACAGCCAAGCAAAGAGACATCTCAAACAGTAAATAACCAGCATCCAGTCATAAGGGGACCAGATGGTGGTGACTGCAGTAAAGAGAAAGGCTTAGAATCTGAGAGATGTTTCAATAAGACCTTATGGCCTTTGGATGAGAGTAGAAAAGAAAGGCATAAATAAGGATGAAAAGGGTGGGAGAGAAGAGAAGATTAGGACAACAAGTCAAATGCTAGGAGGTAGAAACTAAGAAGTGAAAGCCATATTTGGCTATAGGCAAATTTGATTACAAATAACAATGAACCTGGACAAATGTAGGTTGGTGGTACTTAGCACAGGCTACAGGTGGTAATAGAAGTTATGACTGTGCTTGAGCTCAGCAAAAGCAAGACTGTTCAGAGGAAAGTGGAGAGCCAGGAACAAATCTTAATAGCTATAATCTGTTCCCTGTGGATAGATAACTTCAAGATAAAGATTATGACAGGAGAAAGGAGGAGCTGTGCCCTGGTTGGATAAAAGAGAGAGACCTATTTCTCATTCTTGAGGTCAGGGAGACCTCCAGAACTATACATATGCAGATAGCTTCCTCGGGGGTCAGAGAAGGGAGGGGGCACCAGATCCTGTTGACTTCCCAGAAACTCTGGTTTCTGGTAGAATACATCTTGGCTAAAGGGAGGGCCATGAATCAGGCCAAATGTGGGCTCAAGGCCAGACAAAGCAAGATGATTGGCCAGAGGAAGCCTGGAAGCACTGTCCCCATACAAGTGATTTAAACCACCTCCAGGAGTTCCCATCGTGGTGCAGTGGTTAATGAATCTGACTAGGAACCATGAGGTTGCGGGTTCGGTCCCTGCCCTTGCTCAGTGGGTTAACGATTCGGCGTTGCCATGAGCTGTGGTGTAGGTTGCAGACGCGGCTCGGATCCCGCGTTGCTGTGGCTCTGGCGTAGGCTGGCAGCTACAGCTCCGATTAGACCCCTAGCCTGGGAACCTCCATATGCCGCAGGAGCGGCCCAAGAAATAGCAAAATAAATAAATAAATAAATAAACCACCTCCAAAGCACATGTCACTCTATGCTCTATTCTTCTCTTTCTCGCTGTCTGTCTCTGTCTCTCTCCCTCTCTGTAGTCCCACCCCACCCCCAACCACAGCCTGACTGTGCTTTCTCCACACTGATCTTCTCTCTCTTCTCTCTTAATAGACATTTATTTGCCTAGCTACCCTCAGTCTCTTTGCTGAATTCTGTCTCAAAAGGAACAAGTTCCAGGGACCTACATTAAGTGATTAGGGTTCAGAGTTTTCACCCCACAGTCATCTGAGAATACCCATAGTTGTTCAGTCGAAGTTCTCTTGGCCACAGGTCAGGTGGTCCTAGAAGCAGACATTCACAGGCAATGCCAAAACAAAGGAAGGAAGCAGAGCCACACTTGAGCAGGAAAGCCAGAGTCTGAAAGATCCAGGATGAGATCTGCAAATTTCCAGTAGCCTAAGGGATCAGAGAAAGCTATGGACTCTGATATGGAACTAGAGGTTAGAGGGACAAGAGGCAGAGAGATACAAGCCAGTAGCCGGCAAAGCAGCGCATGGTCCTGGGTCATAGTCTAGGACTCCTTTAGTGGATGTTCATAGCTTCCTTTGCTGAGTCCTTCAGGACAAGATGAAATTTGAGTGAGAATGCAGTGGCTTAAAGGGACAAGGGCAGAGAGAAGGGACAGAGAAATCTGAGAATGGGCTAGAACACTTGGAGCACCTCAACACCCTGCATCCATTCCTGTACAAGGGCCATCATTTTTTTCTGCGTCATTCTGATTAGTTACAAAAACTATGGTTCCAAATGTTTCTCTGGGTTTGAGTGTGTAACTTTAACACTGAATAGAACAATACAGCTCAAAACCAGTGTGTGGCATTCATTATAATATGCCAAACACTCTAAGTATGTAAAACCCATCTCACATTTCATTAAAGTACTAGCATTTATTGGCTGATTCATAATACCTTAGATAAGTCCTTTATTAGGGTGAAAAAGCCCTGGATGTAACTTGGCCTGTTTGGGAAAAAGTAGCCCCTTCTTCAAAAAGTAGCAAGTGAACTGTGAACTGTATTCCATCAGGAAATTCCCTGAATAGAGGAAAAAAAAAAAAAAATCATGAACATACCTATTTTCCTGGCACTCCTCAAATTTCTAGTTTTCTGAAAAAAAAATATGTTTTTAAAGGCACCCCTCCTTCTTGAGGACATCCATTTTTGCACTTGTATCCCCCACATTTGCACATGAAAAAAATCCATCACTGTGTATACAAATGCCAAATTGCAATGCAAATAGGCATTTGTGTGCCCAATTACCCATTTTGTGTGTTTGCAAAACGGATGTGCCGGCAAATTCTGCAGGTGTGAGTTGGTAGCCTGCTGGAAACTCTGCTCCCACTGAGTCAGCACCAAATAAGGTGCTGTCTCCTGACAGGGCAGCTGAGGGGAGAAAGTCCATCTCAGGGACAGCCCTTAAAGGTGGTACCAGGTGTAGACAGCAAAGAGTCAGTCAGTCCGTGCAGAGAGGAGGACAAGAGCAAATAAACCGAAGAAATAAAAGAATTTGGGATCTACAGTTGATGATTGTGGTATCCTGGAAGTACTAAGGTTTTCCCTTACATGATCCTAAATTCCTTCAGTGCATACTTTTTAATCTGGAAACTGCATTTTTTTCCATTTTATTTTATTGTGGTAAGAACATTTTACATGAGATCTAGCTTCTTAAATTTTAAGTGTACAATATTGAATTTTTAACTCTAGGTATGATGTCCTACAGTAGATCTCTAAAGCTTATCTAGCTTCATGGAAACATAGGTCCTTAACTGGTAACCCTCCATTTCCACCTCTCCCTAGCCTTTGGCATCACCATTCCTCTCTTTGATTCGATGAATTTGACAATTTTAGATACTCATATAAGTAGAATCATGCAGTATTTGGCCTTTTGTGCCTGGTTTATTTCACTTAGTATCATGTCCTCCAGATTCATCCATGTTGTCAAATATTGCAGGATTTCCTTCTTTTTTGTGCCTGAACATTAGTACATTGTATGTTAAGTACCCTATTTTCTTTATTGATTCATCCGTCAACAAACATTTAGGTTGTTTCCACACCTTGGCTTCCATGAACATGGCAATGCTAACATCTCTTTGAGATCCTGATATTAATTTTTTTGGATACCGAAAAGGGGATTACTGGACATTTGGTAGTTTTATTTTTAATTTTTTGAGACATCTCCATGCTGTTTTCCACAATAGTTATAACATTTTGCATTCCCATTCCCACTAACAGTGTACTGGGAAACTGTATTCTTCAAAAGCATAGTTTATATCTTTTTGAAGTGTGACTCTAAGATAGATATCCCAACCATTGCTCAGAATATACTGATTAATCCCAAAGCTCTCCTTGGTTGGTCTGCAAGCATGTGGCCACCAGCATGTCAATGATTAGAACCTCCTTTCTCTTGGTCAGAATTCTCAGTTGGAAGAGCCAACAACACTTTAGACTTGCTCATGGATTCCCTTTCAGCCAAGTGCCACCCAAGTCAACCACCACTATTTCTTCCCAACGTTCATGATGATCACAATAAAAATTCTGGCCCAAGTAGTAATGGGTTAGTTACAAGGATGATATAATTCACAAAGACAGATGATCTTTGGCTTGCTTGTGTGTTTGTTTGTTGCTTCTAATATAAGTCTAGCTCATTCAGGAATTCACTGTTTTCTTGGCAAGTCTATATCCTGGTCCACAGATGCTTCGCTTCACTTGATGTTTTTAACATGGTGATTGGTCAACAATAAAATTAGGTAAGGTTCTACTTTCTTTGGGTTTCTGCCTATGTGAAGTCATTTAAAAACCACTGCTGTTAGGCATTTCATTTTTAATCCTCCTTTTTTGTATCTAACTTTCATTTTTAAAAAACTCAGAGCAAAATACAGGCAACCTGCTTAATCATAAAAGTACCACTTCCTTTAGGATGTCAGTAATTCTCAAAATTGCCTTAGATATTTGCTAGATATCAGAAATGGGTAATGCAGTATTTTAAGTGGCAGAAATGCATTAGTACTATGTAAGTACATGATCCTTAATGTACTAATCTCGGCAATATGTGTAATGAGGACTTTCAGTAACACTTATTTTAAGTGTCCTCTGAGAAATGCTAATTTACAATGGAACACCTATGGAAGTACATGTGACATCTACATGAATACCAAATGAATTCATTTTGATCAATGCTATTACAATGAATATGAAATGAATTCACAATGATAGGACATTTAAAGTATTACCAAATTTTCTTTTAATATTACATGTGCTATGAAGATTAGAATATATTAAGAATCAGATTGAATATATACAGAGATAAATACATATAGATTTTGATACACAAACACATACATATACCAAAAAAAATACATCCCCACTAATTACTTCATTAGCAATTACCCTTTAAAAAGAAATATTTTATTCACACACACACATAATCTTAAATGCGTAAAATGCTTATGTCACGTTTATAAAATCACATACTGGGTATTAATAAACACAAGATTTGCATTACTAGACCAAGCAAACAAACAGGCTTTGTGGATCTTAGATTTGACAGAAGATGTTTCTGAATCTACATCTTGGATTTTTCTGACTCTTTCTGGATGGCAACGGTTGGTAAATTGATTCATACTACCTGTTAAAACTCACAGGTAGTTTTTGTGGCTAGTCAAAGACAATCAATGATGGTTGGACTGATGCATGTATGGAAAAATGAATGAGCGGATGGTAAATAGTATGCTATTTAAATACAATATCTGAGAGAGTGAAGCTTTTATTTAGAGTTTTTAAGAAGCCAGAATTTGTACAAAAAGTGTGGGCTATTTTTGTCTATAGGCTATTTCTTTTTGTTGATAAAATAAGCCCTACAGACTGTGGGCAACCTTGACCTAGGCTGACCCACTATAAGATATGCAGCCACATATCAATCAACAAGAACTGAGCCTGGATGACTGAATCTCTGGTCCTATTCAGAGTCTTATTGAGTTAATATGAACCAGCCAACATTATTCTCCCAGACAAAGCCATCAAGTCTCTGGTGTAGTCTGTGGTCTAGATACCACCTCCAATAACAGGAGATCTCAAATACATAGATCAGATTTCTGAGCTGCACACCTAAAGCAGACCTCACTCGAATAGTAATCAATTGTTATCAGTTCCTACCTCAGCATCACTCACATGCTTTTTCTCCTCGTCTTCTTCACTACCACAACCCTGGGTCAGAACTTCAACGTCTCTTGCCCGGGCACTTCCCATGTCTCATAACTTATCAATCTTCCTGACTCCCCGGCTCCAGTTAGTCCTGCACATTGCCAACCAAGCACATTGGATCACATGACTCATCTGCTCAAATTTCTCCATGGCTCCTACCACCTATAAGATTACAACAGAATACCTTTGGGGGCATATAGGGCTCAGCCAACCTCTTAAGCTGCATCTACCTCCATGATCTCCTATGTGTGCTTCATGGTTCAGCACTGCAGAACTACTAACAGTGTTTTTCTGCATGACTCCCTCTACCTGGCATGACCTCCCCTTATCTGCCTGCTTGAAAAACACCTGCCCTCCTTTGAATTTTAGCTCAAAAGCTTCTACTCTAATACCCTCAAACCTTCTAGGAAGTCAAATTAGTATAACATTAAACTAAAAATAAAAACAGTTGTGCATTGTCGTGATACTAACTGGCTTATGCATCTTACTTCACGAAAATTTCACATCACTATTACTATCCCTATTTTACAGATTAAAAAAACAGGGTTTAGAGAAGTTAGGTGACTTTTATCAAGGCCACAGGCTAAGGAATGGAGAATGGTGGGGATTCAAGCACAAGTTTGGTGGGCTCAGTCCCTAGGCTCATACCCTGACATTACCTTTCCTGGTTGTGCCAGAAGCATCTGCAGCTTCCAAATTAGAGAACCTAATATCTCCAGGGAAAAGATTCCAGAGTTGGATATATGAGTCTAAAAGTCAGAATAAGCCAGATCACACAACTGTCATTCACTCCACATTCAGTAAAGGGAAATTCCTTTTGCTCTAGAAATTCCGGATTAAAATTCTCTCACACAAGAGTTGACATCTTAATAACTGGGAGATGAGGTGTGATGGCGTCACCTATTCTGAGGGATTTTGTTTTCATTTTTTTGACAAAGGCTTGCTGCTCAAGTTTTTAAAAACTGTTTTCAAATGATTTCTAACATTCTTCTATTTCCTTTTTTTCCAGAGAAAAAATTGATAGCAGTTCTACTTTCTGTCTTTCTGTTCTGATTAAAAGAGAATTCATAAATCTGAACTTGGCTTCTTGTCTTTACCTGATTTTTTTGTCTTTGTTGTTGTTGTTTTATCTTTGCTTGGCCTACAAAGTATCCTATGTGGACCAAAATTAGGTTCTTGAAATGAAATGCCCACTTTAAGTTTGAACACTTTTGTAGAATAGAGAAGGAAAACCATAATGTTTGTTTGCTTCTGGAGAGAAATTACCTTACAGCCAAGGTCAAAGTGGGGCAGTGGGGAGGGGCTCACTGCCAAAATTTCAGGGACATCCCTCTCTTATAGCAAATACTACTGAAACCCTACCTGTTAATTTTAGGAATCCCTCCTCCTCTGGTGCCAGCTGACTCTATTTGCAATTAATCAGAGAAAAAGACACATGTTTGTGTATTTTCAAGACAAAACAGTGGTGTCTGTAAGCATTCCCGGAGGTCAGAGACAGTTTGGCCAATCAAAATCTCCTGCCACATTCCACCACCAGAAGCTCAATGCTCCACCAATGTGGTAGGTTCCAACAACCAAGAGAAAAATGGGATTCCATAAAGCCACCCACATCTGGAAATGTTTTTAAGCAGAAGATTGAATAATAATAGCTCAGTAAGAACTGGACAGAAAAAAAGAAGAAAAAAAAAAAAAAAGGTAGATCCTCCAAAGAAGGAATTGTGATTTTGGATTAGATATTTTGTGGGGGCTGAAATAAGATATTTGAGTAAGAAGATTCAAGTCCTGATTCTTTTTCTCCACTTTCAAATGCTAGGGAACTCCCAACTCAAATATCACCTTTGCTGAGATGTCATCCTCTATTCCCCCTTCTTAATTACACAATGCTCATTCCCTAGTTCCCACAGTGATTCATACTGGTGCCCATCATCCCACCCTCTACAACACTGTTTAACTGGATACTCACATAGCTCGGAAGCCACTGAAGGAAGGAGCTGTGTCTTATTTGTGACTGTGTCCCCAGTGCCTGGCACATAGAATCAGAGTCATCATACTTTCTTCTGTAAAGGGCCAGACAGTAAATATTTCAGGATTTGTGGATAATACAGTCTCTGTGTAACTCTGCAGCCACTATCATTGTGCAAAAGCACTTAGAGCCTGGTTGGGCTCCAAAACTTTATTGACAAAAACAGGTGGTGGGTTATAGTTTGCCACCTCCTGACGTAGGGGATCTGATGACAAATGTAAAGAAGGGAGAGCAGGAGGCAAAGAGGGAGGGAACAAGGGAAGAAGGGAGAAAGGGAGAAAAGGAGAGACTGAAGAACTGGAGAGGGAGAATAAGCCCAGAAATAAAGTAAGAATGAGACAAAATTTGATATGCTTCCCAGATGGTAAAGAGCTATTCCTAGTGAGTTTCTCTTCAGCAAAGCATTTAGACCATGAGAAACAATTCTAATTAGAATCCTCCTATTATTCTTCACATCGTATTCTCTACATGTAAATCTTCCCAACAGTTTCTCTCTTTTGGCAAATCATTATTTCCCATTTATTAAGACAAAGTACAGTTGAAGGGCTCTGTTGCTGGCTTATAACTACAGTCTGCCTACAGGTGTCATATTTTATGCACTGAAAAGAGAGTACTGCTTTCCTACTTTCTATGCAGGAGCTACAAATGCCTGGAAACAAATGACTTTTGACTGCTGATCAGAACCACACTTTAATCAGTTACAGGTCTATGATCAATAATTAATCATGCTATTCTGTCTAGGTAATAAATAATGGGGGAAATATCAATGAATATATAGTTGGCCAGATTCTCCCTGGGGCCAAACAGAAAAGGACCAGCATGAAAGTCGGCCTGGATCACTTTGTGGATTCTCAATACAGGGCTTTGGGGGCCATTCCAGGAGGGCTGGGGCAATGAGTAGGGGAAAGAGACCTGTCACCATCAGCACCTCCCTCTAGTCCTTCCGGACTAATAACCCCTCCTTGGATCAAGTGCATCTGAGCTAAGACAACTGACAAAGCAGGGGCGTCATGCTCCACGGGTCAGTCCAGTGTTTCACAGGTACTATGATGGGGCTCCTCCCTTGGGGCTGGAAGCAGTGGGTGGCAGCAGGAGTCGAGATGTACCTTGCTTTATACTGTAACGCATATGCCAGAAGTTGTGTGTCAACTGCAATTTTTCACATTGGCTCCTATAAGAGCACCCCATGACTCTGCAATTGAAAATGTTTGCATTTTACAACGAAATGTTTATGGTGAGAATAACGGTATTGGTTTACTATTGCTGGGTAACAAATTACCACAAATTTAGTGACCTCAAAAAGCACTCGTTAATTATCTCATGGTTTCTGTAGGTCAGAGATCTGGGCACAGCTTGGCTGGGCTCTCTACTGAGAGGCTCACTAAGCTGCAATCACAGCGTGGGTCAGGGCTGTGTTCCTTTCTGGAGCTCAGGGTCCTCTTCCAAGCTCATGTGCTACTTGGCAAAATTCAGTTCCTTGCAGTTATATGACTGAAACTCTTGGCTTCTTACCGGCTATCACCATAGGAATTGTGCCCCAACTGATCTTTTTAGCCAACTTCCAAGTAGAGACATACGGAATGAAAGCACACAAATGGGAAGATGATCAGAGTGAATTGCTATCATAGTTCATGTAACTAGGGTTCTTCTGTAGCTGATGTTCTTCATGCTATTAGACATAAAGAAGATCTTGCCTTTTTTTTTGTTTTGTTTTCTCTCTAGCTTGGTAGTTTTCCCTGAGCAAAAAGTCTAGGCAAAAGTCTCCATTATAGAGTGCCAGGCTACCATCATGCTAGATTTATAGGTCCATGGACTTTCTTACACTAATGTAGATGGAGCCATCCTGCATTTAGAGGACAATGATATTTTTGATACAAAAGTTATGATACTTTTTATGAGATTCCCTCAGTTGTCTTTAACTGGGTTTGCGTAAGAAAAGCATCATTTGTACTGTGATATTAGCAAATTGCCTAATCTAGTTAAGTAACCTGCTTTGGGTCAGGTGTCTCCTTTTTATTAACTTATTTCCCCCAAGACTTCAGCCTGCCTTCATTATGAGGACATGGAGCCAAACTCATAAGCAGCCTTCCTAATAAAGCATGACACCTGCCAATGCCTCAGTCTGCCTCTCTTGGCCTCACAGGAGCCTTGCCAAAATAGCTCATATTGGCCTGCAGGAGCATCCAGGCCTGCAAACCACCAGTGTCATTGCCACACTTTACAGCTCCAAAGGATGGGAAAGGCCCCAGATTCACTGAGCAAAGGTGCTGAAGAAAAACTCCTAAGCTTATCTGAGTCACTCCCTAGCCACCCTGGGGTATGTTCACAAAGGAAACTGGTGCTTTATGCATCTGATAATCATCTATCTATCTATCTATCTGCTTCTTTACGCTTCCATCTATGTGTTCCCCATTGCTGTTAATCAGTTACAGGGTTCATTCCAGGATTTGCCAATAAACATCTGAACCCTCTTTAAAACTGCAGCACTGGATGCCAGTCACCTTAGAACTCACACCTAAAAATTGGGCCTTTCACACCACCGTTTTAATTGGCTATTCTCTTTTATGCCGTCCTTGAATAAAGCAGGCTAGTCTAAGGGTAGGTTCCCTCCAAGCTTGTGATAAGTGTCTCAGGATGGTGTTAACCTACTCTGCCATATTAGACACGTGGCTTTCAAAAGCCAGGGAAGCAGGAAGAGACCTCAGAGCAGTGCGAACTATGTTTACACAGACAAGTGGACTCAGCTGCTAAAATGTTCTGTGTTCCAATCTTTCCCAAGGGCTAACGAGTTTCTGCATGGTCAGAATGCCTTTCTGAAACCTCTTGGAAACTGAGGCAACATCCACCTCTTGTAAAAGAAAAACGACTGGATAAAACGGTATCGGGTTACCAGGAAGCCGTATGTCATCCCGAAATTCAGATGACTAAGTACATAACAGGAATCGCCATCAGCTGATGGGGAGGTGGAGTGGAGGAAGGCAGGCATGTGTACGCCTGTGAACCCAAGCTCCGTCCCACACAGAAGCACCAACATGGGAGAAACCTACTTGGTGTGTTGGCTACCCTGACTGGCTGCCTTAGCTCCATTGGAGAGGACTTGCAGCCACTTCAGAGGAGGGTACAGAGCCAACGCAAGCCAAACACAATCTGCTTCTTTGTGAATTGCAAGCAATTCCCAACTGCCTGAGCTAATGGTACGGAGCAGTAGAGCAGATAACCCAATACGGTGGATAATCTCAAAATCATTTTCCATTTGGCTTGTGGAATGAATTAAATGATTTGTTTCAGCTTCAGCAGATTTACCTTCCTAATTATGTTTTTTGTTAGGCTAGAAACATTCAACACTGCAGGATGTTGCCAGAGATTTAAAAAGTGGGGCAGATAATAGCCATGTGAGAGATCCACCCAGAGGTCACCAGGGGTCATTGATGTCTCCTGAATGCCTAGTGTGTGCATGTTACTGAATGGGACTGAAAGTGATGAAAGATGTTTCCTGCAGTCAGGACTGTAACATAGTAAACAATACCAGATCTAGAGATACAAAAATATACCTTAGAGATAGCTGGTTATATAAATGCATGTAAAGCATGGATGTTTTTATAGTTGGGCTCCCCTAGATGTTCTATAAATATTTGTTGAATAAATGAATGAGTGGATGAACAAGGCATATTTAGAAAGAAATCAGATAATTTCAACAGTTAAGCCCTCCTGGGCTGCCAAGACAAAGCAGCTCCTTATCACCAGGGTAGTTAGGGAAGGTGCTCCCCTAAGTTAGAAGGTCCTAGAAGTCAGGCTGCATGCTCCTGGAGCCTTTGCACAGGTGGAAGACGTGCTAGATTCTCTCCCCACCTTGCCTGCTCCAATCACCTTTTAGATCTTAACCCAATCCCTCTTCCTCAAGAAAATCTTCCCAAATTCAGACTATGTCAGTCCCCAGGGATATGGGTTCTTAATATCCTGTACTTCACTTCATATGCACTTCATCCAACCTGAAGTATCCACCTGTCTTTGCAACAAAAAGCTGCTTCCTCTGATGGAACATAAGCTCCATGGTGGCAGGGACCATAACCTCTCCTACTTTTGCCACTGTATTTGTAGCACTTAACACATGCATGCAGTGAGGATAAATATATATTTGTGGAGCAATGTATTGAACTGAAGTGCTGAAGTCAGCAAAAAAAGAGGCTAACTAAGTCCTAAGGAAAGGGTAGGGAAAAAACTGAAGAAAAGGAATGTTTCCTAGAATCCCAAGAAAGGGAGTCTGCCTGTGGAGTCAGATAGAGATGAAAATAAACAGGAGGGTCTCATGGGGTCATTAGCAGGCTGATTCATAAAGTTGTAAGAAGAATTACAAATTATCTTAAAACAACAAAAATAATAGTTAGCATTTATTGGATGCTTCCTATCAGCTAGTTTAATGGACTATCTCATAGACTCTCATAGCAACCCTGTGAAATAGCCATTATTCTTATTTTCAAGGAGGAAACTGAAGCTTACACAATTTAAGGTCACTTAGTAAATATATGGCAGAGCCATGATTTGAACCCAGGCCTATTCATCCAGATGATGCCAAAGCCATGATCTTTACCACTAAGTAAACAAGGTGCTGCATTCAAAAATATTGTATAACTTGCAAAGCACTTGGAGTTGGAATGTGAGTAGGTATCAAGTAACAGACTGATTAACTAGCTAGCATCTAACTAGCTTACTAAGGAATCCGTATTTTCCCAATAACTATATATACCTCTATTTTATTGGGTTATGTAAGCTTTGTATTACATGACTGGTAAAAACCCAAAATATTCTATTGTCTAAAGGACAGAGAATCTGAGTCTCCTTGACACCCAAATAAACAAGGGACAATAGAAGCATCCATATACTTGATCTCTGTTTTAATGCTCTTATTTTCTTTTCTCCTAAGGTTTAAGGTTTAAGTATACATATCAAGACCAACATGGCCTTTCCCAATAAGTTCAGGATTAATCGGCCCAACTAAAAGTGACTGTTAGAACAGATTTTATGCAAGTGTGCAAACCCTCGAATGGCCAGCATCAACAAGTCATTTTAGTGTAAAGATGTCTAGACCTCTAGACCCTTAGCTCCAAGAAGAGAGGATCCCAATCTCTTTTTCCCCTTTACATCTCTGGCGCCAGCACAGTACAAAGCACACACTATGTTCACAATTATGAAATCAAAAGTGAATGTTTAGAATTCCTTAATGTTAATTGTAAAAGTAAGTGAAAGCCCCAGACCAATACATCCACCATCACTATAATTGTCTATTGTAGAACTAAGTAATCCAGGACACTTTAGGAGACAGCATCAAACAGCTTTGCCTAAATTTGTATTAGTAAAAAAATATAATCATTGAGAAAGCATTTATTTTGCAACACAATGGTAAACAAATATAATAAATAAATGAACTGAATAAATTTTTTTTCCTTTGTAACTAGCTATCTTAGCATCTCATTGACACATTCTGATTGGCAGCTTTTAGAATATCATTGACTTTCAATTAGTATTTACTAGTATTATTATTAATAACAATCAGCATGTTTAAATTCCCTCTCAGTAGACATCAATGGATTTCCATTTTTCAATAATGAGGATTTGAGAAATGATTTATTTGAATACATCTGAAAAACGTGCTGCTGAAAATGCGAAGACTTCGACCGGTCCTGAGGACAGCCATTACCCCTCACAAGGTATGTCAGGGCCGAACACAGGGTGTTATTTGTGTTCACAGATCCTGGAGGTTTTCTGGGAGCTGGGTGCAAACCACAAAAAAACAAATAAGTCACCATCGCAGGAAGCATTCCTCAGATATTCTGGTTTTTGAGACAAGTGGAATTATTCCCCACTAATTTATACACCAGTGAAACTGGCCTGTTGGCAAGTCCACAATTAATGTGAATGCCAAGTGGGAAGGCAGCTTTGTTTCATCTCAGAGAACACTTCGCTGAACAGCAGCCTCCCCAGCTGAAAATGCATGCAATGTCTCTCTCTCTTTTAACTTGCAGCAGACGCTGGCATTTCTTCATCTCTATTCACTCTATCATTATGATGCATTATACAATGTAATGATGTAATACACCGGAAAGCCGAAATGTGCGCGCCTTGCCAAAAATAATAAGAAGAAAAGTATACAATTATTTTCTGCTATGAAAGCCACTATCACTATCATTTCATCCTTCTCCAGCCAAAATGAAAGCTTCCCTAATGGCTCAGAGTCTCTTTATGTTTGTGAATTGAACATGAATGTGAAAAGTAGGACGTCACCATGTCTGTACTGAGTTAGAACTTTTAAATGATGTAAACAAATTTATCACTTGAGCATGGCGGGCTGGCTCTAGAGTCTGCTCCGGCCATATTTTCCATGGTGTGATTTCTGGTGTGATTCTAAATGTTATCAAGCCTTTATTTGTTAATAACAAATTTTCCTAAAAACGGTCTGCCTTTTCATGTTTCATTAACATTAACCTACAATCACAAGCCACTGTTCTGGGCAGGAAGCACATTTCAGGGAAAAGTCACCGTCTGCTGGTAGCTGCGTTCGTGGCTGATTAAATCAAAAAGAATCAAAGTAATAAAACCTCAGAAATAAAGCCAACTAATTGCTACATTTCCCCTCCCCCTTACGGAATGCTATTTTGAGTTACAGAGCAGAAAATTGTTTTAAGAATCAGATATTTTTAATGCCTCACAAGAAAATATTCCCGAATGATTGCAATATTGAGCAGACTTTTTCCATCTAATTCCTTCTGGTTCTGCCCCTCCACTATCACCTCTTCCCCTGCTCCCTTGAATTTTCTGGGTAGTTTTTTTTTTTTTTTTTTTTAAAGCACATCAAATGTTTTTCTTCATTATTACCAGAGAGCAAACCAACCTCTTATAAATAGGAGCAAACCAAAAGAAGGGAGCTGCATTCCTGACCGTCCAGCTTGCTGGCAGAAGCTCCGTCAATTTGGATTTCAGCGACATTTCAAAATGATATTTTCGGCGCTGTTATTATAATTGTAACTGGGAAGTGGTTGATTAGGTGGAGGCCAGAGAGGAATTTTAAGGGAACACAGGGACCACAGAAGGGGCATGATGCCGTCCACTGCATCCTGGCTCCAGTGTTGAGAAAACTGCCTTCACAGAGCTCACTTGCAAAACCCAGCCACAGATCATAAAGCTCCTAAGTGGGCTGGCCACCCACTTTATGCTGAAAATTTGTGGGATGCCATTTTTTGCCTGGCAAAATTAGTAGGAATGTTTAACGTAATTAATTTTTATACTAAACACGTGTTGTTATTTTTTTTTTAATGTACAATTACCAAACCATCAAAACCACAGTAGAGCACAATCAGATGTGCCTGAAAACACATAATTGACATAAAGGACGTGCAGGAAAATAACGTGAAAACATAAAATAAATGGTTATTGCTATTTAGAATCTGCATTTAAAGAGTGGAATTAATCATAATTATGCATTATTAGCTAATAATTGGGTGGAAGCATACAGGGCATATCTTGTTTATTGTTGCTGGTGTTGCTATTGTTACTGTTATTATTATTTTCTGTAGAAAATTTTACCAACCTGAGATTGTTTTCAAGAATTCCCAGTGATTACTCAGTGCATGCCGCCTGTAGACTGTTTTGCATTATTCACTCACCACTGAAACACAGTCACCTCTGAGGAAGGCCCCAGAAAATCCCAAACATCTCATAAAAACACACCAGCAGGTGTAGGGCATGTTTCCTCATCCAGAAGAAACAGGAGAGGGGTAGAAAGTAAAAGGTATGGATTCTTCATGCTGGCTAAAAGCAGCTTGGTGCACAAAGGGGAACTATGCTCAGTTATATTGATTCAAGCATTATTCAACATATCATTTCTTTTCTTTTCTTCTTTTTTTTTGCTTTTTAGGGCCACACCCACAGCATATGGAGGTTCCCAGGCTAGGGGTCAAATCAGAGCTACAGCTTCCGGCCTATACCAGAGCTCACAGCAATGCCAGCTCCTTAACCTTCTGAGTGAGGCCAGGGATCAAACCCCCAGCCTCAGGCTTACTAGTCGGATGTGTTTCCTCTGTGCCACAACGGGCACTCCCAACATATCATTTCTTCATTCATTTCCTCACTCTCTCCCTTTTCTCTCTCTCTCATTTTCCCTATTGATAGATAGACGGCTTATCTATCTATCCACCTATCCATCTCCATTCTCAGAAATAAAAGGATAAGACATGGGGCCCAGGTTTTCAGTGACGGCTGATAGTCAATAGTTATGTATAATATAAACTGTATAAGTGAGGGTCAGAAGAAGGAAAGCTTCATGCAACTTGGTACTTTCAAGCTTCAAGCTTCAACACTCCAGTATGGCAGCCTCAAGCTACCCACTTTAGTTCTTTTACTTTGGAGAATGTGTCAAGCACCCTATGATCAAATCCGTGTGCTGGGAAACCATGAAGACTAAATGACAGTGCCTATAGCAGAAGAAGTGTCCTCAAAGTGTCAAAACAACCAGTTGGAAGGAGAAAAATTTGCTGATGTAGCCTGTTTTCTTGGTCTACATGAGGCAAAATAACTTTTATGATGGAGGTTTTTGTTGCTTTTCCTCACATTTTGGTATCGCATGAGTTGTCAAAGAAACAAGACATAGAAAAGGAAATGAATAAAATGGTAAGGACGGGAAGGGACAGCAAAAAGGAAAAGTAAACTTGGCTAGTTAATCAAATTTAAATCTCTTACATCTTAAAAAATAACCAGAAGATTTAATAAATCTAATTTATTCTATTTATGCATTCTGTAAATATTTCTTGTGTGCCTACTATGTATCAGACATGAGTCTAGGGCCTGAGGATTCAGTGAACAAAACAAACAAAAAATCCTTGCTCTCATGGAATTTATATTAGGTGCGAATGGTGGGGTGGCTGGCAGTGGAGGGAGACAGAAAATAAACCAATAATTAAAATATATAGTAGGTCAGAGGGTAGCAGGTACCATAAAGACAAATAAAGCACAGATAAGGGGGTGAAACATGCATATGGGGTGGAGCGTTTTTATGTAATTTTAAAGAGTGTGATCGTAAAGATATCTCTGAAGGGGTAAAATTTGACCTACTGGCCAATTAGATCATTGGCCTATTTTGATAAAAACTGAGTCGAATCACTGATTGGAATGAGCTTTTCCTCTTTGAGGGCAGAGAGGATTGAACGCATCCAACAACTTCTGGAAAGCATAATGTTAGGAAAAATTCAAAGGGTTCTAGGGAAGATGTTCATCATGGACTGCAGCTCCTGTGTAAGAGCATGGATTTAAGTTAACACAAGTCTTAAAAAGAGGAGCTAAACACTTTTTTTTCCCCCCAGAATAACTGCATTTTTCTCATTTGTTTTAAACACAGACCAGTTTGTATGCATTCAACAAAGTAAAACAACATAAAGCAAAATCAAAGAGGGGAGTCAAATCGTGTTGGGCTTTCTGTAGAGGTTACAAGGGAAAGTGGAGTAGGACCTGGTCTTTCTAAGCAGCCAAATAGCCAGTTTGGTTGGATTCATCTTTTTAAGCTGTTTTTTTCCAAGCATTTAAACCCAAGAAAGACGGGGCAGTATGTGTATCTGTAGTGACCATATTTCCCAAGTCATAATTTAGATCTCAGTACCTAATAAAGAATTACTATTCTAATTTGTGAATTCATTTACAAAAAAAAAGCCTTTCCCAGTTATAAAGTTTAAACCAGTCTTAGTCCTTGCTATTTAAAAAAAAAAAAATGACTTTCTTGACAAGAATATAGTTAGATAACTAAAAACATACACTTTACCAAAACACGTACACACATACCACCCACCCACCCACCCACACACACTCACACACACATCTGCATTATTAAATACAGTATTTGAAACTTTAAAATTGAAATAGACTCCGGAAACCCATCACCTATGGTCCTTATGATGAGTATTCCTCAAAATCAATGTAATCTGCATTACCCTTGTAGAAAATACACGTCCTTTCTAGAGTACATACAGCTCCTGAACTTTTAATATTGTATTTATTTAAATAAGTAGTCTTAGCAAGAACCTAGCACCAGGCACATCCCTCCTGCCTCTCCTCTCTCCCACACCCATCCAAGGACCAGGAAGTTGTAAGGATCACTTCCTCTCAGAGGCTCCACCCCAACTCAATGCAGAAGATAGTACTGACCGATGGTATACTGGGAGGAGGCAAATCTGCATACCATGCTTACAAGAGAAGCCAGCAGGAATGCAGAAGATGTAGACTCTACTCCCAGGCTCCTGGTATCCCCTGTTGCCAGGGCGTGTTCCTCCCTGTGTACCCAGGCCAGTGGAGAGACTGAAGGCAACTTTCCTTCTCCAGTTACATTAGATGTGGTGTAGAGGGTAGGTGGTGTTTCTCCATTACCATGTCTGTTTTTGTTGTCACTGACACTCACTGAGACCTTCTCAAAGCCAGAGCCAAACCCACATCAAAACTGTGACGTTTAGGAAGAGGATTGCATAATCATATGACCTCCTCTTTTCTACCTCTCTCATTCCTTTTACTGGTCTGTTGGGCATCCATGGCTCCCTCTTTCTCTCCACCCTTTGTTTGCTCCCTTCACCACAGCTTTGCTATCAGCTGCTATTCCTTGGTGTGAATGCAAGTTTACCTAACCCCCAGGGAAATTTGCAATGCAAGTCTCTTCTGTCATTGAAAGAAAGTCTCCCATGACAGGAGTTCCGAGGTTCCATATGGATGTTGTCCTGGAGGCTAGAAACCTTTGAGATGGATTTTGACTATTCCACTTGGGCACCCATCTCTAGCCGAGCTTGAGTTCTAATTAGCCTTTGGCTATTGGCAGGAAATTTTCTCAAGATACATAAAAAGTGAAGATGGAAATAATTTGTGCAAAACCACCTGTCCTTTAACCAGGACAAGCAGAACCAATTTGGACAGGCAGAGAAAAGATCTGCTTTTACCAGACTAAAAAAATTAAGTTGGTTATTTTCTCAGACTCGGGGTTGCTGCTCCCTTTCTGCACCCCATGTACTTGGCCATCTCACGAGCCTAGATCCATGGAACTGCATGTGGTACATTGTTGAGGGAGGGTTTCCTCGCCCATCTTCCTCTGCCTCCTGGGTGTACCTAAGGGTTGGCAGTGGGGCAGTGAGGAGGAGTCTAGAGCCATCCTAAGCCCTAGTGAAGGACCTATTTGTGGCTGGAATGTGGCTTTATTCACTCAGGCACCTCATGACTCTGAAGCTTGATTTGATCAAAAATGGTAATTATGCTTCTCTTTAACATGATTTATAGGATATTAGTGACAGCGGGGGAGTGTTTACTCCGTGCAGGTAAGATACCAGTCTTGCGGCTGCCTCTGATTTCCATGTAATTAGGAAAATTTGGCCCACCCAGGAGCCTAATGAGATCACCACTCTCTTTCCTTCCCCCAAATGCAGAACAAGTCACTAACTGGCATGTTGTGCCTTCAGTTGCCTATACTTTTTAAAATATAAAATATGAGGTAACCCCTCCAAAATTACATTCTTATGGATGTGTCATCTATGAGTAGTTTTGTACCAACAAATAGGGTTGGTAGCTAGCAACGATAGTCTTTTCTAAAGGAAAATCAAGTTAGCATTTCCTTTCTGGAGGAAGAAGTATATACTTTGGGTATAAGCTCTTCCATATACACAGAGCCTTGTTATGTGTTTTCATGTGTATGTGTGTGTGTGTGTGTGCTCGTGCTTTATAAATACACCTTTGGGAGTAAGAGCATTGCTGTACTGCCTTGTAAAATGGGTCTGTGAAGACTCCGTCTTTCCTTGCTGAAACGATTGAAAACCTAGAATGGAAATAAGATTTAGGGCCTAAAGATGCATAATGAACACAAAAATAGTAAGAGTTTATATCCTTTCATGCTTCCCCATGATAATCACAGGTAAGCCATGAAATGGTTACACACTTCTCCTCTCTCTCGTGTATAAGCCCACAGGTAACCATGTTTAGATACATCTCATCCTCCATCTGTGCAAGCCTCTTTCAGAAACACAGTCCCTCAATTAAGAGCACCAACCTATACTGTAACATATGCCGTGGCTTCTAGGAAACTTATAATGTGTTATTATGCTGTTTCAGCACCAGGCATCTACACAGATAAACAAGAGTGTAACAAGACTCCTTTAAAGGGAAAAAGCCTGCAACAAAATTCTGAACCCATTTTAAGGATGTATAGCAAAAGAATTTGTCAGCCATTCTAGAGAGAAGGGACAGGGATTACAAAGAAGAAATGGAACTCTTCCTTTTATTTTATTTTTTTTCAATCAGAGCAGCTTTGTGAGAGGGTACACTGAGCTTTGATGTGAGCAATGTTTGGGTTTGTGTTGCCAGCAAGGAAAAATTCAGTTTGTGCCACAATATATATGTGTATGGGAAGAGTATTTTTTAAAATACAATAAAACGCTATCTCTGATTAGAAAAGAAAGATGGATTCTCCTGCTAAACCAGGTAACCCTAAAAGCGTGTTAACATGAAATACTAAATAAAATGCTACTCATCTATAATAAATCTTATTACACATTTTGGCAATTTTACTACTAACATAGTGAAGGTTTCAAGCAATGTTTGAAAATAGAAATCTTAAATTGAATCATTGTTGCATGAATATATGCAAAATATTCATTTCTAGCACTGTGAGGGTTGAGTGCTTTTAAATTGGAGAAATCACTCATGACTTCACCTTTTCATGCAAGATAAAGTTGTATGTGGTAACATCATTACAATGTCATGAAAGGAGTGGAAATCATACAACAGTTCTGCCTAAAGCTAATATACAAAAAAAGGGCTTCAATATTTTTCAATATTGTTCAATATTTAAAGGTGCAGTGCAAGGCTTTAAATATATTTAAAAAAATCATTAGGCTTTAGATGTCAGTGAGGCCTTTCCTGAGCTCAGAGACTAATAAAATCATTGATGAGATCTCTTTAATATTTAACGGAATTCATGTCTTAGGTAGTTGCCTATTTTCCACTCTTGTCTCTGCAGATGGGGCTAAATATAGATTAAAAAAAATATTTATGAGGAGGTGATTATAGATTTTCTTAACTATAACACTAAAATAAAACTATTTACTCAATGATACTGTCATAACAAGAGAAAAAGCATGATGACATTTAAATAGGATTTTCTATCAATTCTTTAACAGAAGATGGCTTCAAAAGTAGCTAACACATTTATATACACTAACAATCAGGGAATTCAATCAGAGAAAACAAATGAGCAGATTTTCAAATTAGTTGCCGAACCATGAATCAATAGAGGGTTAGGAGGATTGTGAGAAACTGAAAGATTTTTTTTTATATTGAGGACAACAATAATTGTTGTTGCCCGTGCATTTCTTTGCCTTTTTTCTATACAGTGATAAAGAAAATTAGGAGCCAAAGTTCAGACTCAAAATCCTATGTCGTGTATGTGTGAGTGTGTGTTGGTGCATGCATTGATATAAGAACAGCTCTCATTTAATTATATTATTTTTTATAGTTACTCTGTGGGGGAAGATCATTCATTCTAAGGTAAAGTAAGGCATTCACAGGCTCAACTTTAAACCCTGTTTATGTGTGAAATTGATAGCTCCATTTCTGTTATCAAGTCACTAGTCCAGCACTTTAAAGTCATGGTCTGCGAAATAAAATTGTCTCCCTTTTGAATGTCAACCCCTAAAACCAAATATTCCCATTTATTAAAATAAAAATGTAAATTTATAAATTATCATCCTATTTTTATGTAAAAGCATTCTGGAAAGTACCACATACCATTGTCACATGGCAAACAGCCCTCCCCATCATTGGCTGTTGCTAGGCTACCAGGAAATGGAATGGACCATTGCCAATGATGAATTAACTGATGAGCCAGGATGACAGTAATCTTTGTCACTGGATGCAGTAGCTGTCTGAGCCCTGTCATTTTCTGCATTTCATGTTAAACAGATATACCTAGATTGTAAAACAATACAAAGAAGAATCTTAAAAGAAAGAAGTAAACTTTGACAATCAGAGGGCGGTATCTTTTTATATATACAAATGAGGCTTATTACCTTCACTGAAGAATGAGATCCAACATTCATTAGCTTTTCTCTTTTTAAATTAAAATCTGTGAGCAAATGAAACTTTGTTCTACAACAAAAAAGCAGATTCAAAGGGATACCTACTGGGAAGCACTTTGTAATCTGTGTCTACACAGGCTCAAAACATCTAGCTGAAATGTGAAAAATTCACAAAATAATCAGGATGTTTGGTCCATGACTTTACCCATTGGAATATGTGTATATATGAGAGTATACTTATTTGGGGAATTGTATAGGCAAAGATGACTGACCACATCTAGGTGTTTGGGCTTTGTAGACTTTACAAGCAAAAATAACTAGTAACTGAAATACCCAGTGAATAATACTATGTCTACACAGGACACAGTATTTTTTTCCATTTGAACAAACTAATTCAATCAAGTTGATTTCTTCTCATGAATTTATCTCATATCAAAGGGGTAAGTGGTTTTGTTCTACTTATAAATTCAACCTTAGACAAGTTGTGAAATCTCACAAAGCAGAGGACAGTGAATTGGAAGTTCTGAGCAGTAGACTTCAAGGGAAGACAGAAGGAAAGAGAATGTATGCTCAGAGGCGTAAGCGTGCATCACAACAAAAATCCACTGGGTACAAAGGAGAAAAAATGAATTTGCAGACCCAGTGCAGGCATGGGGGTGTCTGGGAAGTTAGCACTGTGAAACGCCACCAGTCAGAAAATTATACTGCAACAAATGTAGCATAAGTAAGTATAACAAACTTACTTGAAAGCAGTAAGACCAATTTCTATAAGTCAAACAAGAAAGGCTGCCTTATCCTATTTTTAAGCCATGAGAAGGGAAAAATAAGGTAGGAAGATCCAGCAGTGGTACTTTTAGATGCTGGGAGCACTTAATGATAAAAGTTATATGGAAGAAAAAATACAGAGAGAGATATCAGGTGGAAGCAATTAAAAGTTAAAAAATGATGTCTTGCCCAACCATTTCATATCTAGTTTTCCCCCCAAATTGTCCTGGAGACAGAGCTCAAGAATCTGGATTGACACTTGTGTTGATATCACATCCTCTTTAAAAAATTTCAGGAATGGCACACTAGTTAGTTAGGTATCTTTCTCCTACTTAACTATGCAACAACTTACTCATTATGAAATAGATACTCTTAGATATACAAAATGGGTGCAAGTGAGTGTAAATATGCATGTGTGTGTGTGTGTGTGTGTGGTTTCTGTGGTTTGAGAACAAAGGATCTGCCAATGAGACAGAAACTCTGGGGTCTTGTTAGTCCCTGCATTAGTGAGAAGATGAATGGCAGGGGGTTCTTTGGACCTAATACTTCATAGCACTCAAGGCCTGTTCTGCTCTTTTTTTACCATGTGGGCTTCTGAAATGATAGATCATAACTATAGATCCAATGCATGTGGATGCAGATTGTATGCACTTAATATTTCAGGAGAAGTGTATGCAACCTAATCCAATCACTCTGAAAAATGTGGAAAATGGAAATGCATAAAGAAAGCTGCAGGCATAAAAGAGAATAAAGAAGAAATATTGGTGAAGATCTGTATGGATTAGGCAAAATATATTAATACATTCATGTAACATTTGAATATATATGTATATGCACATATATATTCTGATCTATGTGTGCTTATATATATTTAATATATAGTATACATATATATACTAGATAATTAATGTATTAAAACAAGACAAATCAGATCAGGAAATTTCTCTTTGAAGTTAAAATAGCTGCCCATCTTCTACTGTGGGTTTTTGTCATCTTCTTCATAAAGATCTAGAGAATTATAGATTTTAAATGAGACTATAGCCAAAGCTTTAAAAGTATTAGTAAATATTGGAAAGGTAGCCTACTTAGTGGATACTGTTGAATCTGGAGCCAGAGCTGGGTACATGGGTATGGATTTCAGCTCTGCCACTATTACCTCTTAGGCTCAAGCAAGTTACTTAACTTTCTCTTGGCTTCTGTTTCTTCATCTACAAAATGGGAGTGAAGGAGGGAGATAATAGCACTTACTATTTGTTGACAATATTTATTTTTGAAATACTTAGAATAGTGTTTGGAACAAATTAAGCTCTATGGTAGTGTTAGCTAAATAAATAAATACATATATACATAGTATTAATCCAGGAAATTAATCAAGAGAGATTTTGACATCTTTCCTACAAAAAGCAAAACATTGTATCCTGACGGTTTGATACTGGCAAACTACTGACTCACAGCATAGTGTAAATGTTGGCTAATGTTTCATACTCTGTCTGGATAACTTAGTCCTATGGACCTAGAGCAGGATGGCTGCATCCTCTTGGGTCTGCTTTCACGACACCAGGATGCTCCCTGACCATCTATCTGTCTCCTGGGATGAAGTTCTAGTCACCTTGTCTACCTTAGGTTTTCCTCCTCATCTTTCTCACACCACCTCATGGCTTAGCATAAATATTTTGTGGAGAAAGACACTTGATATAAATGACAGTGAGAACCACTGGATAGAATACAGTATGGAAAGTAGAAAAAGAGAGAGAAAGCCCAGGCCCAAAGAAAAATCTCAGCCAGCCACTTGGCCATGAAACAGCTGAGACAATGAGAGAGAGAGGGAGACAGAATGACTACTGTGAACAGGAAAGCTAAGACCTGGTCTCCTGGCCCGACTGTCTGAAGGCAGATTCAACAATAGCATTCATTCATTCCTTCAATAGTATTTACACTCCATAGAGGAAGAAACTAAATAATAAATGACCTAAATAAGTAAAACATACTAGGTCTTCAGTGATAGCACTAAGAGGAGAAAGGGCCAGAGGGTTAGGAAGTGGATGGGTGCAGGCAGTGGGGGTTCATACTGGGCACTCACCTGCCGTAATTTGGGACATGCCACACAGAGGGAGAGGCTTATGCTTATTAGACCACTTATCCTGATAATGCTATTAGGTTTTACTTAAATTGCTCTCATTAAAACTCCCCATGACAGAGTCCTGCCCTGACTTCTCCCTGCCATAGACCTGTTTAGAGATGGAAAGATGGACCCAGAGTCTTCTGATTCTTGGCTCCTCCCTGTGGGCCAGACTTTGCTCCACGTGGGATAATTCACTGAATGCAGAGGCATCATGAGAAACTCTGATGCAAAGTGTATCCCCAAACACCCAGAAGAGCCTTATCCTTGTCTTTCACAGTGCCTGTTTCTGATGGCCTGTTTTCTGTCATTTGGGAGGGTCTCTTTAGCAGAGAAAGAAGGCATTAAAATCAGAAGGGCATTTCCAAGCAGGGAAGCAGAGTACCCATTCTCTTCCACTCGCCTTCTTCATAATCAGGTTTCTTAGCACTCCTCTCACATTCTCCTCCTAGCTTTTTTTTGAGACTTTTTTTTTTCTAGTCTTTTTGGGGCCTGCACCTGTAGCATATGTAAGTTTCCAAGCTAGGGGTCAAATAGGAGCTGTAGCTGCCAGCCTATGCCACAGCCACAGCAACACTAGATCCAAGCCATGTCTGCAAACTACATTGCAGCTCATGAAATGCCAGCTCTTTAACCCACTAAGCAAGGTGAGGTATTGAACCCTTGTCCTCATGGATACTACTTGGGTTTGTTACCGCTGAGCCACAAGGGGAACTCTGAGACTTTTTTTTTAAGTAGTCTTAGGTTCACGGCAAAATTAGGTGAGGGCAGAGTTTCCCAAACCCCCTCACATATGCACAGCCTCCCTCATAAACAGCATCCCCCATCAGGTGGTACAATTGTTACAACCGATGAATCCACACAGACACATCATCATCACCCAAAGTTTGTTGTATGCATTAGGGTTCACTCTTGGTGTTATATATTCTACAGGTTTGGAGAAATATATAATCACATGAATCCATTATTATAGTATCATACAAAGTAGTTTCACTGCTCTAAAAACCCTCTGTGCTTCTCCTCTTCATCTCTCTTCACCCCAACTCCTCCTAGCTTTTTCTTCTCTTCTTGAACTTATTTTACCCTTTTTTCACTTTATCCTCAAAACCCCGCAGTAGTAGAAGGTTTGGGGAGCATCATTAGGTTTGAGGTCTCAGGAAGAGAATTTAGGTATGACTAGAAAAGAAGGACTGCCAGGGTAAGGCACCTCGGTCATGCCCCTCAAATGCTCACATCACAGCTGACTGAGCACATTTGTATGCAGAAGGCAGCATGATATACTGATTACAAACGGAAAGTCTGGACTCACAGTGGGTTCAAATCCGAGCCATGCTCTGTGATTCCAGGCAAGTTACTTAAACTCTCTGGTCCTCAGTCCATCATTTGTAAAATTGGGATAATGAAAATACCTACCTGGAAAGATAGTTTTTAGAATTAATAAATGAAATAATACAGGTGAAGCATTTGGAACACTGTCTGCTAAACCACTTAGTTGAAAATATTATTTTTGTTGCTATTTACATGGCCCTGAAAGGGGCAGAGACTCAGGGCTGTTGGTTTCTTTTGCCCATGCACAACAAGCCTTCAAAGCACAAGAAAATGGAAGCCAGCAGCTCTTTCCAGTAATTCTAGTGTTGTACGGTTACATTCAAGCCTGGTTCATTACATTTTTATATTTCCCCTGGTGGAGCAATTTAATAGTTGTCATGGTCATGGTGATCTTTCCGCATTGACCTAAGGTGGGGTCCCTTAGAGAGGCCAAAGACTGAAACAGTAGCGACAGAATTTAAGGCTTTTAAACAGTTTTCAGAAGATAGGGAAAATGCAAAGGGGTTTGTGCTAGAACTCTCCCTTTAGAAGAACTAGAACACAGTCCTTCAAGCTCCTGTATGTGTATCTGTCTCAAATTGTAGAGTGAAGCACATTTGGAGAGAAATCAGTCCTTTATAAACCCTCAGCCACATACTTTTAGGCCAGAAATCTGTGTGAAAAGTTCTCTTTGGAAAAGGAAAGATGAAAATAGCATATGAGAAGTGAGATCAGACTTCTTACTTAATAGGCCATATTGGTCATCCTTTGATGGCATTACAGTTCTGTTTTGAACCTTAGAATGAAAGGGAAAACTTGATGTCATAGCTTGTTCAAATAGAGTCGCTTTCATCTCATGAGAGGGAATTGGCTGTCTGGGTACAACTCGAGGATGGGGAAACAGCAATTGAACTGTGCAAAGTTATGCACGTCCAGACCATAATGGGGCTGCCAGGAGAAGGAAGGTGCTCCCAGGCATGAGAGAAGATGCCCTCCCATCAAACCTTCTGCAAAAATTGAGGATAATTTAATATTTTCTCAGGCATCTACCCAGGAATCCCGATTATGATTGACAAATAAAACTGAGAGCAATATCTGAAGAGCTTTTCAAGGGTCTTCAAAAACTTTTGGGGCTGGGCACACAAAGCCAACAAGAGCTTATGGTGGCTGTGTCTGCGTATGATGTTCACATGGATGGGAGAGGAGAAAGTTGGCTCCCCAGTGTATTCCAGAGATAGGATGGGGTGGTAGGGTAGGGTGGAGTGAGGAAGAATATTGGCTGAATCCAAACAAATGGGTTTGTATGTAGAAACAGAAATGGAATCTTGCAAAATACACTGTAAGATTTTAGTCCAGAAAGAATGGGGATTCTGGACCTCAGATTGAGGATCAGGTGCTTCTGTTTCCCTGGTGCTCTGTGGAAGCATCTCTATCTAAAAACATCCAGGGTAGGGTTTCCTGCCTGAGAATTCTGTTTCTCTCTCTTAAATATAATGATTTACCCTCCCACCTCCCATCACAACTGTTTGGACCAGGAGTGGACATATGACCAGGGCTGCAGCAGCTTCCTTCTCCCAGGAATATGAAATAGGGAAACTAGGATCTGCATGATTTTGATGTGGGGAATATGAGCTGAGTAGTCATGCAGATTTGCAGGCTAAGGCCACCATTTGAAGGCAGCAGCAATGGGCCATGTGTAAGCAGATATGTAAACTGAGAAACTGATCATCAGAGATGAAAATAAAGCACCGAAGCAAAGAGAAGCAGGGAAGAGAGAGAGGGAATGAGAGAGAGGAGTGAGAGATATGCACTTCTGCTTCCATTTCTCTGAGCAAAGCTCTACCAGTACCTATAGGTTTCATGAGATCCCCATGAAGTCTTTTAAAAACACCTACTTTTTAAGAGCATATTTATATAGACTCTCTTTCTACCACATAATTCCTAAAATAAGTGGTAAGTTGTATTAGATACACCATGGCATAGGTTTTATTTTATTTATTTTTTATTTTTGCTTTTTAGGTCCGCACCTGTGGCCTATGGAAGTTCCTAGGCTAGGGTTTTGAATCAGAGCTGCAGCCACTGACCTACACCACAGCCACAGCAATGTGGGATGCAAGCCATGCCTGAGACCTACACCACAGCTCACGGCAATGTCAGATCCTTAACCCACTGAGCGAGGCAAGAAATTGAACCCACATCCTCATGGATACTAGTCAGGTTTGTTAACCCGCTGAGCCACAAGGGAACTCCCTTGGCATAAATTTTAATACAGCTTGCTGTGATTCAAAGGGCTGCTCACCACCACATAAGGGTTTAACTGCATTAATATAGGGCAACTGTGAACTACACAGGAGTTCAGATGATGAAGAACTTGTAAGAATGCGAAAATTAAATGGTTATCTGTGTGTTAGACACTGAACAGCTCAGAAGAAGGATTCTCTTTCCAGCATTGTTACTTGAGAAGTTAGCAAGCATGTCAATGCACTTAGGTACCACAGTGATAAGCACTGTGTCAACCCAGAGAGGGAGATAAAAATCACCATGGATGATGAATGCTAATTCCTACCTTCATCTGTAGTACAATTGGCTTTAGAGAACAAAGTTAGGTATCTTCTGGTCCCTGGAGACAATCCCTCTGGATTGGGGCTTAAAGAACATTACAAAGGACTTTCTTGGAAGAAACACAGGGGATGCATGTTCTTGTCTAGCATGAAGGATCTGCTTCTAATTTACTAATCATCCCATTAAAAACCAGATTGGTATTCTGACATGTGCAGGTATAATTAATGAATAAATATGTGTGAATATCCATAAGTGACTATGGTATGGATTTAATTGTCAACATTCATTGAACAAACATTTAGGGTATGGGAGATTTGGTTTTGAGTTCTGCCACTTTATTAGCCATGTAGATGCTGTGTGAGTCTTATATCTCACATCAGTGAAAAATAGATCATAATATCCTCTTTGTTGGGTTGGTGTGAGATTTCAATGACATAACATTTGTTAAGCATAGTACATAGTAGGTATTTAAAAGTGTGCCATGGAATCTTACTCCATACCAAGACTTTCACAGATTAATCATTAATAAAATCCTAAATGTAATCATTTTAATATAATACTCAGTAGTAGATAGAACTATCTTAAAAGAATTCCTTCTAGTCCTATCTAATGTTTTACTCCCATATATTCACTGATATCTACATAAACCTAGACTACCTTAAATAAGCAATCATAGAACATGAAGAAAGAGCTCAGGACCAGCAGCTCCCATGTTCTTGCCATTATGTAGTTGGCTGGAAAGAGTAACATGGCTCACTGCAATTTTGAATATCACAGTGTTAATTAACTTTTTTGTGCTAATAAATAATAACCAAACTGGCACTTCATAAACTCTTCTCATCACTTTTCTTCTTTAGGTCAGCCTAAAGTGATGTTCTCCCCCCAACTCGGGCATCTTTGCTTTAATCAAAACCCACCTTTGCCCACCCTCCTGGAGATTACTGCTTTCTCTATTTTACATCTTCCCCATCCTCAACCACTAGCTATTTTTCTTCCCCAAATTACACCAAATCATGAATAATATGGCTGACCCTTCTTGAAAAACCACCCCACTAACTGAAAATACTAGGAAGGGATCCTCATCCTATTCTGAACTGACCAGTACCTTAGTCAACATTTTCCTGTGAACTGTCCCTTGCCGTTCAGACCAGAGGAGCTTTCTTTCTTTCTTTCTTTCCCACTCCGCGCCTGCCCCAACCTCCCCAATAACGATATATGAGATCACTGCCCAAGGATATTCCCTCATAAAAAAAGGCACCGTGGAGCTGCCAGTAGGGAGCTTCTCTCCGACAGCAGACGTGAATGTTAGCGAGACAGCCCAGCAAGGCACACACACACACTTCTAGCAGTGGCTTAAAGGATAACAGCTTTGTGCTGGGCACAGGTCAGGGGAACTTTGGTTTGGAGAACAGGTGGGCTACCTGACAACCAGCAGGCAGTCTTGCCTTTGACTACCGCCATTTTCAATCAGGATGTTTGGCAAATCATTAGTGTCTGCTAGTTATTAAACAGAGGAAAGTTCAAAAGCACACGCATGTTTTTCTCCCAGCTTCCCAGGTGGTAGCTGTTTTAAGCAGCAACCTTTTCACTTTGTGCAGCAAGACTTGTAAACTTCCCGTGGCTAAAACCGTGTTTTCTAACTGAGTGCCCACAACTGAGCTGCAGCCTCGCAAGAGTGAAAAGCCCATATGTGAATGTCTGTCTGAGCACTTGCCATTCCCTCTCCTTGCAAGTTTATTGTCGAAATTACTGAATGTACACAAATGACTGCATCTGAAGGTGAAATTTGGTGGAAAAATAAAGATATAATAGGATTCTTTCTTAAATAATTTCCTGGTGCGATGTCTGTCTGAAAAAATGAAGTGAAATTATATGATGTCAAAAAATCATGTTTCAAAATGATTGACAACATGTGAATGTTTTGCATTGTGAAATGAGGTGGAAAATTTTAATTGCATGATGGGAGGACATAATATTTATTAGAACCTTGTAACTACAGAGGATTGCAATGAAGAGGACACAATTTTAAATTTGCCGTTAATACATCAAGTCTAAAACTTAAATGAACATGCAGGAGTAAAATCCTCTATTAAAGCCTTTTCTTAGAGTGTATGATTAAGTTTTCAGATTCTAATAACTAAACAGGATCGACATGTGGGGCACATCCATGTCCTGACAAAGAGGCTCGCTAGCCTGCATTCATATTCAATTGCGAACAGTGTTACCACACAACACATGCCTGGGTCAGACAAAGATAAAACTGATCCTCAAGCGGGGCTCTCAGGAGAAGTGCTTGTTTTGCTGGATACCGAGGACTTGTAAAGAATGCAGAGAATGGGGGAAAAGACGGAAATTAAACACTGGAGTGAGAAAAAGATACGTAAAGGCATATAGGCATAACCGGCAAAATAAAGATCTTAAGCCAAATTACTTTTAACTCAACTTTTTTTTTATGATTTTTTTTTTTTCTTTTTTTGTCACCCCGTGGCCAGGGATCAGATCCAAGCTGCAGTTTTGACCTATGCCTCAGCTGTGGCAACGCTGGATCCTTAACCCACTGTGTCAGGCTGGGGATTGAAGCTGTGTCCCAGAGTTCCAGAGACACCACCAATCCTGTTGGCACCATAGCGGGAACTCACCTTTAACTCAAATGCGAATGCAAATTACTCAGCTGAGGATGGCAAAAGGCATCCACATTTGATGGTCTACTTATCAAAGGATAAGAGGACCAGGGGTTCCCACTGTGGCTCAGCGGTAACAAACCCAACTAGTATCCATGAGGATGCAGGTTCAATCTGTGGCCTCTCAGTGAGTTAAGGATATGGCGTTGCTGCAAGCTGTGGTATAGGTTGCAAATCTGGCTCTGATCTGGCATTGCTATGACTGTGGCATAGGCCAACAGCTGCAGCTCTGATTAGGCCCCTAGCCTGGGAATTTCCATATGCTGTGGAAAGACCAGATTGGGCAGATATTACGAAAATGATAACAGTGGCCTAGCTCCTCCTAGCAGATAACCTCATAACCCTCAATTCCTTAATAATAAAGAAAAAAGGGTTCTGCTTCCCCATAGGAGAGAAATGGTATTAGGGCCAAGGCGGAGGCAGACTTCCCCAGGCCCTACTCTCCCACTCTTCCATTTGACTCTCCCAGAAGTCAAGAGCTTTATTGATCAGGTTAGAGACTGTAGGATCACTGTCTTTCCATTCTTCCCCAAATACCACCACTCAAGGAAATGCTGCCTCTTAGCCTATTATAGCTGTAGCAATTAAAACTCAAAAGAGTCCTTTTCCTTTTTTTTTTTTTTTTTTTCCCAGAGGAGGGAAGGTGGAGTATTGCCAGGGACATCAAAAGTTGTAGCATCAAGATCATTATTAATATTATAAGAAAAGAGAAATTAAAAAAAAAAAAAGTTGTTAAAACACCAAGCAGAAGAACAGAGAATGATAGGAAGCATTGCCCTCTCTCCCCCTCTCTCTGAGGTTGATGCTGGTGCTTCACATGAATATGGCAAGGACATAAATCACTGAGTTGGAAATCCTAGAGGGTCAGTGAGTGGGTCTATAACTAGTGGAGCAGAAGAGGTCAGAAATTAAAATGGTTAGCAATGAGCAATAAGAAATCTGAGCAAGGCTTAAAGAGGACTTGGAAATAGATACTTTATGGCCTCCTTCTTACAGAATGAAGAGCTGAGCTGAGAGTAAAAGAACAAAGATTTGGCTAAGAAAAGAGAAAGTCACCATCTTGTGATCCATTTTTCTCTCATTTCCTATGTTTTGTGTTTTCTATTTACTCCAGTGTCACAGGTACTTGAAAGCCAAACATCTGATAATATGCACACAAATGTACTCCTTCTTTTAAAGTATCTTTGCTTTCTTGGATATGATTAGTGGATGAAAAATTCCTACTAGATAAATACAATAATATGTTCTCATATAGCCTCTACATTCATTGTTAGCCAAAATAATTTTCTATTCTGGCAGTAAGAGTAATTGTTCCAATAAAATTAACACCTCATCTCATGTGTATAACGCAAGACCCAAGATTTTAAAAATGCATCTTTTCCTTCCGAGAGAACAGAGTTTAAATAGCGTGAATTCAAAACTTCAGAGGTTTCTAAATTGCAAGCCACCGAAGACTTATCTTCCACCTGCTCATATTGTTTGCTGCATTCTGATCAGAGAGGGATTTTGTGTCTCTGAACCAACAGATATAAAGTGCACAAGAACATCACAAAGTAATTACGAGTTTATGACATCATCTTAATATTACAAGGGAGAGAATGAAAGACCCGAGAGAAACGTGCGATTTCCCTTTTGGGAAAACATTAATGGATGCTTACAATCTGTTTTCTTTTGTTTGGATGTTACAACCAATAATACACTTTTATGTCTATAAATAAAGACTAAAGTTGAATAAATCCAACAAACCCCTGAGCCTGCAGCTTGGAATCTTGATTCACATTCAAGGCCAAGATTTATGAGTCACTCGCAAAGAATAAGTTGAAGTTGCAAGATTTGGGGGGAAATTATTCCACATGGCGATTATTTGGGGGAGTGATTATGCATGCACACCTGATCATGGTGTCACCTGTTCCAGCTCGTCCGACATGATAAAACATGGCAATTTTCTCTATTTCCCTTTGCTTGCACAACAGAAACTGATGCACACAACCTCACACCATTCATTTTTAAATGCGCCTCCTTGTCAGGGACAGCCTTCGATTCCCAGTTTAGCTCTGACTTCTGGAGGCATCGTGTGATGATTTATGTAAATGTCTGGACAACTGTACAGGTAAATGAGGAACACCAATGCTAATGACCGATAGTAGAACATCGTGGATTTCTGGAAAGATCTTTCCCATGCAGGTGGATGGGCTTTTCTCTTGGATCGTATTTCCCACCTCCACCCCCACTCTCCACACACTTGCTTTACAAACTTCAAGCCACAATTTAGGGGCACTGGAAAGTCCGGGGTTCTAGCCCAATTCTCCTGGACAGGAAATGTCTTCAGAAAAGGGTGGGCTTTCCTTCCCTTCAGAGGAGCTTCCCCAGTGTTTAACTCCCCTTAAATACTTGCAACTCTTAGAGTGATGGGGCCTCAGCCACCTCCCCCAGGCAGTTCACTTCAGTGCCTAATTGCCCTTACTGGGAAGAAATTTTTTCTAATGTCTCCTAACCGACATTTTCCCCTTTCCTTAGTTTCAAGCCGTTACTTCTTATTAGACCATTCTCAACCACTGCAAGCAATCCCCTTCTTTCCTGAAAATTATTATTGCTCAAATATTTGTAGACAGTTAGCATAGGCTTCCATCTCTCCAGCTCCTTTTCCTGAAAGCTTTAAATGTTATGTTCCTTTAACCTTTCTTTATAGGTCATCTCTTCTAATCCTTTTATCTTTTTTGTCACCCTTCTCTGAGTTCTCTCTAATTTACAGTATTGATGTTCTCTTTATAATGAGGTGCCCCAAACAGTATGCCGTGCTCCATAAGTGGCTGCCAGGAGAGGCGTGATTGCAGAAACTCCATTTTCCTATAAGCAACACCCCCCTTCTATGCACTGTGCCTCAGTAGAGCATTTGTCTTTTTCACAGCTGCACTACATTATCTAAATACACTATCAGTCCCAATTCCTTCTCCCATTTGTCTCTGGAAGACATATTCACCTAATCCAGTGTTTTACTTTGCTTCCTACCCGCCCCAGCCCCCCAGCCCCCAAACCATGATTGTTCACAACTTGAATCCAAAACTCCTTGGGCAATTAAAAGAGTTTTAACTCCTTCAGTTATCAAGGCTCTAGTCTATAATAAACTAGACACAGGTAATCGTTAGCTGTGACCCTTTTATTTACAACGCCATCAGATTGGGTTTATTTTTACAGCATTGTTAGAGATTAAGAGCAAAGCTTCTGTCTTCATCACATTGGTTTTACTGTGGGTTAGGACCTACGGTGCCCCACTTCATTTCCTGAGACCCAAGCAATGAGCACAGAATCATTTCTAGTAAGTTCTGACTCTGATTAAAAAACAATCTTTATGAAATAGAAGCTAATAAAATTGCTTTCCTAATTACCCTGAGCTAGTTCATTTCCCAGCAAATATAATAAAATAGAGTTACTTGGCTCCGATTCACAAAATCTGAACCCAAGCTCATTATTAAGGCATTTAGCAAGGAAAAAAGCATGTGTGCATAAGATGCTGTCCCATCAAGCAGAATGCAAGAAACCTTTTGAAGTTTAGACCTTTGAAGTTTGAAGTTATTGCTGCATTTTTTAAATGCAGGTATTCCTGCCAGGAAAAAATATATACATTGGAGTCATTTATATTAATGGATCAGAGTACCTATACCAGTGTAATATTTGGAGGAGGTTTTTTTTGTTGAGAACAGCAAATCTATTTAAGAAAAATATTTAGATCCTTCGCATTGTACTTGCTAATCTGTGGGGCTATTATACAAGGCAGAAAGACTTTTACGTAATAGAATAGAGTAACTCATGTCCCAAGGCTATTTCTGCCATGACTTATGCCACTCACAAATCTTTTTCATCTATTTAAAACGTGAGATCCTGATGACTATAAATGTATGAAAATGTTTGGGGATTGTTTTATTTTCCTCTAAATGTCCTATCATTCATTAACATGGACACCATTTGCTAATATTTCTAATACATGCATGAATACTCCACTAACGGAGGTTTAAAATGCTCCCATTCTCAGGGGAAAAAAATACAATTACCAAAATTAAGAGATACTTTAAAGAAGAGCATATGTATTAACCAAAGGGGAGATATTAATGTGGCAGAATCAGGTAGGTCAAAGGAGGAAATCTCTCCTCTGTTCTGCAATAAGACACATGAGTTTTATGTGATATTGCCCATAGAGTTACAGCTCAGGGTAACTGTAACATTAAAGTAAATACAGCCAGGACTGACTCAGGAACAAGAGCCAACCCCCTATAGCCAGTACTAGGGATGCTAAAGTTTTCTCTCTTCTCTTTGGGTATTTGCCTGAAACCAATCTCTTCGAGCTTAGTCTCGAAAAGCTGAAACCTGGAAAGAAATTGCCTCTGCCTTCTACCAGGGAGTGCAGCTCTTCTTGGGAAAATTTGTGAAATTCCACCCCCTGGGCAAAAACCATGGCTTTTTGTCAATATGCCCCGGGTGGAAATCTGACATTTCCATAATGATATGACAGATTTCCATCTGGGAAAACTGCCTTCTGTTTTCACAATGAATTTGAAGCAAGAATGAAAAATCTTTCACTTTTGTCTATAAAACTATTTGAAAGGAAAAAAAAATCTGTACTTTTCCTGCCTTGAAATAATGGATTGGGTATTAAATGAGAAAAATCTGTAACTCTTTTGAGTTCAATCAAATCATCAGCGATACTTAGAAAGAGAGGGGAACTATGTGGAGAAGAAATCCTTCCGGACAAATTTGTTACTGTTTTTTGATAGTTACTAGCAGATGAAAGGAATAATGTATCCCTAGCAATAAGTGAATGTGCATCGATGGCAGACAGCTGGAATTTGAAAACAGACTGACATAGGGCATCCGTAAGTCTATTTTGTGAAACTGGTTCTAATTGATTTCGATGGGAGTATTGTCATATGGATTGAAAATTTGCTGAAAGATGATAAACAAAGAATTGCAATGAATGAAAAGCAAAGGGGATGACACTGGGGTTAATGTGAGTTTTGATCTCATTTCTCATTTTTAGAAATGCAACAGGAGAGGAGCAACCTGGACAGAAATGGAATATGCAAATGTACCAAATGAATGGTGCTTCAGTTGCCAATGAGAACTGAAAAATGAAATCTCCTTAGAGAGGGGAGAGGGAAATAGAAACCTATGAAGGGCCTGGAAAAGCTGGACACAGGACATTTTAAGAGGAAACTACCAAAGACACAAAATGAATAAGCAGCTCACTGGCTATTGAAGATTGATCTCCACTCAACATTGGAATCACTTGTTTTGTTTTGTTTGCAGGGGTTGGGGGGTGGGGTGGCACTCTCCTGGCCCTCCTCTTCCTGAAACTAAGTCCCTGAGTGACAATCAGGGGCTCTGGAGGGTGGGCTGGATTTTCTTTTCTTTTCTTTTCTTTTCTCTTTTCTTTTCTTTTCTCTTTTCTTTTCTTTTCTTTTCTCTTCTCTTTTCTTTTCTTTTCTCTTTTCCTTCTTTTTCTTTCTTCCTGTGGGAAGTTAATTATCCCAGACTCTGAGAAAAATAGACTGTTTTCCTTACTGCCTTACTGCCATAACACAAATGAACCTTGCACTTTCTTCTCACCACCTGAGAAGGCCATGAGCTGGTGTGGTTGCTCTGAGTGGTTAGCAGGGTGTGTTGGTGTTTTTAGTTAAGATCTATTGAGTCAGACCATCCTGCAAGTTTGAAGGCCATCGGATCGACAGTAAACACAAAACAGGACGGGGTTGCAGAAGAAATCAGAGGTGAAAGGGGTGGAGGAAGTGATCTGCTGGGGAAAGGCTAGTGCATCCCGATGATTAACACCAGGCCGGCATGCTGAGAGAAGAACGACACAGACTCGGGGTGTGTGCGGCATCCGGGTTGCCGGCACATTCTAATGAGCACGATGGTCAAATGCCCTGGGTTTGCCATATGTTGTGGCCATATGCATATCTGGTGAACCAGATGCCCTGCTTTTCTTTCCCCATATTGCACCATTTTTCTCACAGCATAAAGACAGGGCTTAAGTGAGAAGCAGGAGGGGGCAGGGGGTGGGCAATGATAGCTTGTTATTCCAAAAGGTTGTTGGACAGAAAACGTCCGTAAATCCATCCGTGTTCTGATTCTGTTTTCAAATATTTAATGAGCACCTACTAGGTTCAAGAAGAGCTTAAATAAAACCAGAGTGATACAACCGTCTGAGTTTACTAGGGAAAGGTTAGAGATACCTGTGTGCCTGAGGCAGTTTTTCTCACTAAGTCCTTTTGTCCTTCAGGAAAAGGGTATGATGCCATTTGCCATTTCTCATACTCATAGTATCTCTAAGGATGGACAGGGGATCACTTACACATGGCCATTTTTCCAATTGTTCCCTCCACCTGGAAAACTCCTTCTCTACTCCAATTTCTACCTCTTCTTCAATGCCACTCTTTGATTCATTCACTTATTAGATATTTTTAACTTCCTTCTAAACTGGCACTATTTAAGATCCTGGGGGTACCAAAGTAAGCAAAAAGGACACTCTCACAAACTTACACTCTAGTGACCCAGACAGTACTCAAGTAATAAAATAATATGTAATTATAACTTGGATCTATGCCATCAAGGCAAAGTATTAGGAGCTATGAAAGTGTGAGATAGAGGCCAGGCCCATCCTGGAAAAAGGAGGCAGCATCTTGAAGCCACCTTCACAGGGAGACCTTTCTGATCCTCCAAGCCAAGTGTGCATGTGCGCTGCTTCTCTCTTTCCGATTCCTATGGCACATTGCTAAGCCCTTAACAAAGTCCATCTGTGCTATTTAGAAATCCATCTGACCTTCCCAACTCGGACAGCACAGACTACATGTCACCCACCTTTGCATTCTTAACAGTGCTCCACACACTCAATAAATATTGATTGAAGTCTCAGTTCCTCATCAACAGAGAAAATAAATATGAATAATATAAAACATCAGGTAGTCCAAAAATCCTTATCGCTACTTTTTGCCATGTCTACGCTACCCCAAATTGCACAACAAGCTCCTGGCAGAAACGGAGCTATTCTTCTGACTCCCAATCCACTACAACTCATTGGCTTATAAGTTTGAAATGAAACTGAATTTAAAATAATTTTCTTCAAGCATCTTTTGGTTCCCCTTGAAGTTAAGTCCAGCCATCCTAGAGCACCAATACAGCAAGGCTTGGAGTTATTACTTAAGTGAATTTCTGCTACGAACCATAGTCAGCATGCTTATAAATCAGCCCTATAAACAGTCCATTACATATGGCAAATACTCCAAGACCAATTGTAAAAAGCTTGATTTTCCTTTAGCCATATGTTTTCTGAAAAACGAAAGGGTGGGGACATTGGAAAAGGCTAAGGAAAATGTCCAGAGGTTTGATTCAGGTACAGTCCAGATATTTTTATCTTTATCTTTGTTCACCTCCGTCACAGACTCAGCAGAGAGGAGGGTCTGCACACAGGGAGTCTAGCGAGGGGCCCCATGAGATCTTTTTATTTAGGATCATGGACCATGGTCGCTGAGTGGGAGTTCCTATACAGGAATGCAAGGGAAGTAATGGTAAAGCCTCAAAACAAACAGAGTGAGTCTATTTGCAGAAAAGTACAAGTTGTATAGTACAAGTCTGTTCTTTAAAATAATCTGAAGGAAGCTAAACTTAGAATGACTAATCAGGTTGCCATTCCATCTTAAATTTCCAACAGAAATTTCCATTCCTCAGGTCACTGAGTTCTGGGTGGCATCCCAGCCTAGTCCCATTAAACCCAAGTGAAGACAGGATCCAGGCCCTGGTAGCTTTGATTCCAACATTCTATCCTACAAGGAAAGGTTTCCTTAGCGAACAGGATTCTACAGATCAAGCGTTGGTCCTTTTCGTGGCAGAATCTAAAATGAGTCCTCAGTATCTTTTCTTCAGGTATTTGCAGAACGTGAGAGAGACTGCTTTTGATTTTCTGTAAATGGGTCATTTCTCAATTCCTAATTTAGAAAATTCATCCTTAATATTTTCCCGCTCTGGGTATCCAGCAGGGGGTTTGGGTGAGGGAAGTGTCAGAAGAAATATTATACCTTAAGTTTAAAAACATATTTAATTATTCACTTCTATTTTTTTTAAGGACTTACATTATGTATCAGTGTAACAGAGTTAGTTCCTGAACCCTTTCTTTGGTTTCTTAATTGGACATTTTATAGATCTGGGGGCACACGTTCAATATGTCTAGGGAGAAAAATCTAACTAGCCAATAATATCAAAATAGGACTGGAGCAAGGAAAGACTCTCTTACACCTGTAATCCTTCTGTTCTACTTTTCTACAGTTTTTTTTTTTTGGGGGGGGGTGATGAGGGAAGGAGTGAGGACCCAGGGTCTGCACCAGCAAAATAAATTAGAGAACTGAGGCAGCTAGTGTAATAATCCAGTTCAAAAAAAATTTGGTGACCTGAATTTTGCAGACTGGATGTCTAATAAGCTCTCTTACCTGCTAATGGTTCTATTCTCCATGCCCTTGTCAGCGTAGGGTTTTCTAAGTCACATTTCTTCGGTCAAAGATTTTAGGTTTGGGATCAGGTTATTAACAGTACAGTCTCTGCAAGCACAGCAGAGGAAGGAGAAAGACATGCCTTTCCCTCCACTGACAGCGTCAGGAGTCTAACAGTCAATGGGCTGCCCAGAAATAAAAGAGGACATTTCTAATGTGAATCTAGATAAATGGCCAGTTGTGTTCACGCTGCCTGTTGGCAAGCAGTCCTGTACCAAATGCAACCTGTGAGTAAGTGTTATCATTTGGAGAAAATAAGTGTATCAGTCAGGGTCCCAGCAGGAAACACAGTTGTCTCCAGATGGTTTTAAACGGGAGACTTCAAAGAAAGGGCTACTGACCGAGGAGTAAGCAGAGTTAAAGAAACAAACAAGGGATGAGGAATGAGCAGAGAGGCTGGGAGAGACTGGGGTTAGCAGGAGGCCCAAAGGTTGAGGGCATGGGGGTGGGAAATATTTTCCTGAGATTAGTGAGAGCTGGGCCAAGGGAGAGGGACCATGAAGCTGGAGCTGGAGTAATGCAGGGGTGCAGCTGCCACTAGAGATGTGCATTCAAGGAAGCAAGGGAATGGGCAGACCCCACCCCTACTCCCAGTGCAAGCCAGTGCCTTCCACTGGCTGAGTCCAACCAGGAGCCAAGGTCAGCCTCTGGGGACAGAAGCAGGATGTAAAAATCATAGCGTGAATTCAGGAGTGGGAAGCAAATGAAGCATCACTAGCAGAGTCAATAATAGTCTATAGATCATGGGATGCTCAACTATGACTTGGGCTTTAACCTACCTGAGGCACAGGCAGTAATGCCCACATCTCTGTCATAAGTCCCCATATATCCCTCAGCCAGCACTATGCACTCTCACTGTCCAGCCTCTCTCCCAATACCCTTCCCACTCTCCCCCCCATTTCATCCTTCTCCTTTAAATGCTAGTATTTGTCAAGGCTTCACTGACCTTATTGTCCTCCCATAAGTCCCAACTACCTCTACTCCTTTAAGCTCTTAGCAGAAAGTAACACCTACTGTTAGCAGTTGGTAATTCTTAAGTCTGCATTTTTTCATCCACTAAGTGAGTAGTGATTGAGCTTATTAGGTATGAGGAACTACACTTCATGCTGAGGATACAATGGTGCATTAAAAGGACAGCCCAGTAACACATACATGTATAGATTCTTTTTTCTCACATTATCATGCTCCATCATAAGTGACTAGATATAGTTCCCAGTGCTACACACCAGGATCTCATTGCTTATCCATTCCAAAAAACCAGCTATAATATAAAAAATAAAAAACATTATATAAATGGGAAAAAAAATAAATCCAGAAAAAAAAGGACAGACCCTGTACCCTAGAGCTTTCAGTCTAGTAAGGTAAACAATGGTAAGCAGAATAGTCACAAAAATATATATGCAGTTACAAGCTATGTTAATAAATAAAAAGTGCCTCGAAACTATATGGCAGACAAACCAGATCTGTAGGATATGGATGACTTTTCTCAGAAGTGATGCCTGACTTGAGATCTGAATGATGAGTTGAAATTAACTAGACAAAAGGAAGTTTGAGAAAGAGATAGAGAGTGAGACTTTCAGTGGAAATAGCATGTGCAAAGGGCCTGAGGGAGGCAAAGTTGTGTTGTTGTTTGATAAACTGATAGAAAATCCACAAAAAGGGCCATGAAGAACCAGGCAGAGGCAGGTCAATAAAGCTGAAGTCTCATTCTAACACATCTATGAGCCTTAGTTTGACCAAGTTGCTAAAAACTTAAAGTAGTCCTACTGAGAAAAAACATGAGGCTACAGCCTATTTAAGTGCATGTTTCACCACTGAAGCCTTATAAAGACCACATTCATTTCCACAAATCTCCTTTCCAATAGTCACTGATTTGCTGAATTTTGTTAAATAGCCCATTTCCCTGAGGCAGAGAAAATATTAAAGTGACAGGTCTCTGAGCTATAATATCCTGTGAGTTCCTCATATTACTTGATTATTCAAAGAATCGAGAGGCTAAAGGATTGAATTTGTTTGAAAGAACAATTAAGAACTGAATGTTATTGTTTCATTCCCTGTCTAGATGTTCTGTTTGCTTGCAGGGCTCTTTTGGTTAGTTTAGTTTGGGTTTGTTTCTGCATTTACCATGGAACAAGTTTTGGAAGCGAGTGAGAGAGGGCTTATAGGCAACGGGTACATGAAAAAGGTGAGAAAACAGTAGTGACTGCTCCCATCTTGTTCACAGCCTTGTTTTCCTGGATCTCCAAAAAACACAGCCAAGTTCTCAAACCAAAGCTGTTTATTACCTTGTGCTCCCCCTGCTGGTCCCAGGCTCACAGAACCAAGGTGTTTATAGAGGTGAGTCTCCAAATTCTACCCCCACCTCTCTGCCACTTCTCCTTCAGGCACTTGCAGCAGGCTTCCCTAGCCCTACCCACAACTCCAACGCCCATTTCTCCAGTACTGGAGCTCTCCTTTCTCTGAACCCCCAAAGCATGGATTATCTTTGACCCTTGAGGCAGCAAACATGCTTATGCTATGCTCTCTCTTCTTATCAATATATTCTCTTTGACCAGTCCAGAAATTTCTCCAGGTTAGCGACCATGACTCTGATTTCTTTTGAATTCCAGAGCACCATGCTCAGGACTAGGCACACAGAGGTGGATTAACCATCAGAAAGAAACGCTCAGTGAGCCTGAAAACAATTAGCCTTTGAGAATAAAAAATACGACCATGTCCAAGCTCTTATTTATTTATTTATTTATTTATTTATTTTTGCCCTTTTATTTAGGGCCACACCCATGGCATATGGAAGTTCCCAGGCTAGGGGTCGAATCAGAGATGCAGCTTCAGGCCTATGCCACAGCCTCAGCAATGTGGGATCCGAGCCATGTCTGCAACCCACTCCACAGCTCACAGCCTTGCCAGGTTCTTAACCCACTGAGCAAGTCCAGGGATCAAACCCACATCCTCACGGATACTAGTCAGATTCGTTACCAATGAGCCAGGACGGGAACTCCTTCAATGTCCTTTAAAAGAGAATTATCACAGACAACATAATGCATAATACTCTGTGTCACCAGATGCTCAATTAATATTTATTAGGTAATGTTGTTCCTTCTCGCTGCTTCTTCTTTCCCATTGCTGATGGAGAGACCCAAAATTTTTGATGAAGAGCCTATATATTAACACAGCGCGCGCACGCGCACACACACACCCACCCACACACACACGCACACACTTCTCCAAACTCTTTCCTCTTTAAAAGATAAAGCTCCTTTTTAACACAATGACCATTCTACGTCCAGGGAAAGACCACAGGGTTGTGCAGCCCACAAGGCTGGCCAGGTGGAGTGGTCTCCCATTTCTCTGGTTTTGAGGCCCTTCAGACTTTCTGTCCTAACCCAATACCTCAGGTTATGGTTTCTTTTTTGCTGATACAAGCTCCGGAGGTGTCCCCATGGAGATATAAAAAGGCTTCTGGTTTCTACTTAATAAGGAAACTTGAAAATATACAAGACCCTAAATGCATGGCCTCTGAGAGAATTGTCCCATGGGCCACATCAGGTGTGAGAAATAATTAGGAAGGGCACTACCATACCTGAATTAAATTTAATATTATATTTACATGCCTGCAAAATGCTGTGGCCAATCCTCAACTTTTTAAATTCTGTCTTTGTTTTTCTTCTTTTTCTTCAATATAATATTCATACAATTGTTTTGTACTCTCGACTTCCCTAGGTTTGACTATATTATTTTTTATGCTTAATCTTCAAAACAACCTTGGACAGTAAGCATGGGAGAGAGGATAAGTAGCTTGCCCAAGGTCACAAAGCTAGTTAGTGGCACCACCAAGGCTAGAATATAAATAGCCCTCTTTACCCAATTGCCTATCTTAATACAGATCTTTAGTGCCAGAAATATGAATTACAAAGTATGGGATAGCTGAGTCAGGGAGAGAATGTATCTAAGTCTTTTGAGGGCCAACAATACCTTGCTGGCCCCCAAATTATCAGTAAGACCCTACATTGGGAATGCATTTCCAACTGGAGTGCTTCTATCCATGGGGCTTGGATAATGGTACTTTCCATTTATCTGATTGTCCACAAGGGCTGAATAAGTAAAGGGATGCTTATAAAGTACTTGGACCTCCCCAAGTCCTAAGTGCAACGATGATGATGTCAGCATCCAGTGCAAGGTAGACTGCTTTACATCAAGCAATTGTAAATACTGGTGGCATCTGTAATGTCTAACTGGAGCAACTTATGGGTTCTATTCTTAACTTTGATTTTGACTTGTTTCTGGGCCAGTAAGTTAGATCCCTACCCTTACCTTAATGCACTTTTTATAGTTTAATTTCCTTTTTGTGGTGCTGTTTGGGGTTGGAATTTTTAAAAAACAATATGACTCAATTGAAATCAGATTTTTCCTAAAGAAGTCAAACAGATCACAGAAGGGCCCAGTTTGAAAACTCTGCCCAGAGCTTGTGGTCATTCCATAGAGAATGCTAGTCTTCCTTTGCTACTCTTTAGTTTCTACCTGAATGATTTGTTTTTCTCACCTTTATGATGGTATAGTATTGGTGTTGATAAGCAAAGCTTCTGTAAGTACATAAAATGTATTAGTATCACCCACAAAAACTTTGTGGGTAATTTTTTTTTCAGCCCCTATTTAGTCCTTTCTGATCATATTAATTCTACTCTTTTCCATGGTTAGGGCTGCCAAGATAAGAACATAGAGATCTGAATCTCTAAGGAAACCTGTTCATTTGTAGACAGGACCAGCCAGCAATACTTAGGAAATGGGCTTAATGACCCTTCTCTGCTGAGGCCATAGTCTATGACATCCCTGGTAAGAACATGCTTTAAGGATCTCCAGGAAATGAGTGTCCTGCACTGAGAACAAGGCATGTGCTTATGCAAAAGTGGAGAGAGTGTAGGTAGCTCATCCCTTGGCAACATGATTTCCTCCAAAGAGAATAAGACTTTAAAGAAATTGTGGGGGTGGGAAGAGAACTGGGGATGGACAGAATCCCAGGAGAAGGGGGTCAGAAGAAAGAAAAAAAGGGCCTAAAAGAAGGTCTTGCCTCTTCTGATTCACTTGACCTTAGAAATAATGCTTAATCTCCATGGGTTTCAAATTTGCTCTATCGGTAGAGTGGGAAATATACTAGAATGCATTTCATAGCATTTTTGAGTATGTCAAATGATAACATACAGAACTCAGTAGATAGATAACTTGGGGTTTGGTGGGTGGTCTGTGCCAGCTTTGGCAGTGACGACAATGCTGTTGCAGGGACAGCCCCATGACCCCAATCATCCTGGGGGCAGCAGTGGAGAAGATCAAACTAGAGAGGTGACACACACAGGGGACAAGCTCCGCTTCCAAGGCATTGCCCAGAGTCGTCTCTGGGGACACTCATATCTCAGTGATGAATTCATGACTTAATGAGATCAGACGTGCCGTATGTACACAGTGCCAATTTTTTCTTTAAAGTTTTCATAAATGGACATCAGCTTATGGAAGAAAGTTTTCTAATGCCATTAGTATATCTTCCATGCTGCACAATTAGTTGTCTGGAGGGGCATAAAGAGCTGTGAGACAATAAGGGGAATCATGGATTAACAAAAGAGAAGTTTACATCATTCCTCCTTGAATAACCATTTTATTCATTTGCTGAACCATTTTAAGAAATCCTTTCTCTAAGATCAAAAAATCTTGGAGTTCAATTCATGGCTTGGCAGTAATGAACCTGACCAGTATCCATGAGGATGTGGGTTCAATCCCTGGCCTTGCTCAGTGGGTTAAGGCTCTGGTGTTGCCATGAGCTGTGGTGTAGGTTTCAGAGGCTGTTCAGATCCCGCGTTGCTATGGCTGTGGCAAAGGCTGGCAGCTGCAGCTCTGATTCGACCCCTAGCCTGGGAACTTCCATATGCTGCAAGTGTGGTCCTAAAAAGAAAAAGAAAAAAAAAGAGTCTTGGCTCTTGAGTTGGATGGAGATGGTGAGAGGGTGTAGGGAGGAGTGAGAATTCCTTTGAATGAAGATTACTTACAGAACAAAGCTATGTTTAATTGCTCTAATTATTTTTCAGTGAAGCTCCTCAATGATGGTTAAGGATATTACCAAGAATTTTCTTCTTATGTGCAGGTTTCAGAAGAATTCAAATCATTCAAGAGGTACAGTACCATTTCCCCATTCTCCATCTAAAAAAAAAAATCCCCCAGGTAGAAGACACAATAAATTGGATTTATTCTACAGAAAAGAGACCTTCTATTTTAACTTTTTTTTTTTGTCTTTATTAGCGTTGAAATGCACCATGTACTTCCAAATCTGGCAACAGGTTTCTGACACTCAATATCACAATCTCTGTATATTAATTAGTTTTCGAGACCCCCAAGTAATAAAAATCTAGTCATTCAAGGTCGCAGTTTGACTTATTTACAATTGACAAATAACTTGGCAAACTCTGCACTGAGCCATTCCATACAATAGAGAATATATTGTCATTCAAGTTAACAAAAGAATCTTTCTTTGCCATCTCACTACAATGGCCCTGCAAATGAACATCGCCTGAATAAAATCCTAACCACATTTTCACTCTCATTAACCACAGTAGGGTAGCACACAATTTGCCTGGCTCCTGCTTAGACCACTGTGCACCATTTTAGTAGCAGCAGTTTGATGGGTTTTATGGCAGGTGATATATGGAGTGGGAGTTTCGGGAGTCGTAAACAGAAGGCACTGTGTATCACAATGTGGTTTAGGGATATAATGACTGTGTTGTAAAGCAAGGGATGACAATACTGCACTAGGCTTGGGGTACTGAACCAATAGACCCAACAGCTCAACATAATTCAAGTAAGAGTGAAAAAATCCTCTGAAGGTGTGTGTGTGTGTGTGTGTGTGTGTGTGTGTGTGTGTGCGCGCGCACACGTGCAGTGTTATAGGCCTTCTTCTAGCTTTCATTAATTACTTCGGGTGAATATGAATAGCAACTACTAAAAATGAAATAAATCTGTATCCCTCTGACAAAAAAAAAAAAAAACATTTCTCTTTCCTTCTAGCCTGATCTTTTTCTGCCCTAACCACGCTCAGTGGCAAAATAATTAAGTAAGCAGCTAGTCTTGGTACAAGGAAAGGAACAGCAGAAATTTAGAGAGATGTCTATGGAAGAGAGAAAAAGAATGTCATGATAAACTTTCTTTTCTTTTCAGGAGAACCCAGCTCTGATGGCAGAGGCTCCAGTTCTGCCTGACTTATGAGGTCCCCTTCTGCCCAGACAGCAGGGAGATTTTGAGGGTTCAGGAGGTCTCCAGATACCTTCTGTTAACCTATCCTCTATGGCCTCGGTGCCCGAGGCCCCGGCTGTCTCTAAGTCACTTCTGATCACTTTCTCCCAGAAGGCTGGGTCTGATATTCTCCAAACAAAACTGGCAACATGTGGCCTCTTTCGAAGAAAACTGTATTGAAATAACGAATGAGAGCTTGTGGTGACTAATTTGCTGTGTAGCCTTGGGCAACTCACGAAACCTCTCTGAGTCTTCATTTCCTTTTGGCACAATATCCTACCTCACTGACCTACTGTGGGGATCATGCCAGGGAATGGTTTGAAATTCTAAAGCAGACACCAATATAAATCACCATCTTTATCACCATCGTTGCCATCACCTCCCTTATCATAGCACCATCATATACAATGAGGTATTATTGTGTGTTTTGTCCTCATTACATTTCCCCTTCCTTGGTTCTCAAAGAGTAGTCAGGCTATCTGTGTCCCCTCATTTTAGCAGAGGATTGTAAAAGCTGAAAGTAGAAACTACCTGCAGAAAAATCCCTACCTCACTTTTTCTTTTTTCCTCCCTAAAAGTTTGAGCTCCCAGAGACACAGGGAAAGAAGCAAATACTTTTGAGCTGAGAGGTTTCTCAAGACTGAGAAAGGATTGGAGGGGAGTGGGACTCCAGGACTCTGCTGCAATGCAACAGTGGTGACACCAATGGGAGGTGACAGGGCCACTGGTAGGGAGTTGGCACAATGTACTAAAGAGGCTGCTCCTAGACTGGAAGGCTCCCAGTCTTGGCAAAAAATGTGGTGCCAAAGAAGCATTCGCCAGACTCAGATAATCCAATGCAGGTAAGGATGTGAATGATACTTGGGTAAGCTGACACCAGAGGGGCCTAGAGAAATGCCTTGGTCTCCATCTCTCCATCAGAATGAGCTAGAATGAATTTCTCATCCAAGTCGTGCCTATAAAACAGTGCTACACACATGTATTTGTGGCCTAAAATTCAGATCTTCTTTCCTATCACCCTGGATATTTGTATCAGGATGAGAAGCAGACCTCAACCATGGTTGAAGTTATACAATAGTAGTCTGCAGCAATACTCCCATCCGTGTTTATGTCACATTTGCCAATTACTCCTTCGAAGATTTGACACAATTGAGGACACCCAAAAAGAATAACCACAACCCTCCCCACAAACCGCACAAAGGAGGGGGTGTAAGAGCAGAGGCAGCCTCATTAGAAAGAGCTCTCAGCTTCCCAAGGGAACTGCTGGGAGCAGGACATCTCCTTTACAAAGCTCAAGTTCCAATGCACTTTTATAATATCTCTGCCGCTGCCTCATCCTGCACTGCCCTTGATATTTGTAGGACTAATGGAGACACATCCCGCGGCACCACAGCCCACCCCAGGCCTCACGTCCTGATACCAAACTGCAGCCAGGCATGTGGCCATGGTCTGCGTGGAACTGCTGGGGCTGTCACTTCATTTCCTCCTCCCTTCTTAACTAGGAAATGACTGACCCACGTGTACCACGTATCTATTTATCAACAGATCATAAGCCCAGTCTTCTGAGATCTTGTGACAGGTCCCATTAGCTGTGAGCTACCCAATAATGTGTATAATCAGTTGTTAATGGCACTATGCTATTCCGTGATAACTGGGCCATTAGTGAGTGTCAGTGCAGTCGCCCACCTGACTGATACGTGGCTTCAGAGAGGCTGCATATTTGCATTGGTGATGGTTCCCACACAGGTGAGAAGTGGGTGGGTGCCTTTCTAAATTACCCATTTTGGACACTTCGTGTCCCTTCATAGTCTATGTCTAGGATTCCTATGGCAAACAGGCTTATGGGTGCTTAGGTAATAAGGCGAAACAATATGTCATGGGAAATGATAAGACTGATCCAAAAACAAATAGATAGGTCCCTCTGATCCTCAAGGTACTCTGAGTCACAGCAAGATAACTGATACTTTGGGGACAATGCTAAAACTTCAAATTCTTCTAAAAACAGATCTCCTCAATGCCATTCTACATATAAATCTCCTGTTAGGGTCCAGCCATAGCTGTCCTCTGTAGCTGTGCAGAAACATTAACAAGTCACACAGTTTAGAATTCCTTTCTCTCTCTCTCTCTCTCTCTCACACACACACACACACACACACTCATTCACACTTCTTTTCAAAAAGAAACATCTCCACTACAAAAGCTTGGGTTCAGTTTTCCATGTTTATTCCAAGACCTCTTTGGTTTCCTTTATATGTGTTTTGCATCCATTTCACTTAAGGGACCAGGAGCAAAAAGTACGAAAAACCTACAGCAAAAGGGAAAAGTGCAAATCTCTGACATGAATTTCCCCTTTGTGCTTACTCCAAAACCCATGCCCATCACCCGGACAGGACAACCTCCAACTTCAGCCCAAATTCAGACACTTCAGAAGTGTTCCTGGAGTAGACCTTCATAGGTCAGAATTTGATTTATTTGGCAAAGGAAAGTTTCATTGAACCTAGAAATCTGTCAACTGAATCCAGCCAATGCTCAAATGATTTACATCCACTCTACGTCCCAGCTCTGCCTATCAAAGGCCCTAGAGTTTTTACTGCTGCCTCCATAAAAAAGAAATTTAGCACTAAGGACTTGCCAAAGGGTCATCGCATGTTGTTGGAGGGAAATAAAAAATGAGATATTTGTAAAGTGCAGGGAGAAGGGATGAGGCTCAGCTTACATTCTCCCTCCAGTCTGGCTGCCAAGAAACTGAGGCCTGGGTCTATTCTTTCCGGAAAAGTCATTTCCTCAGAATGACGGAGGAAACAGAGGGACTCCCAGGCCTCGAAGGGGAGGAGGATTCCTGACTCAGCTTGGGGACCACAGGGAATGACAACAGCCCTGGTCCAAATTCATCCCAGAGTGACAGGGCTTAGGCTTGGTATGTCACAATCCAGCAGAAGTGGGATAGAGAGGCCAAAGCTCTGACTGTGAATGGCCCTTAACATCAAACCACACAGTTCAGACTCCTTTCCCAAAGAGAAGTGGATCTAAGACACATTCAGAGGCATCAGCTGTACCAGCTCCAACAGAAAACAGACATCCCAGCCTAATGGCCCAACAGTATAAGGGCAGAAAAGATGAGAATGTGGGGAAGGATTCCTCCCTTGCAGTCATTCATTCATTCATTTATCAAGGAAAAATGTACTTAGTGTCCACTTCATCCCACACACCGAAGCTCAGGATGCAGAGATGAACCAGTAAAGCTGCAGCTTCTGCATTTCTGAACCTTGTAGCAGAGTGAAGACCCCTCAGAGTTTGAAAGGTGAGCTCAAGGGATAGGACGAATTAGGGAGGATCTAAGCCTTCACAATAAGACGAGGCGGCTGTCAATACCTCTTGATGAACTTACAATGTTATACAATCCCACATCCTGGTTCTGCCTGAATCTCTGCTTGTTCATGAATGTACTTACTTATTTAATCACACATGCATTTATTCAGTCAACCAATATTTATTGAGGACCTAGTATTTTCTAAACATCATGCTTACACTCTAGAAGTATAATGCTGAGCAAAACCAAACATGATTCTTGGCTTTGTGGACCTTATTAATAGTTAACTGCAAGTAAATGTAGAATTTCAACTGCGTAAATGACATGCAGGAGAAATTCACAGTGCTCTGTGAAAGCCTGAAACAGGGAGGAAGGGTTGATCTGATCAGGGAGATTAAGGCTAATTTCCCTGATGCTTGACTTTGGGAGGATGAGAAGGTGTTTAGTAGGCAAAAGGGGGGAAGGAAGAGTGCTCCAGGCAGAGGTAACTGTAGCCATCAGAGTGGGGTGCTCTGTGGTCAGTAGCAGGACTAAAGTAGGGCCAGGGCTGCTGAAGCACAGCATGAAGGAATGCCTGGAAGAAGACATGGCTGCAGAAGATACATGAGGGTTGGATCACACTCTTCAGGAATCTTGATGCTGTTCTAGGAACCAGGAAAAGCTTTTGCCACATGACCATATGTGATTTTAGAAAAAGTCCCTCTGGTTGCAGGATGCAGAAAAGAAAGGAAGGAAGCCAGCATGGATGCAGTGAGATTAGTTGAGAGTCTTTTATAGTCCAAGTGAAAGATGATCTGACTTGGTTAAGAGTAATGCTGGAGGTGGTAATGGGGAAAAAAGTGAATGCAGAAGACAAAAGCAAAAGAGATTTGGATTTGATATGGGTGAGGGCTCGTCTAGGTTTCTGGTTTGTGTAACTGGAGGGACAGTTGCCCAAACCACAGTCTGCACTTGTGGTCTTGACCTGTGTTCACCACCACATCTCAGGCTGCTTGACTCTTCTCCAAACTGTATACGCTCAGTTCCTCACCTTCAACTGCAATAATGAGCCAGCTGGTCTCAACCTTGACCTTATGGATCAGGTCTCCTGATAATGCCCTTCAAAAATCCATCTGGCTTCACATGCCATGACATCCCCACGCTTCTTGCTGAGGCCCTGAAGCATCCTTCACCCCCATCCCTCTACTCCTGTCTCAACAAGATCTTTCCCATGCAAGTTGCTGTATGTCCTGCCACTCTTGTTAAAAGAGCAGGCAAATACTCCCTCATGGCCATTTGCAGAGATTTATTCTTAATAGATAATATTGTACTTTCAGAGCTGGACACAGAAAAAAGAGTCAATTTTCATTTACGCAATAATGGAGGAATTATTAATGGTGCAATTCACTGAACTACTATTTATTGAACACAACACTATACACTTTATATAGTTTAAACTACTTAAACTTCACAATAATGCAATGAAGAAGATATTATGATTATTATCCCCATTTTACAGATGAGGAAACCAAGGCATAGAGAGATTAAATTAATTAGCCCAAGGTCACACAGCTGATAAAGGGTAGAGGTAGCATTCAACCCAGACAGTCTGACTTGAAATGGTTCTCTTGGCCACTTCCCACTAGTGCCTAAGACAGGGATTCAAATTTGTCTGGCTTAAAAACCCATGCTACACATACATGTGCACAAGCCCCCAAACTCAGAATCCTGGTTACAAGTCTTGAATCCCTCTTGATCCAATCATATTACCATCATTACAAAATGGAAGGATTCATCAGGTAACCTCAAGAAATGAAGACTGCACTGCGAAGAATCAAAAATTGAGTGTCATTTATTTCTAATAAATTTCTACTTCCTTCTTGTATAGATCTTTGCTATGGTTATCGCTCATTTTCTTTGGGAAACTGGATTCTGTCAGTTACTATGAAATTATGCAAGGCTGTTCATCCCTCACACCATATAACTTATATGTATTTGGCCTTGGCTTGCAGCAGCTTGATGTGGGACCTTAGTTCCCAGACCAGAGATTGAACCTGGGCTGCAGCAGTGAAAGTGCACAGTCCTAACCACAAGGCCACCAGGGAACCTCTGACTTAACTACTTACTGGCCCATCCCTCCTTCTTGCTTGTTACTTTTTAGATCTCAAGGCTGCTACTAGTTCTCTATCTCACAGATTTCTTCCCTTCATGGAATTTGCTGCTATTAAAATGTTGTCCTCTTTTGGAAATATCAGCGGGCTTTTTTTCTAGGAAGAAACATACTTCTTTGAGGAAGAGGATAGCTGCCCTCTTTGTCTATTGTACTTTGTATTCTGTAAAATAAATCATGGCAAATTGGGGGTGACTCTCCTCCACTCCAACAGAGTAAATTACATGAGCTTGAAGACATCTAATCATTCTGCATATTAGATTACTGTTAATATTAATAAAACAGCAAACATTGCTGCACATTTTACAACATGCTAGGCATTGCGATGAGTACTTTGCAGCCACTATCTGACTTAATCTTTGCATCAACCCTATTTGCTAGATATAATTAATATAATTTTATAGAAGCAGAAACTGAACTTTAGAAAGATTATGCAACTTTACCAAGGACACATAGGTCAAAAAGTACAAGGTCAAGACCTGAAGTCAGGTCTCTTGGGCTCCAAAACCTTCATTTATCCATTATGTTAGACAGCTAGAAAATCATTTGAGAAGTCAACATCAACAGAAGCTTATTAAGAATTTAGAATCTCAGACCCATCTCCAAACCTACTGTATTTTCACAAAATCCTAGGATGATCTGTATGAACACTGACATCACAGAGATATGATACTAATCCTTATCGTTTCCCAGACTTCAAGCTTCAGGCCCCTTCACTGTCCAAAATTCACTGAACAACTAGAAAAATAACCATAAGACCACCACTCTGTCTTACACTGGTGCCCACCCCAGGGTATCTATGCAGAAGGAATTAGAAGAGTACATGCTGGATGAACTGAGCGTCTGTTCAGACCATCCTCATACATCACTGTGACCATTCCCAAACCTTTATAGTTGTATCTTCTGTACCTCCAGCCACACTTCCCAAACCTTTAGGTGTAAACTTGTTTCCAGGCAGTCTTACCAAATCCATACAGTTTGTTTTCAGTATTTGGTACCTTCCCTTCTCTTATCCTTTTCCACAACACTCTTCCCTAATATAGAAACTAGGCTTGGCAGATAAGGTGCAGGATGCACAGTAATATTTACATTTTAGATAACAACAACAAAAATTTAGTATACACATGCTCCATGTGATATTTGGGACATATTACACAAAAAAATTTATTCATTTTTATCTTAAATTCAAATTTAAATAGACATCTGTATATTTACTAGGTAAAACTAACAAAAGGTGAAAGGCTTATGAGGAATAAGATAGTCACAAGAGGGAGTTCTTTCTGCAGTGCAGTGGCTTAAAGATCTGGCATTGCCTCTGCGGTGGCACAAGTTCAATCCCCAGCCCAGTGCTGTGGGTTAAGTATCTGGTGTTGTTGCAGCTGTGGTGTAGGTCACAACACAGAAGATAATAGCCCAGAAGATAATAACAGTATGGACCTTGCAGAATGTTATGCAGATCAAATGATATAATGCCTGAAAGGCAGGTAGCACAGCATCTGACATATAGTGACTGATCAGAAACTCTAAGTTGTTATGACAGGTCTGTTTCTCCGGGTGTATCCACACCCATGCCAAGCACACTGACCTGCCACGTTGCTGATGTTCAGCTTGAGCCCTAACACATGATACCAATTCACCTTAGATCAGCCCCTCACCAACATTCCATGTAATCCCTTCACTTGGCCACTGCCCCTGAGCACTATCACAGTCTGCCTCTGGGTCTGCCATATTTTATGTCTCTAGGCAGGTCCTTAGAGTGGCCAGCTCCCCTCTGCAGGGCACCTGGGAGTGGCATTAACTCATTCATGACTTCTGTCACCCCTTCATGCCCACATTCTCACCTGATTCCACCTGGCACTCCATTACTGTCTTGCTCCAGATTTCCAAGTCTCATGAATCTCCATTGGAAAAAGAAATGAGCACTCTTTCTAGCTGTGCCAATTTGTTGGGGGACATGGAAACATCTCGCAGAGATGCATGGGTTCCCAGTAATCTTGGATTTTCAGTTTTACTGGGTCCAAGATATAGGGGTGTTCCCAGGTTACAGGTCAGCTAGGTTTTAATAGAGCTTTTTTTTTGTCCTAGAACTATGGTCCTTCACCAAACAAACTCCCTCTGGCTAAGTTGTACCACTTCTACCAGACTTTCTCATTCTGTGTGTGTGTGTGTGTGTGTATGTATGTATGTATGTTTCTCTTAAAGCCCCACCATCCTCTGCGGTTTGGCATCTGTTGGAACCAACCCACTCAAGTTTCCCAAATACGTTTGCATGAATATGAGCCCCAGGGATGCAAAGAATTTACATTCCTATAGACCCATGTAAATCTGTGGATGGTCAGAGCCTTCCCAGGTGATAAGTGTGAAGGCATGCTGGTTTCAGGGTCACAACACCTATACACAAGTCAAAACACACTCCAGCCATGACCTCTACTAGTCAAGCATGGTTTCCATATTATAGCTTATAAATTAACTTTCACAACCAATTGATTTAAAATATTAATGCACTCATCTGGATTAAGAGCATACCATTGAAGGAGAGTCCCCAGACAGGAACCCCGGAATTGAATACCTGCTGCCAACCTCATGAATTTCCAGTCCTAGCCCTCGACTAGCTGGCTAAGTTGGCCCTGGGGTAACCCTCTTCACATCTGTGGGCTTCAGTCTCCATCATCCGAACAAAGCGTTAGACCATACTATGCCTGTGGGCTGAACCTGGCCTGCCACTTTTTTTCGAAAGTAAAGTTTCAGGGAACACAGCCACGGCTCACTGTACGTGTACTGTCCATGGGTGCTTTCTTGCCACAACAGCAGATTTGAGTATTTGTGATAACAAATGCTGACTGGCCTATAAAGCTTAAAATATTTGCCAACTGGCCCTTTAAAGAAGTTAGGTTACCCTTGGGTTAGATGATTGGTAAGGTCTCTTCAAACAGTAATACTGGGATTCTCTAATTCTTATACCATATCCAGCTCCATTATAACTTGCAATATTTAGGGGAAAATATATGGGAAAAATTCATCCTGGGTTAGAAGGAAGAGTACCTTTCAGAAGCAAGAGAAGCCTGAGATGGTTGGAGCTATTTAAACTTTTCAAGGAGACCTTATGTTAGATTGTGTGTGTGTAAGAGGAAGAGAAAGCTCTGTGTATCTACTTCCGTTCGTATTAATAGAAGGCACATAGTTCCTTCAAGAGGGAAAATATCTTTCAGAAAGAACAGAATTTGCTCTAGTGGATAACAAATAGTTGGAAGTTTTCTCAGTGAGCAACCATTGTATCTGATTTCAAATTCCCTTTTCAAGCCAAAGAAAATGATGATGATCTCTAAGCCATCACTGTTTTTTTGACACAGACCTGAACTCAGCATTCTAAACAGAACTATGCAGAATTGGATTACATTTCATCTCCCTCACCCATCCATCTTCCCTTTTCCTGCTCATTTGCTGGGGCTGCAGAAGTATTGAGTGCTCCGGGACAGACTTGGTTTTCCAAACCATGCAAGTCATTATGAATGGCCTTGTGTCCAGGTAAAGGTTAAGGAAGTCTTTTGTTGTTCTAGTTTAACTTGTCCCTGCCACTGCAGCCTAATCATTCCACATAATAACAGGCCTGATACACAGGCCTGAGTCAAAGTCACAAGTCAATAAATCCATTCCTTCCTCTCTTTCAGGCAAAGTGTTGAATAGTACTGAGTGTGCAGTGTCACCAGATCCCGTAGTCCATCACATCAAGGTCATCTGGTATACAGCACATAAAAAAAAAAAAAACAACCCAACAACTTCCCTTCTTTCCGGTGCCTCGCACATCCGAGAGAAGCATCTCTTATCCCACACACAAGGGTGGATGAGGGAGGGGTCGAAAGGCAAAGATCGATCACCCTGGTTCACAGAATTCTGGAGTCACTGAAATTGCGAGCCATGGGTCCGAGACATCAACTACCTCTGTTGCTCTTCTCATTTCATGAACACAGAAACTGATGTCAGAGAGGGGAAGAGATTTGTCTAAGATCATGCGGCCAATACTTTTTACAGCTAGGGCTGGAACACAGGTCTCCTGACTCCCTGTCCAGTGCTCATTGTCTGCTTTGAACAGGGAAGATGGGGATGGAAAGAGAAAAGCGGACCTTTTTCTAAGAAGAAAACACTAGCACCCCCGCCCTCAAACACAGAGTCCATTCTCTGCACTCAGGCAATGCCCCATATGTAGATAAACTGTGTGAAGTGACATTCTGACTGTTTCTAGAGGAAAAATATCCAAATATCTAAAAGCCTCAGTTTCCTCATCTATAAAATGGAGACAATGGTGTCTACTTCAAAGGGCTGTGGTGAGGCTGCAAAGTGTAGGACAACACCTGACTCATGGCGATGGCTCAGTAAATGCCAGCTTTTATTGTCACCACCATGGACAATGACAGCTGCTGTGTGTTAGCCCACAGACAGCTGCCTAGCCAGCCCCTCTCTTTCTGCACCAGGCAGGCAGGCTCTCAGCCGCTCCCGATGACACAAAGTATGGCTCACCAAATTATCTTTTCACCTCTGGTGTGAAAATATAACCTGCTGATAGAGGATCCTTGGAAGTTCACAGTCCTGAGTTACAGTTTGTTTACTTTGCTAAGGGACTTCCAGCTCTTCCAGGTTCATAAATTCCTGGTGGTGGACGACGGGGGAAGGATTGTAAATTAACTTGAATAATAGGACCACGTTTGTGTACCTTCCAAAGGTTTAAATTGCTTTGAAAGGGAAAAAAAAAAGTTACACTTCTCATCTGCTGTCTCTGTTTTCCCCTTAATTAGCAGTTGGATTAGGTACCCTTGGAAGTGAGGGATTAAAGGAATGAAGGAGAGATCTGAACCAAACGTCAAGGATTTCCCCCAGGGACCTGGAGACCATCTCTCTACCGCATCTCTGAAATGGATTTAATAATGTAAACCTGATGCCCAGATCATGCCAAATACATGTTTCTGCTTGGCAAGGCCTGGGGTTCTCTGGCATAATCACCACCTATTATTGCAATGACCTTGTGAAAAGGGCACATACTTCAGGGGCAGGGAATGGGGCTCTGCTGAAGAATTAAGAATATTTGAATCCTGTCTAGCACACTACAGGCACATAGTAGGCATTCTTTATAAACTTCTCATTTCTTCATCAATCTCTTCTTGCCCATTCTTCCCAGTTCTGAAAGCCCCACCTTAGAGAAGACTGCTGAGGCACAGGACAACCACTGGGAGTCAGCTGTGTCCTAAAGAGTTCAAAGGTCTGGCTTCCAGGCATTGACCTTGAGCCAGTCTGAATTGAAGAAGATATTTATTCTCAAGATGTTCTGAGATATTGCAAGGATGAATGTTATAATGTCCATAAATTCTGCCTAATGTCAGCTAGCAAAATTCACTTTGTCTGGCTACAAATTACAGCATAAGAGTTATCATTGACACCAGTTTTGAAAACAATAATATGCTGGCTTAATAACTTACTAAGGGTTCTTGAGTCCCACTCCTCCCTATAGGCATTGTCTTTTATTCTCCTTCCCTTTTTTTCATATTTAAAGTTGATCTTAAACTAAAAACACATAGGAAAATAAACACAATTAGCATTTATGGATGATCTTAATTACCTTAAGTTTTAAAGAATAAATACCTACTAGTATAAAAATTTCAAAGAAAATTCAAAGTCTCATCAAATGGTCTTACTAAATAACTTCATAGATTTTTGCACAAAACCTGAATACCTCAGACACATGTGTTGTTGATTTGCACAAACTGAAATAGATCTCAAAGTGGAGAAGAGAGTGGATCATCAGGTAGCTAGCATCACCCAATACCCAAGAAAATGGTGTTCTGAAGAGGAAAGACCCATCCTTCCAAAGAGGTGGGTTTTGTTTTAAATGTATGAGTATAGAAATCAAGGCAATTAACTATTAATGGGGTGACTAGTTTATTCAGGCACAGTACTATGCAATTTGTAGGCCCCAGTTCATTCAAGACACAGCACAGACTAATGGTTAAGAGGTTATCCTCAGGAGCTAGACTACCAGGTCTGAATTCCAACCCTACCACTTCCTAGCTTGTTTATTTTGGACCAATTAACTAAATTCTTTGTGACTCAGTTTCCTCATCTGTAAAATAAGCATAACAGCAATTCCTAACTCATAAAAAGGTTATGAGGATTCAATGAGTTACCACAAGTAAGGAACATATAACAATGTAAGGCTCAGAATAAGCACTCAGTTATAATGTACGCTATTATGGATCCTTATATCATCCCTATGATGAAGCTGTAGTTGAAGGACTGAGCCTCAAGGGTTTCAATAACCTGGCAGGTCCAGTATTATCTATACTCATGCAGCTAGCTGCTGACTCCTTTGCCAACATATTCCCTCAGGTTTCCATCCCTCTCTGACCCTAACTGCTATCACTGAGCCATCTTCTCAAAATTTAGACGCCCACTCCAAAGACGCTTCTCTGATCCCTTTATCTACCCCACCAAAGAGTTAAGTGTCTCTTTCTTGGGAATTCCATAGTACCTTTCACACTCTATTGAAGCTATAGCTTTAATGTCTATCCCCTCTACTGGTATGCAAGCTGCCTGGCATCAATAGCTTCTAGCATAATGCCTGGCATATAGTAGGCACTTAATAAATCTTTGCGTGTTTTTTTTTTTTTTCCTTTTTATAGCCACATCTGTAGAACATGTAAGTTCAGGTTAGGGGTCAAATCAGAGCTGCAGCTGCAGACCTGTGCCACATGTGCAACCTATGCCACAGGTTCTGGCAACACCAGATCCTTAAACCACTGAACAAGGCCAGGGATCAAACCTGCATCCTCACGAACACTACGTCAGGTTCTTAACCCATTGTGCCACAACAGGAACTCCTAAATCTTTATTGAATGAAGACAAATAATGTAAAGAATGGCAAAACTGGATATCAGCTCTGACCTATTAGGCCCCACATTCCAAGTTCTTTCCTGCATGGTTTCTGCTCTTTCCAGCAAGTTTTCTGCAACTATGTATGAAAAATGTTAGCAAAAGATCTTAGAGCAGACGTGCTGAAAGAGTTCAGAGGAGAGTGCCCAAAGTGTGCCATGAAGTCAAGGGGCACTTCATAGACAATTCAATCTAGTTCCTGAAAGCGTTGGAATTAGCACAGGCAGAAGTATGAGGGAAAGCATCTACACAGGGAGAGGTGGAAAAACGCAAGACAACAGGAGAAAGATGGTGCAGAGATTTGGATCCTAGACCAAAGAAAAGAGAAACCTCTGGATCTTGTTCCTCTCTGGTATTATCCTTCATGACCACAGAAGCATCATCCTAGAGATTATGTAGACTCACCAGGGATATTTTCAACCATTTGTTTCATTAGAAAGGAAGTCTTGTCCATGAGATAGAATCAGACAGCCCTGGATTTGTACTCTAGTTTCAATTGTTAAACAGCTCAATGGCATCCTACCAGCCTCAGATACAGATATCTACAAAATATGTATATACTACTTACAAGGTTATTGAGTAAATTCAAGCTAATGTAACACTGCAAACTCATAGTAGGTGTTCAGTGAATGTTAGGTGCCACTCTCAGCCTTAAGTGGCAACCCACCCAGATGCTGAGGAATACTGGTGAATCCACATCACAGTCATATCCTCTGTATGAGGATATCATATCCCCTTTCACATCTCTGTGATCTCTGTACTAGCAAGACTGTTTATAGTTAAGTGTTGTACCACCCCAACAAAGTTCTAGTCATCATCACACCAGAGGTTTATCTGATGGAAAGGCAGATTCTCATGAAACCATGACTTGTCCCTGAAAGAAGGGAAAGGGCAACTTCCTTTCTGCTCTCCACACACACGCACCGCCACCACCTCCCAAACCAATGGTCAGGAACAGGGAGCAAAATCAATACTAAGTCCCTCTCTGTCACTGTTTCATGAGGCATCTCTGTGTGCATATATTTTGTACCACTCGCCAGCAAACAAAATGGAGTGGTGTAGTTAATTGAAAAACAGCTCTGCCCTGCCTGCCATAATTGACATTAAGTACTGTTTGGGGTAGGAAATCAGCCATTTCCAATTGATATTAAACGGGAAATCATTTAACATCAATGGATATAAACCAGGCGCAATTGTGTTGAATTAGGGAGAAACGCTTTGGCTCATGTTAAAAAATGTTTCTGTGAAGTGGGATTTTTCAGAGTAAGTGAATATTAAGTCAGCTTAATACCTGTATTAGGAAAAAAGAAGAAACCACTTCTCAGTCTGCCCTCGGGCTTGGAAGAAAGCTGCCAAATGCTGTTTTGGAAGAAGCCATGTTCTAAGGTGGTCTTGTCTTTGAAAAACAATGTAGAAAGAAGGTATAATCTGGGAGAACAGATGAAAGGAGGAGGAGGCTCTCCTGTGAGTTTACCCAACACTGTCTGCCGTTAGGGGAGAAGTTGGAACCCCATGAAGGGGTGCAGATGGGGAATCTCTAAGCCTCCCTCTGAGAAGGGGCCATGGGGACCAACCGTGCCCCCATAGATGTGAAAGGGAGGAAATGCCATCAGTTCTTCCCTCCCTTCCGAATTCCCTTCTCTACTGTGAACAGGCATGTGTTGGCAGTAAGTCCACGGCTTCTCCCAGTCTGTGACATCATAACACATGAACTGTCCTAATCAAAGCAGTACAAACACCTTTGTTCATGGAATTAAGCCTGATACCTTCTCACCCGGGGCTTTAAAATCTCTCCATTATTCTCCATATAGGATAAACACCAACTCAGACTTGTGACCATCCACTCCCTGCAAGAACAAGGAAGAAAGAAGAAAGAAGAGGGAAGTAAGTGAAGAAGATGACTGCAACGAAAAGATGAGGGCCTTATGGGTAGGGAAGAGAAAAATGGACTGTCTAGAGGGGAGAGGGAAACAAGAAAGATCTGAAGACCCAAGTGGGCCCCTTACAGGTATTCAGAGAGTCCAGTGCTCCTTTTTTTGTATATGAGGAAACTGAGTCCCAAGGAAGTTCTGTGACATGGCCCAGGCTACAGGGCTACTTAGGGCCAGGGTCTGGTCTAGAACTCTACTGACTGACTGTCCATCTTTAGCACCTCATGCCATCTTGAGAATAAAGAAATTACCAGAGAAAAAAGAGAAGGGGGAAGGAGGAAAAACATAAAGAAGGAATAGAAGAAAGGTAGTTTTAGAAGCATGAGGCTAGAGGATCAGCCTCAAGGTTCTATTTTAGGAGTAAGTTTTTAAAATCATACCCATCTCTGATGGAATATGATGGAGGATAATGTGAGAAAAATAATGTATTTTATAAGTATGACTGGGTCACTTTGCTGTACAGCAGAAATTGACATAACATTGTAAATCAGCTATAATATTAAAAATAAAAATCTAAAAAAAAAATCATACCCATATCTGAGTTGACACTACCATGTATATTTGGCATTGTCCAGGACACAGTTTGTCAACCCTGAGAACCTACTGTCTGGAATGGTGACAGTTATAGATGCAGGCCACTGAGGGTCTGTGCCTCCTTGCCTGTGAGATTTCCATGGTCAGAGCTTTACATCTGTGACATTTGTGTGGCTAAAACAGCCAGCCAGGTTGCATTCCAAAGAGAACTCTCTCTGTGTGAGTCCAAAAACCATCTCTGAGACCATGCCCTTTCGAGTGGTTCTTACATAGAAATGAAATTTGTTTCCTCTCAGATGAATAGGCTACAAGAGAATTTATAAAAGTTATGCGTCTCTATTTTTAGTTCCATACTCTTTTCCATAGTGGTTGCACTAATTTACATTCCCACCAGCAGCATAAGAGGGTTCCCTTTCCTCTACACCCTCTTCAGCATGTATTATTTATAGACTTTTTGATGATGGCCATTCTTCTGGCTAGTGTAAGGTAGTACCTCATAGTAGTTTTGACTTGTATTGCTCTAATAATTAGTGATGTTGAGCATCTTTTCATGTGAGCATCTTTTCATGTTATGCTCCAGCAAGCCTACTCCTGCTCATCTATCCAGAGAAAACCATAATTCAAAAAGATACATGCAATGTTCATTGCAGCACTATTTACAATAGCCAAGACACGGAAGCAACCTAAAGGTCCATCAACAAAGGAATGGATAAAGATGTGGTACATATATGCAATGGAATATTATTCAGCCATAAAAAATAATGAAATAATGTCATTTGCAGCAACATGGAAGGATATAGAAACTATCATACTAATTGAAGTTAGTCAGACAGTAAAAGACAAACATCATACGATATCACCTATATGTAGAACCTAGAAAAAAAGGGGTGGGGTGAAAATGAACTTAATTGCAGAGCAGAAACCAACTCTCAGACTTTGAAAAACTGTGGATACCAAAGGGGACAGGTGGGGGAGTGGGAAGGATGGACTGAGGGTTTGGGATTGTCATCTGCACAATGAGGTATATGGAACGATCAGCCAAAGAGACCTGCTATACAGGGAACTCTACCCAGTGTTCTGTGATAACCTATATGGGAAAAGAAACAGAGAGAATGGATATGTGTGTATGACTGGGTCACTTGCTGTACAGTAGAAATTATCACAGCCTTTTAAGTTAACTATACTTCAATAAAATTTAAAAAAATAAAAGTTATGCATCTCACAAACACCTCCTCTAACAGGAGGCAGCTCCATCGATGTGTGGTGAGCAAGATAAGTAAAACTCTCAGACTGAAAGATGGGATGGGAAAAACTTCTTCATAGCCTGTCCCTTTTTGTTAAATACCCAAAGCTAGTTCTTTCCTGGTGCTGTGCCCTAAAAATGGTGCAACAGATAAAAGTCAGCTTGCAGAAGAAGCTCCCATTTTCTCTTACCTCGAAGGAGATGGAGGAATAATGGGGGCTCAAAATGCAATCAGCAATATATGTGCTGGGGTGAAGCATGTAGAGGGCTGAGGAAGCTGTTTCAAGTTTTATTATCTTGGCTTTCTCTCCTTAGGCCAGTGGCCTTTCCCAGATTCTTTCACAACTGTGTGTAGAATGGCTTTGACTCCTGGCTCTCTCACCTGTGTGACAAATGGCCAGAATATACTTGGCTATACTATGACCCCCTGGTTTGGAAAGGGAACACCCAGCAAGAAGATTATGGCTATTTCTCCAACTTTGTCAAACACCCTGCACATGTAAGGTCAAGGCTAATTTGTTTATTCATTTACTCATGAAATCAGTCAGCAGGTATGGCTTTTAGCATATATTCTCTATAAGACACTGTGTTGCGCCAGTGCATCCAGAGATGAATAAAAACACATTTGCCATCCACTGCCCTCAAAGAACTTGCCAACATAGAGATTTCATTGAGTCTTACTCCATGCCCAGTCACCACACCACATTGACAAAACTGCCTCACTTTCTGTATCAGCCTTATTTCAATTTCTAAAAAGCTGATGATCTCTCTTGCCACAGGACCTTTACATATGCCATTCCACCTTTCTGGAATATTTTTCCATGCTGCCTTCTTTCCTCTCTTCCCTAGCTAACTCCACCCAGTTTTCAAATCTTGATTCAAACATCACTTCCTCAAGGAAGACTTCTCTTCACTTGCAGCCTGGGTCAGCTTTTCTTGTTTCATATCTCCCCTTTCCTTCTCATTTTATGATTATACATTCATTCATGTGTTACTTAATGTCTGTCTTTAGATCTCCACTAGCCAGTGAGTTAGTGGTTGGTGTTGACAGCAGTTTGTGGCAATTTGTTGCAGTAGCCATAGGAATCTAATATAATCTCCCTAAACCTTACGTTCCTCATAGGTAAAATGGAGACAATGACACATACTCTATAAGGTTGCAGATCTAAGCAAATCAACAAGGTATTCAAGGTATGACCCAACTCCAATCGTCATATCTATTCAGGATGAAAACATTTACATCAAAAGTGAAGTTTCTATCAATCATCTGGTAGTTGGATCACAACTCATTTATCAATAGCCTAAAAATAAGACATTCCAGGCAAACGATGACTCTTTTTCCTTTGTGACTCAGATGCCCCAGTGTCATTTATACTCTTCCGTATGTCCTCAGGAAAGCCAGAGACATGCAGGTGAAGGAAAAGATCAGGCACTCCCTCTTAGTAGTCCCAGAAAGCAGCCCAGTGTCTTCCACATAGTAGATGTTCATTGAATAGTTGGTGAGTAAATGAGGTCTGGGTCACTGTAGGTTAGACAGACTCACTCACTAAATACAATAAAGAAGGATGAAGTTTTCAGAATTAAGAAATGATGAATACTTACTACTTATCCATATAAGCAGTGGACTCCATCCCTGAACCATCAAACTAATGATGATGATATCTGCATAAACTCCTCTTGCCCAGCATGACAAGGATCCCTGCCAGCATCATGCTGGCTCTAATATGATCAAGTAAGGGCCTTTCTTCATATATGTACACACACACACACACACACACACACACACACACACACACACACACACATTTGTATTTAAAATTTAGCAAGAGATATTCCTTAAGGACTCCATATGACTCTGCATCATACACACCTAAATATTGACAGGTTTTGTGTATATTTTAGCTTTTAACTTGGAATGAGGGCATAATGGGAGTTGATCTCTAAAATCAAAGAGGTAAATTTCATTCTGAGAGTGATACTCATTCAAGAGATTAATGTAGATTAAGCTAAAACTAAGTTCTATGACTCATGTCCATTTTCACAATTTCTAACACAATATCTATCTATAGGCAGTAAGTGAGCTATTTTAAGAGGTGTGCATATGTGAACATAGGTTAATTTCTTTTGATAGTATTTTCAGTTGATTTAAATGTGTTGAAATGATAATGTTAGTAATTATAACTACTATATAATATTAATGATAAATCTTTTTTGAACATTTGAAAGATACTTTTATAACCATATAAATATGGATTACTAAGACCACAGCCAACAAAACAAGACCAAAAGTTCCCATGAATGTCTGTTTGCAAGAAGAGAGGTTGTTTTCTTGCTGTTTAATTTTAGGGCAAATAATAGATGCTGGCTGATTTGAAGCTGGGTCAGCATGCATAAGCCCAGACAGGGAGATGAGGAGGCTTTAATTTAATATTCTGGAAAATCTCAAGCTCTATTTTAGGGATTGCTGTCTTAGAAATTCAGAATTGCATGATTCTTAAAGATTTTATATATATATATATATATATCTTTAAAATATATTAGGAAACATAGAGGAAGCACAAAACACCTTAAAATGTATTAGTTGGATATAATGTTCATTATATAAATTTGCTGCAGGAACCCTAACTCTCCAGAGAAGATTTCAACTATTTTCAAGGTCATATATTCATTTACTCATTCCACACATTTCAACAAAGAGTCAGCTATGTGCCAGGCACTGCTGTAAGCACAGAGGGCACCTTAGTGAACAAAGCCCTGATGCTTATTGAGCTTACATTCTAACAGAGAAGACAGAGCGTAAACAAAATTATTCAATGAATTAATAGGAAACTATCGGAAACGTGTAAGTGCCATGATGGAAATAAAATAGATTGAGGTGATAGAAAGGGAATGGAGGATGGTTATTTGTTGGGTTGTCTGAGAAGGTCTCTCTGAGGGGCTGATATTTAATCTGATCTCTTACCACCCCCACTTCTCTCGAAGTCAAAATGGAGTCAAAAAGAAAAAGACAAGGAACATGTGGCAACATAAAAAAAAAAAGAAAGAAAAAAGAAAAAAAAAGAAAAAAAAGAGGGAGGTGAGATTCAGCATCTCAGTGAGACATTCCAAAAGTTTCCTTTGGGAAACCATAGTGATAGGCAAAAGGGCCTTGTTCACAATATTCCCACTCGATAAGCAGTAGAAAGCACACCTAGGCCCCTTACATCTATTAAGGACTGTTTTTAGCCAGAGGTTCATCTCTTTTTCATGTCTTCATGTCATTCGTGCTAGACCATATTTTATTAAATCCAAGATGCTATCCATTGTGAGGTACAAACTAGGGCTAGAGATGCTAAAATGTTAGAACATGAATGTCTAAAAATCTATGAACCAGAGTAAATCTGACCCTGTTCTTTGCCTTCAGACTAAGTTTGTATTTATTCCCTACTGGAGATCTCAGCATACATTACAGTGTCACTCACTTGACTTGGTTTCATCCTCCCTCTTCCTGCCACACCTCCTGAAAAGCCTCTAAGTCACCAAGACCATTCTCTTAATAACTTCTGGGCAGTTGTTCAGGGGAAATGGCAATTCTTTCTTCCACAGTCACCAAACTGTCTTAGTTCTGAACTTCCCTCTTGAACCATGTCTCCTACCTGAATCTACCACATTTTCAACTCTCTCCTATCGCCTTTTGTCATCATCCTCACAACAATCTACAGACCTGACAGCCCCAGTTTCCCCAACCCCCTCAACGCCTCGTTGAACCTGATATGCTGATAATCAGACTGCCCAGCTCTTTTGGTCCAGAACTCTCTTTCCCTGGCTCCCAACCTTCATGGGCAGCATGAGGGCACCAGGCTTACTCAGGACACAAGATATTGGCTTCATTCTTCCTAGAACCATCAACTTCGATAGCTCTCCTTCTCCTATTCAATGAAACCCTTCTCTGCTAAAAAAAAAAAAAAAAAAAAAAAAGTTCTCTGTCCTGGCTCCAAAGAGAGCCCTTAAGTGAAAATCAGTAAAATAGTCTCTTAATTGGGGGCAAAAAGGATAAGAAATGTAAAATTTTAATTTAAAGAGTAGAAAACTTATTCTAAGGATTAAGAAGTGTGAATAGTGGCAGTAAAAGATCAGATTCTAATACAGAAACCCCTCAGAGTCTTACTCAATCCAACACAGAAAAAGGTACAGCAATATCTAATAGTTATCAACAACTGATTTACCTTGAAAATATGGACTTACCTTGCTCTCACCTTCTGACAGAACAACCAAAGTATAGGGAGAGATTTTTTGTGAGTGTTTCTAAACAAAGGTGGGCAAATCGACTAAATCATCAAACCACTGAAGATGAGAAAGCAGTGAATGCACCAAAGTCCTCCCTATTTGGTCTGGAAGTCAAGTGCAGTCTGGCAGGAAATGTCAAAGACTTGGAACCTTTGGCTGTGGACTTATCTCAGGGTTTGAGGATGCTGAGCTCTGATTATACCAGGCATGTCTGAATGGGTGCTGAAGGGATGGAGTTCCCTGGGACTCTTCTCTGCACCACTGAGCAATAGTCACTCCAGTGATACCAAACAAGCAGAGATGGACATTCCCTACAACTGCTTGTCTGATGAAGCCAAAAAACTCTAGACAGTTCAGTGAATTAGCAGTTCTGTTTTGATGGACAACTTTGAATGACTGGCTGTTGGATGTTTATTTTATCTTAGACTCCATGAAAAAGAATAAATAAGGAATCTTAACACCCTAGAATTTGTAATCCATCCTTTTAAAAATTTCAATAAAAGGCACATAGTATATCTAAAATAAAAGTTCTGATTTTTTTTAAATTTCAATAAAAGGCACATAGTATATTTAAAATAAAAATTCTGATTTCTTTTTTTTTTTTTAGTTTCAAGTTAAAGAAAGCAGCAGAGGCAACTCTCATTAAATAGGAATAACAGTGATGGGAACTGTGGCTGTGATTAGCTCTGCTCAGGGTTGGAGTTAATATTGCTTCTCCCCTGCAGTATTTTTTAATTACACTTCTGATTTTCTATTTGGAGACATCATAGACCTGTTCTGGTAAATTGTCACACAACCACAAGTCAAATATGTGTTAAATATGAGAAAATGCTGCCATTTTTATCTGATTTGTGGTTCATTCATGCACCGTTATCTACTTTTAATTAAATAATATAAAATACACGTGGTCAGCAGTTTGACTTTTCATTTCCTTACAATGTCAGTAATTCAACTTGATTGTTCCCACCTACCCTAGAATTACATAGTAAGGATGTAACCCTTGCATGGTACTGATCCAATATCTGGATAATGTATAAGCCCCTGCTAAAAAGAGCCACTGTTCCATCATACCTTGAGAAGCACACACACACACACACACACACACACACACACACACACACAAATATGCTAAAGAATACAGTCCATCAAAACACAGTATGCTTTTTTAGGAAGGGAGGAGCAGCAGACTTCATTGTCTGATTTTCTTCTGTTTCATCCTTTTCCCTAGTGTCATATTCCTTGTTGATTTATAATGTACTAGGTTTCTTAAAGCTCTTGTGTGTCTCCCATGGAATTGCTTAAGGCACTGGAAGAACTTTACGTGCAGGTTGCTAAGGACTTAGACGATTCCCGCTTCATTAAGTCTCTTCCACTGGACAGTCTGTGTGTTGCTGTGCCATAGAAGCCACTTACTCCTTCCTCAGCCTCCTACCCTCATCTTCTTCTCATTCCTCCAAAGACCAAACACAGAGAACTGAAGAAACAAAAACCAAAATACTTCCAACCTCTATTTTTGTTACTGTTACTGATGCTGTTACCATCATCAAATCTAGCCAATTTATTCTAACGACCTATTTGATAGGACACTATTCTGTAGACAGTTTTTTTTTTTTTTTTTAAATTTAGAACTAATTTACCAAATTAGGTGGAAACTCTACAGAGAAATTCTTAGATATTAGGTAGGTATGGAGTCCTTGCTGAAGAAATACACATTCAACTTTGCCTCAGAGGAAATGGACAGTGTCTGCAGGAATTTATTTTCCTAGGATAGTGCTGAAATTCTCTCAAAGATAGAGGTTTTCAGGACAAGGCAGCTCTACTCAAAACCCAAGTGAAAATAAAACATTAGGTAAATGGTAATAACCAAGAGGTGACCCTAAAAGGAAAACTCTCTTGTAAATAAACTTGATTTATTTACAGTTAAATGTGCGATTGCAAAAAAAAAAAAATATTTTCAGCCAAATCATAGAACTTCTGCTTAATAATAATAATACTCAGCACTTATACAAGCACTTTACATCTGCAAAGTGCTTTACAAACATTAACTAATTAATCGTTAACAACACCCCAGTGAGGTGGGTAAGTATTATTCAAGTATTCTCTTGAATGTTCAAGCCAAGATTACAGAGAATCCAGAGTGGGTTCGTGTGTGTGTGTGTGTGTGTGTGTGTGTGTGTGTGTGAGAGAGAGAGAGAGAGAGAGAGAGAGAGAGAGAGAGAGAGGGAGAGAGAGAGAGTCCTATTCCACTCTCACTAAAATACAGAACTTTGGAGTATCTTATAAATGGAAAGATGGCTTGTCTGGAGAATGTTTGAAGCCTTTCCAAAATTGTGGCTTCAGAGTTTCCCTAACAGAACCAAAACAAACTGAGGTGGTTTCTCCAAATCTTGCAAGGGTTTAAAATAATTGGTAAGGAGTGGTTTATACACAGGAAGCCAATTGCCCCCTCCCTTCCCATGTTCTTCACTTCTTGGTGTTCTGGTTCTCACACTTGTTTGATAATAAAGACTAAAATCTCATTTTTGAAAGGATTTTGCTCATTAGTCTGGGGAGGAGTCTGGGAGGGAAAGCATCCAAAACCTGGCACATCAGGGAGGAGCCCAGCACCCAGGATAGATGAGGCAGAGGCGTGAAGAGCAACATGAGTCGGTGAGTCAGTGAGCTGTAGAAACCAGAGAAATCGCCGTCGGTGGCCAAGGGGGCCTTGTGAAGAAGGGGCATTTGAGTTGCCTCTACAGAGGGTCAAAGTGGACCTTCAAAATGCCTGTGACAGGAGATCCCATTGTGCCTCAGTGGTAATGAACCTGACTAGTGTCCATGAGCATGCTGATTAAATCCTTGGCCCCACTCAGTGGGTTAAGGATCCAGCATTGCCATGAGCTGTGATGTAGGTTGCCGATGCAATTCAGATCCCTCACGGCTGTGGCTGTGGTGTAGGCTGGCAGCTGCAGCTCAAATTTGACCCCTAGCCTGGGAACCTCTATGTGTCTCGGGTGCTGCCCTAAAAAGCAAAAACAAAAACAAAATGCCTGTGACAAACAATATTCCCAGAATCCTGTGGCTGAAGGCATTTTGACCTCAGCAAATGACAGCCACTGTTGAAGCAGTGGTCTCTTTCCCGGGTCAGATAACATGCTGCCAACATGACCTTGGCTTTTTGCATTGATTTCTTTGTTTATTCATTAGTAAGAGCCATGTATACTGAGCGTTTCCTCTGTGGAGGGCACTATGTTGCATTCTTTAGTTTTATTTGGTCACTTAATCTTCACCACAATCCCCTCAGGAATGTTCTACTATTAGCCTCATTTAAAGATCAGTAAAATGAGGCTTTAGAAGGTTAAGTAACTTGGTTAAGTCACACAGCTGTTAAGAGTTGGGATTAAAACCCAGACTCTTAGATTCCTGACTCTCTAAACCATACTTTATATTTTCTTCCATCCATTTGATTACTACCCGAGTATATGCCTGGCCTAAAATTAGGCTGTAGGGTATAAATGCTGAGCAAACAAGCATAATTTTCACCACGGTGGAGAATCAGACATAAAAATATTAATCTCACAAATAAATATGTCATTTCATAATCAGTATTGTGCAGGGAGAAATCAGAGCAGTGTGAGAGGTATAGGAAATTTAATTTAGATCAGAGAATCAGAGAAGTCCTCTCCAAGTAAATGACATTTAAACTCAGACCTGAAAGATGACAGGAGTTAGCCAGGCAAAGAAGGAGAAGAGCATTCCAGGCAGGGAACGACAGGCGGGAGGGCCCTGAGGTGGGAAGGGGTTCAAGAAACTGACAGTAGACCAATGCAGGGAGTAGACAGTGATCCAGGGGGACAGGCGCACAAGACAAGGTCAGAGAGGACAGCTAGGGCCAGCTCATCGTGCGGGGCCTTATAAGCCATATGTATCGGTTAACATTAAGTTCAGCTGCATAGAACTGAAACACAAAATAACAGTGGCACAAAGAAAACAGAAGCTTATTTCTCTCACACATCAAAGAAATCCAGAGATATGCAGTCTAGGGCTAGTATCACAGCTTCATGGCCTTTAGGACTAAGATTCTTTTTATCTTTCTACACTGCCATGATGCATGTGGCTTCTCTCTAGTGGGTCCTGTTATGGTCCAAGGCTTGTGGAGATCCTGCTATCATGTTTGCACAAGGCAAGAGGAAAGAGGTGTGTGTGTGTGTGTGTGTGGCATTGTGGGGGGGGGCAGGACAAAGGGGTGCCCTAAGTCACCTTCCTTAAAGGATCCTTCCCAGAACTCCCAGGCAACATTTCTACGCTTATAAATTTGACTAGATATAGATAGCCACACTTGTTTGCAAGGAAGGGGAGAAAATGGAATCTTGTAACCAAAGCAGATTCTGTTATTCAAGAAGCAGGGGGTACCAGGAAGGCCACTGGTAGTCTCAGCCATATCATGATGGAAAGTTTGGATTTTATTGTCAGTGTGATGCAAACCTATTAAGGTTTCAAGGAGGGAAGTAACATTACCTAGTGGGCATTCTTAGAAACATTGGCTGCTTCATGAGAACAGACTATAAGAGTAGTCTGTTACTCTTATAGTTATTTCCAGACTATAAGAGTGGAAATAAACATCAGTCAGAAGCTACCATGGTGGTCCAGGAAAGAGATGTTGTGGCTTTGCTAAAGGCAGAATCATTAGAAATGGGAAAACCTGGTAGAATCAAGATACACATCAAAGGTAAAAAGAACATAAATGTTTATATATTGGATATGAGATTGGAGCTGTGGGAATTTTCCAGGAAAATACTAAATTGGTAGCAGGTACAACCATATAGATAGAGGTGCCACATACAGAGATGGAATTTACTAGAGAAGAGGAATGTTTGGGTGTTGGGGGCAGAGGGACTACAGTTCTTCACATCTTAAACTTAAAATGCAAGTGAGTTATTCAGTTGAAGATATAAAGTAGATAGCTGAACACACAAGCCAAGAACTCAGAAGAGAAGTCGAACATAGAGGTAAATAGGAGTTACTGGTGTTTAAATCACTGGAAGTAAAATGCATTCTCTTTAGCAGAGAATAAAATGTAAGAAGAAATGGATTTTGGGTTCTTGGGGTAGACAACAATGAAGACCAGGCAAGAAAAGATAAACAAAGAGGCCAAGAGGAATGATCATCAGCATATAAGGGAAACTACGGAGTATGGGGTCACGAACACTGAGGACAGAAAGTATTTCAGAAGAATGAAGAAATCAACTTTGACAAATGCAACTAAGAGGAAATCAAGAAAAATGAAAAATGACTAGTCAACAACATGGAGGTCATTGGTGACTTCAGTGAGTAGAGTGAAGCATGGTAGAGAAAAAGAAACACTTGTAAGTACTGAAGAATAACTGTGAAGTGAGGAAGTGGACAAGGAAGCACTTGTACGAACTTCCTTTGTGTAGCTCGGCTATGAAGAAGAGTTAGGGAAACTGGAGGGAGGTATTGGGGTCCAGGGAAGATATTTTAAGAGTGGGAGCTAATAATGCCTGTTTGCAAGTCAATGGAAAGAATCTAGAGGGAGGAAAAGTTGAAGATGCAACAGAAAGAAAGGCTCATCAGTTAAAATCAGTACCTGAGAATAAAAAAGGGATGATATCTAGAAAATCCACGGAAGGACCAGCATTTGACTGAGGAGACTATGCACTTTTCAATGCTGTAGATGGGAGTTAGAAGGGACAAAAATGGAATCAGATATGTTTATGGTTATGGTGGAGATAAAATTAGAGAAGTTTTCTTTAGTGCCTTCAATTTTCTCTGTGGAAATGGAAAATTAGAACCACAATGAGAAATCTTCCTTCCCCATTGATCAGAGGGGCAAAGATAAAATAGATGTGTGGATGGCAGGCTGTGGTAGTGAGCCAGAAGATCCTTTTTACATATTGCTGGAGGGAGCACAAACTGGAGCAATCTCTGTAGAGAGCATCTCAACAATACCTATCAGAAGTGAAAAAATGACACATCTTGTGATCTACTCATAATATTTCTAGGAACTTACCTTACAAATATGCCAATACACATGCAAAAGGATGAAAGAATAATTATGGTAATGATAGCACAATTTGTAATAAAAAATATTGGAAATAACCTAACCAGTCATCAACAGTAGACTGATTAAATAAAGTACATCTACACAATGGAGTACTATCATATAATAAAAAGAGTGAGAATACTCTATATACACTATTATGGATTTATCTCTGACATACTATTAAGTTTAAAGAAAAGCAAAGTGCTACCATATATGTAAGAGAGAAAAAGTTGAGAATATACATGTATATGTACTTTTATATATGTGCACAAACTGCATATATATTCATAAATTTTCTCTGGAGCATACACACTGAGAACATTGGTGCCCATATGAAGGAAAACAGGAAGTACAGGGAACTGGGGTAGAATGATGACTTTTTTACCTTTTGAATTTTGGAAAACTTGAATATATAGTTTAGCACAACAATAAATAAAATTATGGTTAAATAAATTTAGAGAAAAAGCATTTGTCCATGATGACTTTTTTACCTTTTGAATTTTGGAAAACTTGAATATATAGTTTAGCACAACAATAAATAAAATTATGGTTAAATAAATTTAGAGAAAAAGCATTTGTCCATGTATCATGAGGCCTGGTAGACCACTGAGGTGGGTGGCAAAGACGGTAGGAGAGAAAAGAGGATGATGCACTAGGAAAGCAAGCCTGCCAGCGACATGCAGGAAGAATGCCAGCCTTGCTGACAGCCCAGCTGAGGGCTGTGAGGGTCAATTTACAGTGGAACTGCCCTGCTTGGGCATGTGACAATTTCCTCTCCTACTCCCCCCTTCTCTGCCTCCTTTCCCTTTCTACCTTTCTCTTCCTCTCTCTCCCTTACTCTCTGTCTCTCTAGGTCTCTGGGTCTCTCTGTCTCCCCAGAAATGCTTTGTTGTTTAATTACAGGCACAAAGATAATAGGTTGTGGAGCTCATCTCAACTGTGTGTTTTCCGCCAGGTGAGAAGGAAGGGAAGGGGGTTAAGATATTTATAAGACTATGAATGTAATAAGCTAAACACATGGCATGTGGAAGTGATAGACAGGAAGTGGAGGAATCAACGAATTAGGGTGATAGTGAGATCAAAAAGGGTTGTAGTGGGGATCTTGAGCAGTTAAGCTATAAGGAGAAGGTTACTTTTACAGTTCCAAGAATGAGCAAAGAATATTTTTTCTATTGAGGGAGGTGGAAAATGGTCAGATTAAGAGGAAGTCAGGGAGAGAAAGTGGAAATATAGGGCATGTGGGAGTCATGAGGGCATTGAGTCTGTGGCCCAGAAAAGGATGCAGGATCCAGAAGAATGGCTTCTCTGGACAAATCCCAGGGCACTTAAGTGGATTAATGTCTTCCAAGGTCAGTGCTGTCAAAGTTTTGTGTTTGGACAAGAGCAGCCTAACAGCTCAACTTGGAGATGGGAGGGTTATAGGAAGATTTCTTAAACCATATTTAACATTGAAAGAGTGTCCTTAGATATATAAAGAAGGGCAACTCTAAAAGCATGACAATTTCATTATCAAGAAAAATATCATTATCATTAAATTAGCCTTTGAGAAAGAAAGCCCCCAAAAGGCACTCCCATGAGAGCAGCTGTGGAATTATCACTACCTAATTCACAATTTTAACACTCTTTGATCTTTAAACTCACTTGTTTTCAATGCCTCTAGGTTACCCATAGAATAAAACTAAACTCTCAAGAACCTGAAGAAAGTCTTCTACCAGAGCCCTAGCCTACCCTATCCAGGCTCAGCAACTTTGATTCCCTGTTTACATTCAGATGGATGCACTCATGAGGCCCAGAATATTCATTATTACACCTGCTTCCATACTTCTGCTCATGTCATTTGCTCACTTGGAAAAATATTTCTCCCTTCTATCTAAAATCAACTTTTCCAAAGTCCATGTCAAGCCCCATCTTCCCCTCCAGAGCCATTTGTCTAGCTCTTACAAAGCTCAAGAACTCAAAAAGCAGCCTAGCTCCCAAGAATGGTTCCCAGGTCTGTTGGCCAGAAGCCTGGGAAGAAAACTCATTCATTCATTAGCACTGAAAGAGATGCAAACACTGGACTCGGGTCTCCCAGGAGGGTTGTAGGCAAGAGAAATGCCTCCTCTTTTTTCAGGGGAGCAATTTCAGGCCCTTGAAGATCAGGTTTAAGTCATTTCCTGAACATACACCAGCACGGTTCCTCCACAACTCCAGCCAGGTTCAGCTCCTCTGGAAGACTCAAATGTAGTTCCTGAATTAATAATACCTTCCAGCTTTGATATCTTCATTTGAGAGTTCCAGAAGAACAGAGTGTTTTTAAAAGGAAATGGGAGAAGGCATGCTCAAGGGGGGCATTATGGTAGAGAGAGAAGAGCTGTAATTTTCAAAAACGCATCTGGATGAATGAGACTAACTTCCTATGACTAATGTCCCCCAAACATTAAGCTAATGATTAAACTAAGAAATGCAAATCCCCAAGATGTCATATGCTGCTAGGCGGACTGATGGAGAGGAGCCTTGCAAACAGTCCCAGCGTTGTGTGGGGAGCTGGAGAGGAGACAGGGATGAAAACAACAGAGAGCCATATGGTACTAGCCAACGGTCAACAATCGAAAATTCAAAAGCAGAGGAGACAGAAAACTCCAAAGCTATGTCGCAATGTGTCTCTCCTATTCTCTCTTGCTCTGGCACTCCTCTGGAAGTTCTTGAATAAAGGGGGATGGAGAATAGAGCCATGTCTCAGGAAGCAAACCTGCCTAGCAAGCCATCTGACAGAGTGATCTCTACCAGCACAAAGAGTCTCCATTCTAGGAAAATGAGTGGGTGCTAGGTTTGTATGACTTCCCAACAGCCACCCAGGGCTCCCCGTGGATCTTCTATATGTCCCCAAGAAAAGTGACAGGCCCTCCAATTAAGAGGAGGCTTGTGTTGGCAGGACATCCCAGAAGGTCCAGCAGAGACTCAAAAGGGGGTTCCTGTACCTTGGTGTGAGCAGTGACTCAAGATATTCTGCTTTGGTGGGTACAGGAGACCTAGCTGCCTTCTGACCTCTAAATATCTGAAAACTGTGATTAGTGCTTGATTTTAGGTACCATTTTTTTTTTCAAACTACTTCCATGCTAATAGCTGATTGTTTCCTTTCCTCATTAACATATCTGTAACTGCATAACAGAGGTTCTTGATCTGACATTTAAGGTCTTCTAGAAGGTGCAAGGAGTCACCAATCTCATTTGTCATATTTCGCACATAGGTACATTTTAGGAGAAAAGAGTCGTGGTTTGTATTCAGTTTTCAAAGAGATCTGTTACCTAAAATTGATTTAAAAACTACTGGTCTGCTTCATGTAGCCAAGAAGTGATGGTCTTAGTTACAGAGAATATGAGATTATATTTTCCAGATGTGTGAAGGGCATGATGGTGGGACCCCATTAGAATCTGAGGTTTGGGTTCAGAAATGCCTACTTTATAGACTGTCCTTTTTAGAATCAAGAGATATTAAATGCATTCTTCTGCTCATGTGCTATAATAAGGTCTCTCTAACGTAGTCTTATTTCTAAGTGAGATTAATGAATGAAATGTTCAGACTTACCCAGATGTCATCCTTATTACTTTATAAACAATATCAAATTATAGACCTTATAGGAGACACCCCAAACTAATAATGTATCATTTAAAGCACACATATCCTTTTGGTTTGTATTATAGAGTCAAATAATTGTACAGTTGGAAGAGAGCACAGAAACCCCTCTCTCATTGTGCAGAAGAAGAAATTAAGACCTAAGGTCACAGAGCAAGTGCTATGCCAGGAGTGGAGAAGGATGGAATGGCCGGCGGCAAGAGTGGAGCTATTTAGGGCCTTTGAAGCATCCCTTAAGTCCTTCTACAGGGCCCACTGATTTCCTATATGAATCTGAGGCTGGTCAGCAAGGCTTTAGTATTAAACCCTGTACTCAGAGCTGCCGCTCTTTCTAGCAATCCCAAGTCCCAGAGAGCTCTCATCAGGAAAGAGGAGAAATATTTGCAAAGAGCGTGTTTGAAAGATCACTGGATTAAGCAGAATCCACTTCACCACTCAATCTGTTTAATGTGTTGGTTACTTTCTCTTACCAGGCCTCAGTTTCTTCACGTAAAAACGGAGGGAGTTTGGCTGGTCAAGTATGAAGAGCTTTCAGCTCTGAATTGCTAAATTTATGCTCCGACCTGTCAAGACTCATTCAAAGATAGGGAAATGGAAAGTGGTACCACATTCTAGAAGTTAATAACATATTGTTTTTGCTATATGCCATTCTAAATACTTAACCTGAATTAACTCAGGTTAATTCTGGATCCTCAGAAAAACATCGAAGTCATTACTCTTATGTCCTCATTTTGCAGATCCAGAAACTGATCTGCAATCACTGAGGGACGGAGGTGCAGAGCAAGAATTTGAACACAACAGGGTGACTACTCATGTTCTGAATCACCCTGCTATGTGATCTCTCAAAGAAGAAAAACAATATGCCACCAAGGCATAAGGTAGGGAGGGTGGGTCAAGGGCAAGTAGAAAGAGGCAAGGATGCTGGCCAGGGCAGGTAGTCCGGCTACCCCAAGCTATGGGGTTTGAGTACTACAAAAGAGTGTAGCAAGAGATCTGAGCAGGAAGTAGCCCAGCCTGACCTGTCTGAGTGTCTAGAGTTGACTCCCTTGCCAGCAGCTTGTTTCTGAAAGCATGCGGATGGCTCTGAGCAGAACCGGCAAGCAGGGCGTCGTCACAGACAGGCAGTCGGCTTGTGTGGTCCTGAGCCCACCACAGCCAGCTTCTCCAGGCAGGGACTCTCTGGGCTTGTGGCTGCAGGTCTAAGATTATGGGAGGATGAGAGGCCTTGAGAGTTGGTCTGAATTTCTTCTCCCTGAAACTCCCCAGGCCTAACCACACAGACATACAAATCTCCAAAAAGAACATCCGAGAAAGGAACTGTTTCTTCCCTTTCTGGACTGCTGATGGCAAATAACCAAAGGTGTGTTTCTGATTGGGATACATGTGTGCATGGGACTGTGCAGGAGAGAGGGAGACAGAGACACAGAGAAACACTAAGAGAGGGGGACAGGGAGATAGAGGAAGGAAGGAGACAGACAGACAGATAGACAAACACAAACTGGGTGGGGGTGGTGGGCAGAAAATCACAGCCGTAAGCAGAGAGAGGGAGGGAGAGAGATAGACAGACAGACACAGACAGGGGTGGGAGAGAGGACAGGGAGAGATACAGCCACAGAGAGGCAAAGAAAGATGCAGAGATAGACAGAGAGGCAGAGAGACAGACACACAGAGAGAGGCAGAGACAGAACAGAGAGGAGAGCTCCAGACAGTCAGACAGAGATGAAGCTGAGTGGGGTGGGGTGGGGCAGGGAGAGACAGACGGAGAATTGACTCTCAAACAGCTTCGAAGCTTATTTAATGTTTTCAGTTCAAATAAATCTAGATTCTTTGGTGGTGCTTTGGAGCCTCTGTTGGTGTCTTAAAATCTGTGTTTTAGCTCCACCTAACTTTAGCAGGTTTTTTTGTGTTTCGTTTTTTGGGGTTTTTTTTTTTTTTTTTTTTTTTTTGAGTTACAGTCTGGCATAAAAGTGTCAGTTTGTTATGTGGGTGGGTAATGGTATGCTTTTAATTAAGGAGGCAGAGACTAAATTAAACCACATCAACTGGCTAGTGTTTCTTTAATTTCAGATTGTGGGTCCCTTACTCACACGAGGAGTGGAGCGAGATCATGATTCCCCTTTAATGGTTATGGCTGAAAACCTCCATCTCGTGACCAGCTTCATAATTGATTAAACACAACTGTAGACTCCCATGATCAGGAAGTGCAATTTTGCTGGTGTCGCTTCAAATCTAAAATACCTCCAGGGTAATTACAGGCTCAGACGCAACGCAGAAGGCTTTGAAGTAGGGAAAGAAAAGATTAGGGCATCCAGAGGATCTGTGCCTGTTCATTTGTCCTTCATGGCAAAAATCTTGAAAGCCTTTGGGGAAAGATGCCTCTGTCTGTAGGGGCTCCAGGGGTCAGGATGTCCATGCCTGGCTGCAGATGTGGGAAGGATAGCGGTGTCCAGGTCACAGCCAGCTTCAGGGGTCACCGCGGCATCCCCTAGGAAAGGCTGCCTTTTCCTGTTGGCTCTTAATGCAAGTTTCCTGCAGTTCTGATTCTGCTGTGGGTTTGGTTTGCCCGACTGGCCGAGACTCGAGCCATCCACTTGAGGCAGGGAGAAGTGCACTCTGTCTGGCCAGCTAAATTATTTACCTTGATAGCAATTATCTAACACTACAAGCCACTCTCTAAAGGCCTCTTTGCAGCTCACACAGAGAGAATCTAAACCTTATTCAGAAGTGGAGAGAGTGGAGGACTCTTTTTTTATTTTTTAATTAATAATAGGTTAGAAGTAAAAACCATTATTAGTGACAGTACATAATGGGAAAGCCAGACCTGCACTGTTAAGAGGACTATTTAAGGAAATGTTAATGAATTGAATTTGAAGTTCTTCGTAGTCAACCTGGAGACAACTAATGGTTTCAAAGTGGAAAAGTGAAGAGTTATTAAATGTTGTATATTTATTGTGCTAATAATCAGATTGCCAGAGGCTGGAGAGATGCAAATATTGGTCCAAGTCCTATTTAACCATTAGCTGTGGAAATGCAGGAGATTCACTGGGGGGAAGTTACTGCAAGCAAACATTTGCCAATGCCACTGTGATGAATAGTTTGTGGATTAGGACCATAACTACTCCAATGCCAGGAAAGCTCGTTTCAGCAAAGGATAGAATCATAATTTTTTACTGGCATTTGGAGAGAGACAAAGACAATAATTCTGGCAGCTGCCATTTTACATATTCTGATGTTTTGTATTTAATAAATAAATAAGTAAAAGGAAAAAAGTAAACGACCTTTCCAGTTGCCCAAGTTTTCCAGTTCCCCCAGAAGGAGGAACTAGCCTGCAGGTCCTGGCATGTAGGAAGGAGCCCTTTCTAAGACAGAGGCCCCTCTGAGGCAAAGCAGCAAAGAGCCTCTGGCACCTTTGTGATAACTTCCCTCAAAGAATGTTTCGCTTTACATGGAACAAATCCTACAGAGTAGAAAAAGTGTGGGAGTTCCTGTTGTGGCTCAGGGGGTTAAGAACCTGACACAGTCTCTGTGAGGATAAGGGTTCAATCCTTGGCCTCACTCAGTGGGCTAAGGATATGGCACTGCCACAAGCTGTGGTGTAGGTCATAGAGGTAGCTTGTGTATGATGTTGCTGTGGCTATGGCATAGGCTGGTAGCTGCAGCTCTAATTTGACCCCTAACCTGGGAACTACCATATGCCACAGGTGCAGCCCTAAAAGGAAGAAAAAAAAAGTGTGGACCCTAGAGGCAGAGCCAGCATTCTGGACTTGGAATTCTGGGTTTGACACTTCCTAGCTAAGTGAACCTAGGAAAGTCATTTCTCTCTCTCTGGACCTCAGTTTCCTCATCTGAAAAATGGGATAGTAATACCTTCCTTGCAGGATTGGGTCGAAGACCAGTGACAATTGTGCTAAGTGCCTAGTTTACTGGTTGCAAGATAATACATTGTTCCAGGGACTTCCTTAGAATCAGATCCTTACATGAGAATTAGTGTGAGGTTGTGATTTACTAAGAAATTCTTCCCAGGGAAAACCCAGAAGGAATTAAAAGAAGCAGGACAAGAAAGGGGAGATGGCCAAAAAGAGACTTGATTTTGGGTGAAGTCTTATGGAAGTCAGGTCGTTTCAGCCTGATCCCCAGGACAACTCTAGAGTGTAAGTTATGCCTCAAAGTCATCAGAAGGCAAGAAACTGGGCATTCATATTTCTGGGCCTATTGGTCAAGGCCTCCCTGGGGCAATCTAAATTCCCAGGTACTTTTTTATTTTTATTTTTATTTCTATTTTTTATTTTTTTTTAGGGCTACACCTGCAGCACATGGAAATTCCCAGGCTAGGGGTTGAATCAGAGCTGCAGCCACTGGCCTACACCATAGCCACAGCAAAGCCAGATCTGAGCTGCATCTGAGGCTGACACCACAGCTCATGGCAATGCTGGATCCTTAACCCACTGAGTAAGGTCATATCCTTAACCCACTGCGGGAGCAAACCCACATTCTCATGGATACTAGTCAGTTTGTTTTCCATTGAGCCACAATGGGAACTCTTAATTCCTAGGTACTCTTTAGTTCTCCAAACCATGGGCAAAGGAGGTTCTGATAGTCTGAAGATAGTCCTCCAGAAGAAGAGTCACTATTGCTGACTGTTGGAAGCAAAGTGGCTGGGAGTACACAAAAATAGTAAAAAAGGTTCCAAGAGCATTTGGACAAATACCAACATCATCCATTAGAGCACCCAACACATCATAGCTATGACTATAATTAGCATCAGTTGTATTTCCTATCTTGAGGTTATCCCACAAGCTCTCTCCCCAGTAATCCTTCAGTTAAATGTGGAGTGATGGTGGAAAAGGGGTCCATCATCTTCTTTCCTAAACTCAAAATCAACAGGGACATAGCACTTGCTGTGTGCTCTTCACCACATTTAGTCCTTTGGGGAAAGATACACCAACATGAAGTAACTCCATCCCAGGCCACTGGGGAGCGGAGTCACTCAAATGAAAAGTATAATAATCATGCAAGGTAAGAGCTCATCATTCTTGGGAACAACAGAACAAAAGCAAGAGATAGAGCAGTTCCTGATCGTGCTGTCAATGGCAAAGAAAAATGGTGTCCATGGAAAATGAAAATAGGATTTGCTGAGAGAATAAATGAGTCTCCAGACCGAGGTGATCCAGGGTCAGATTTGGAAGCATAACATTGGAACAGCCAAGAGACACTTGCTAAAGCATCACACTCTCTTCCAGACCCTTCTCTAAGATGCCACCTTTGCCATTAAGAATGCTACACAATGATGAAGACATGGGGAAGGATATTCCTCAGAGATTGTAATTTAGAGCTGCTGATACTTAGAGGAGACCAGAATTTTCCAACTGCAAGCAAGGAACCTTAATGATCATTTAATCTGAATATCCTGTTTATGATGAGGAAATTAAAGTATGTGAGGTCAAATACGTTGCCGTGAGCCATGGCACAGCTGATATTAGAGCCCATGTCTCCTAGTTGCTAATTTAACAATCTTTGTGTTGTTCCAGGTTAAATCTATAAATGCAAGATTTGTCAGTGCATAAGAATAGAATCCTTTTGGCTCCATACACCAGGGGTCAGCAAATTATGGCCTGCAGGCCAAACACTGCTTGTTGCTTGTTTTATAAATAAAGTGTCATTGGAACACAGCCTTGTCTGTTCATTAGTATTGTTCATGGCTGCACTCACACTACAACGGCAGAGCTGAGTAGTTGTGACAGAGACTGCATGGCCCATGAGGCCTAAACTATTCATTATCTGGACATCTGCAGAAAAAGTTTGCTGCCCTCTACCATAGATCACCAGGAGGTGGGCATTACCAAATGAACCAGCCTTCCACCTGTGGGGATGGGACTGGTAATTCAATCAGGTGACTGTCTAAATGCCTTGCTGAGTAAACCTGAATAACCTAAGAATGGATGGTGGTGGAATTGGCTGGAAACCTCTCTGAGGAAGCTCAGTTCACAGAAAAGATCAGTCCTACTTCCCAAGGTCAGGCTACTCGGGTGCAGGGTGGTCTCACACTCCACATGGGCCATGGAGTTAGAGGACCTTTCCACTCCATTTAAGCACGTGATTCAGTGATGAGGCCCTCAAAGCTGCCTTCTAGCTCCATCATTCAAATGCCAACCAGCAGACCTTCCACCTCACTCCCTGGCAACACACTGCTTTTTTCCAGTCCTCCACGAAATGCCGCATCAATGAAGGTGTACATATTCCCTACTTCAGCACTACCAGAATGACCTCTGTTTTCATTCTTAAAATAATTACATGTATTTAGCAATGACAGTCCATAAAAATAATTGTCCCAAAAAGAAAAAAATTACTGATATTTGTTCTCTATATGGTCAGGCTGATTCTTGGACAAAGGCAAGTGTATTTCACTAAATAACATGCTCCAAAATGTTAAGGTACATTATAAGCATTCAGGAGGCTGAAAAACAGTCCAAGTTGCTATATAAGGAAAAAAAATCATAAATGCTGCTACTTCTCTAGCAGATAAATATGATTCTAAACACTGACAAATGATTAAATTAACATGATTCCTTTCTGTGAACACTTTGGGGTTGGCTCAGAAGCTGGGTAAAGCTAAGCTGTTTGCAGATATCATTCCAGTTACATGGCCTGCTACCTAGGAATATTTTATTTGTGCAAATCTGAGATGCCTTGCCTCTCCACATAAAAAGGATATGATCCTTTGGGAGTTTTGGAAGTCAAATCATCACCATAATTGATACTTAATATAATTATAATAATATATCATATGTTTACATAATATATTATAGATTACAATACAATTAATAACACATTACATTGTATTTAAATTTTAAAAATCAGAGGAAGTGGGAAGATAGTCTGAAGACCACTTCCTGTATCCAAGTGAGACTCAACTTTCAAATAAAACACAGCATTCCTCCTCCAACGCCTCAGAAGATGAGGTGAAATCACATCTGACAGGCTCAAGTGAGTCTCAGGTGCCACATGCTCTCACACACTCAGCATCCCTCTGACAAGAAGGAACACCGTGGTGAATAGGAAACTAACACTCTAAAGTGGAGAGGGGAAGAAAACGTCCTGTAATAGCAACCAGAAGGGCTCCTTTGAGACCCACGTCTGCAACAGTGGGCAGGGGAACCAGTTCCTCTCAGAAATACTGATAAACTGTGATGTGTACAGCTGCTCCTCTGCCAAGACAAGACAGAGGCCTGGAAGTTGCTGATGTTTACGGAAAAGCTCCCCCAGGAGGAGTCACTTCTCAGAGGTGTTGGATACGGACTGGGAAGGAAAGGTGGTGGCTGATGGGTAAGGGTGGCTGGCGTTCCCAGACCCTTGGAGTATCTAAATATACCTGCATGCCACACTTGGGTTAGTGAATGAGGTGAGCCTAAGACAATGATAGAAATGAGCTTTTAATAATCCCAGCAACATTTACACAAGCAGCTGAGGCTCCACCCTTTTCCAAGGGCTTCCCTGGGATGCTCAGCACTTACTCTGCTAATGCTACCAGAACAAAAAGGCTGTGGAACTCTTCATTGGGACTACTTGTCAGACTCTTTTGCAAATTTTTTGGAAAGCCCCCATCAGGAATAATTTTTATATTTTGAGGATGGATTTGACTTTTGGAATGAGTCAGAAAGTTGCTCAGAACCAAGTCTAGCAAACAAGTTGAGTGATCAAACTGGGGCACACATGGAGGATTTAAAACCAGGTTCAGCTCTGAAACAAAGAGTCTGTTATCCTTGGTTGGCTCAGATTCTGGTTTGAAGAATGGTGATAAAAGACAAGTTCTCCCTGGTATCTTGAGAAATGGCAGCCTGAGCATAAGACCCTAACATTGAAAGACATACTCAATGAGACATCACTTTGCCTGAGAAAATATTAGCTTCATGATATTTAGAACCACCAGGTATCTGAGAAGTCAAGGACACAGGAGTTGAAGTTTCATTTCACTTGGACGGTTGTAAACGTCTACATGTGCAAAGTCTTAAAAAGTCAGGCCTTTTGTCAGAGTTGGGCAAACTGTAGCCCAGCAGCCAAGTCCGGCCTACTAGCCCATTGCCTGTTTTTTTTTTTTTGTAAATAAAGTTTGATTGGGACATAGCCATGCCTATTTGATTATGTATTGCCTATACTGCTTTCAGTCTACAGTAGGAAGTACTGAGTGGTTACCCCAGAGAACCTATGGCCAGTGAAACGTAAAATATTTATTATCAGACCCTTTACAAGAAGTTTGCAGACCCCAATTCTTTGTGATTGAATCCATTTTACAAGCTAATTAAAGTAGGAAATGTTTGGTAAATTGTCCAGTTTTCCTGAATGACATCTGACCTTTTTATCTGTGTGGAAAGTAGCAATAACACAGAATGTGGCAGGTACTTTTATTAGTCTTCTAGGGATGCCATAACAAATTGCCATAGTCTAACAAAAAATTAATTAACATAAGAAATTCATTTTCGTAATTCTGGAGGCTAAAAGTCTGAAATCAAGATGGAGCTGGCCTAGGCTGGGCACTCCCTGAAGACTCCAGGGGAGGACCCTCCCTGGCCTCTTTCTAGCTTCAGAAAGTGCTTGGTATCCCCTAGCTGGTAGACACATTACTCTGCCCTCTGCCTTCATCTGCACATGGCATTCTCCTGTGTCTGCATCCCTATGTCCAAATTTTCTTCTTCTTGTAAGGACACTGGTCCCATTGGACTGAAAGCCCACTCCAATTCTGTATGACCTCATCTCAACTTGATTACATCTGCAAAGAGCCTATTTCCAACTAAAGTCACATTCAGACGTGCTGAGAGGGTAGTCTTCAATTCAGAACAACCCAGTTCTTGGTATTTGATAAATGTTATTCTGTGCCTTTCATCATATATTATGACCCATTTCCAAGCCAGGTGACCCTCACCTCCCTCCATAATGGCTCTGAGGAGCTTGTGTTCTGTTCTCTGTATGCCCATGTCTGTTCTCTTCCACTTAGAAAGATCTGCCCTCTTCTCAACTATCTTTTTTTTTTTACTTCCTCAAGAAGATTCACATCAAGGAAAGTTCATTAATGGAACTCCTTTTTATTTCCCAAATCTTCACAAAGCCAAGATGTTCCAAATATTGGCTTATGGCTTCAGTGGCTTCCTCTGATTTGTCTTATGAGCACAACGCAAAAACCTAGTCTATTCTTGGTATGAACATGGTCACTGTCTAGCGGAGAGTAGCAAAGCTATAATAATTCTCTGTGCTTCTCCTTCTTCTGTGATTATATGGTCATAATTATTTTGCTATTTTAAATAATCTTTGCCTTTGGAGAGAAGGGATTAAGATGGTGGAATAGAAGAACTGGAGCTTAAATGCTCTCCTAAAAACAGCAAAATTTACAACCAAATACTGAGCAATCTTCAACCAAATGGACTGGAAACTTTCAAAAAGATATCCTACTCCAGAAGATAAAGAGGAGGCCTCATCAAGAGGTAGGAGGAGCGATTACACGATATAAACAACCCCATACCTCCCTGGTGGGAAGCCCCACAGACTGGAAAGTAACTCTATCACAGAGACTCACCTACAGGAGTGAGAGTTCTGAGCCCCACATCAAAGTCCCATGTGTGGGGATCTGGCAGTGGGAGAAACAGCCCCTGGAGCATCTGGCATTGAAGGCCAGTGGGGCTTATGCACAAGAGCTCCATGGAACTGGGGGAAATGGAGACCCCATTCTTAAAGGCGCAAACAGACTTTCATGTGCACTGGGTCCCAGGGCAAAGCAAAGTCTCCAGAGGAATCTGGGTCAAACCTGACTGCAGTTCTTGGAGGACCTCCTGGGAAAACAGGGATGAATGTGGCTTTTTGTGGGGAAGGACATTGGAAGCAAAGCTCTTGGGAATCTTCATCAGCGGGCTTTTTTCTGGAGGTGGCCATTTTGGGAATATCTGGTTCTACCCATCAGTGTGGAGAAGCCCCAGGGCAAACAACAATCCAGGTGGGATCACAGCCCTGCCCATCAGTAAACAGGCTGCCTAAAGACCCTCCAGGCACACAGCCACGTCTAATCTCACCCAGAGACAAAGCTCCACTCACTAGAGGGATAGGAATCAGCTCCACCTGCCAGTGGGCGGGCATCAAACCTTTCCATCAGGAAGCCTACAGCAAGCCCCCATACTAACTATAGCCATAAGGGAGGGGGGGGGCAGACACCAGAAGTAAGAGAGGCTACAACTCTATTATCTGTAAAAAGGTCACCACACCAAAAACCTAAAAAAAAATGAAAAGACGGAGAACTATAACTCAGATGAGGGAGAAAGAAAAAAAAAACTGAGAAAAACAGCTAAGTGATCAGGAGATTCTCAGCCTCCAGGAAAAAGTCATTAGACTGTTGATGCAGAAGATGATGCAAGACATTGGAAATAAACTGGAGGCAAAGATGGATAACTTACAGGAAACACTGAGCAAAGAGATCCAAAATATAAAATTCAAACAAGAAGATATGCAAAATACAATAACTGAAATAAAAAATTCATTAGAAGCAGCCAACAGCATAATACAGGAGGCTGAAGAACAAATAAGAAAGGTGGAGGACAGATTAGTGGAAATCACAGATGTGGAACAGAAAAGAGAAAAAAGATTGAAAACAAATGAAGAGAGTCTCAGAGAACTCTGGGGCAATGTTAAATGCACCAACATCTGTATTATAGGGGTACCAGAAGGAGGAGAGAGAAAGAGACAGAACAAATATTCAAAGAGATAATAGCCAAAAACTTCCCTAACATGGGAAAGGAACCACTCACTCAAATCCAGGAAGTGCAATGAGTACCATATAAAATAAACCCAAGGAGGAATACACCGAGACATATATTAATCACACTGACCAAAATTAAAGTCAAAGAGAAAATATTGAAACAGCTAGGGAAAAGAAACAAATAACATACAAGGGAATCCTGATAAGATTATCAGCATATTTTTCAGCAGAAACTCTGCAGGCCAGAAGGGAGTGGTATGATATACTTAACATGATGAAAGGAAAAAACCTCCAACCAAGATTACTTTACCCAGCAAGGCTCTCATTCAGATTTGAAGAAGAAATCAAAAGCTTCACAGATAAGCAAAAGCTAAGAGAATTCAGCAACACTAAACCAGCTTTACAACAAATACTAAAGGAATTTCTCTAGGCAGAAAAGAAAAGGCCAAAACCAGAAACAAAAATACCACAAATGACAAAGCTCACCAGCAAAGGTATATATATATAGTAAAGATAAGAAGTCATCCATGCACAACTATGCCATCAAAATCAGAAATCGTGAGAAGAGGAGGGTACAAATGCAGGACACTGGAGATACACTTGCAATTAAGAGATCAACAACTTAAAAGAACCTCGTATATATATAGACTCTTATATCAAAACTTCAGAATAACTGCAAACCAAAAATCTACAATTATACACAAACAAATAAGAAAAATCAACTCAAATACAACACTAAAGATGGTCATCAAACCAGAAGAGGAGAGAACAAGAGAAGAAGGGAAGAAAAAAGAGCAACAAAAACAAATCCAAACCAATTAATAAAATGGCAATAAGAACATACATATCAATAATTACTTTAAATGCTAATGGACTAAATGGCCCAACCAAAAGACATAGACTGGCTGAATGGATACAAAAACAAGACCCATATATAAACTGTCTTCAAGAGACCCACTTCACTTCTAGGGACACAGACAAATGGAAAGTGAGAGGATGGAAGAAAATATTCCATGCAAATGGGGTTCAAAAGAAAGCTGGAGTAGCAATACTCATATCAGATAAAATAGACTTTAAAATGAAGAATATTTTAAGGGACAAGGAAGGTCACTACATAATGATCAAAGGATTAATCCAAGAAGAAGATATAACAATTTTAAATATCTACACTCCCAACACAGGTTCACCACAATATATAAGGCAACTAACTGCTAACAACCTTAAAAGGACAAATTGACAATAACACAATGAGAGTGGGAGACTTTAACACCCCACTTACAGCAATGGACAGATCAACCAGACAGAAAATCAATAAGGAAACACAGGCCCTGAATGAAGCATTAAATCAGATGGACTTAATAGATATTTATAGGACATTCCATCCAAAAGCAACAGAATACACATTCTTCTCAAGTGCACATGGAACATTCTCTAAGATTGATCACAACCTGGGCTACAAATCCAACCTGAGTAACTTTAAGAGAACTGAAATTACATCAAGCATCTTTTCCAACCACAACGCTATATGACTGGAAATCAACAACAAGAAAAAAATTGCAAAAAACACAAACAAATGGAGACCAAACAACACGCTACTAAACAATCAATGGATCACTGAGGAAATCAAAGAGTAAATTTCAAAATACCTAGAAGCAAATGACAACAAAGATACAACACTCCAAAACCTATGGGATGCAGCAAAAGCCTTTCTAAGAGGGAAGTTTACAGCAATACAAGCCCACCTCAGGAAACAAGAAAAAGCTCAAATAAACAACCTAACTTTACATCTAGAGCAGCTAGAGAGAGAACAGACGAGACCTAAAATTAGTAGAAGGAAAAAAAATCATAAAGATCAGAACAGAAATCAATGAAATAGAAATGAAGCAATTCATAGAAAAGATCAATGAAATGAAAAGCTGGTTCTTTGAAAAGATCAACAAAATTGATAAACCCTTAACCAGACTCATCAAGAAAAAAAGATAGAGGAATAAAATCAATAAAATTAGAAATGAAAAAAAGGAGAAGTAACAATGGACATCACAGAAATACAAAGGATCATAAGAGACTACTACATGCAACTATACACCAATAAAACAGAAAGCCTAGAAGAAATGGACAAATTCTTAGAAAAGTAAAATCTTCCAAGACTAAACCAAGATGAAATAGAAAAGATGAATGGACCAATCACAAGAACTGAAATTGAAACTGTGATTTAAAAACTTCCAACAAACAAAAGTCCAGGACCAGATGGCTTCACAGGCGAATTCTATCAAACATTTAGAGAAGAGCTAACACCTATCCTTCTGAAACTATTCCAAAAAATTGCAGAGGAAGGGACACTTCCAAACTCATTTTATGAGGCCACCATCATCCTGATACCAAAACCAGACCAAGATACCACAAAAAAAGAAAACTACAGGCCAATTTCACTGATGAACATAGATACAAAAATCCTCAACAAGATACTAGCAAACTGCATCCAACAATACATTAAAAGGATTGTACATCATGATCAAGTGGGATTTATCCCACAGATGCAAGCGTTCTTCAATATCTGTAAATCAATCAGTGTGATACACCACATTAACAAACTGAAGAATAAAAATTATATGATCCTCTCAATAGACACAGAAAAAGCCTCTGACAAAATCCAACACACATTTCTGATAAAAACCCTTCAGAAAGTGGGCATAGAGGGAACTACCTCAACATCATATAGGCCATATATGACAAATCCAAAGCTAACATCATTCTCAATGGTGAAAAGCTGAAAGAGTTCCCACTGAGATCAGGAACAAGACAAGGATGTCTGCTCTCGCCACTACCCTTCAACATAGTTTTGGAAGTCCTAGCCATAGCAATCAGAGAAGTAAAAGAAATAAAAGGAATCCAAACTGGAAAGGAAGAAGTAAAACTATCATTTGCAGATGACATGATACTATACCTAGAGGATCCTAAAGACTCGACCAGAAAACTGTTAGAGCTCATCAATGAATTTGGCAAAGTCACAGGATACAAAATTAATACACAGAAATCCACTGCATTTCTATACACTAACAATGAAAGATCAGAAAGAGAAATTAGAGAAGCAATCCCGTTTACCATCACATCCAAAAGAATAAAATACCTAGGAGTAAACCTACTTAAAGAGACAAAAGACCTGTACTCTGAAAACTATAAGACACTGATGAAAGAAATCAAAGATGACACAAATAGATTGAAAGACATACCATACTCTTGGACTGGAAGAGTCAATATTATCAAAATGACTATACTACCCAAGGCAATCTACAGATTCAATGCAATCCATATCGAATTACCAAGGACATTTTTCACAGAACTTGAAATATTTTAAAGTTTGCTAGGAAGCACAAAAGGTCCAGACTAGCCAAAGACATCCTGAAAAAGAAAAATGGAGCTGGAGGAATCAGGCTCCCTCACTTCATACTATACTACAAAGCAACAGTCATCAAAACCATATGGTACTGGCACAAAGACAGAAATACAGATCAGTGGAACAGGATAGAAAGCCCAGAATTAAATCCACGCACCTACAGCCAACTAATCTATGACAAAGGTGTCAAGAATACACAATGGAAAAAAAAAACCTTGTTCAATAAGTGGTGCTGGGAAAACTGGACAGCCACAGGGAAAAGAATGAAATTAGAACACTCCCTAACACAATACACAAAAATAAACTCCAAATGGGTTAAAGACCTAGATATAAGACCAGACAATATAAAACTCTTAGAGGAAAACATAGGCGAAACACTCTCCAACATAAATGACAGCAACATCTTCTCAGATCCACCTGTTAGAGTAATGACAGTAAAAACAAAAATAAACAAATGGGACCTACTCAAACTTCAAAGTTTCTGCACAGCAAAGGAAACCCTAAACAAAATGAAAAAACAACCCACAAAATGGGAGAAAATCTTTGCAAATGAATCAACTGACAAGGGATTAATCTCCAAAATTTATAAACACCCTACTGCTCAACACCAAAAAAACAAACAATCCCATCAAAAAATGAGCAGAAGATCCAAACAGACAATTCTTCAAAGAAGACATACAGATGGCCAAAAAACACATGAAAAGATGTTCAACATCACTCATCATTAGAGAAATGCAAATCAAAACCACTATGAGGTACCACCTTACATAGGCCAGAATGGCCATCATCAAAAAAGTCTACAAACAGTAAGTGCCGGAGAGGGTGTAGAGAAAAAGGAACCCTAGTACACTGTTGGTGGAATTGTAAATTGAGAAACCACTGTGGAAAACAGTATGGAGATTCCTCAGAAAACTAAACATAGAACTACCATTTGATCCAGCAATCCCACTCCTGGGCATCTATCCAGAGAAAACCATGACTCACAAAGACATTGTACTCCAATGTTCATTGCAGCACTATTTGCAATAGCCAAGACATGGAAACAACCTAAATGTCCATTGACAGAGGAGTGACTAAAGAAGTTGTGGTACTTATACACAATGGAATATTACTGAACCATTAAAAGGAACAAAAAGAGTTCCCATCATGGCTCAGTGGTTAACGAATCCGACTAGGAACCATGAGGTTGCGGGTTTGATCCCTGACCTTGCTCAGTGGGTTAAGGATCTGGTGTTGCTGCGAGCTGTGGTATAGGTCACAGATGCGGCTCGGATCCTGCGTTGCTGTCGCTCTGGAGTAGGCTGGCAGCTACAGCTCCAATTAGACCCCTATCCTGGGAACCTCCATATGCCACGGGAACGGCCCCAGAAAAGGCAAAAAGACAAAAAATAATAATAATAATTAAAAAAAGGAATGAAATACTGTCATTTTTAGCAACATGGATGGACTTAGAAATTATCATGCTAAGTGAAGTCAGTCAGACAATGAGACACAAACATCAAATGCTATCACTGACATGTGGAATCTGAAAAAAGGACACAATGAACTTCTTTGCAGAATAGATACTGACTCACAGACTTTGAAAAACTTATGGTTAACAAAGGAGACAGTTTGGGGGGTTGGGGGATGCACTGGGGGTGTGGGATGGAAATCCTATAAAATTGGATTGTGATGATCATTGTACAACTATAAATATAATAAATTCATTGAGTAATAATAATAAATAAATAAATAAATAAATAATCCTTGCCTTTGTCTAGGGTCATCAAAGAGTCATAAGTGTTAAAGGAAATTCTCACCTATCAACAGACAATATCAGCAATGTTAGGATATCCAGAAAAAAAAAAAAATAGAGGGAGGACTCCCAGTTAAATTTGAATTTGAGATAATCAAGAAATAATTTTTTTAGTATAAGTAAGCTCCATGCAATATTTGAAAAAAATTTTCATTAAAAAAGTCATACCTTGATTACCTGAAATTCAAAATTATCTGGGCACTTTGTAGTTTTTTTTACTAACTCTAGTAACCCTAAATAATCCATTGGCTACTTATGAGTACAGAGGAATTCACCAACTGTAATACACAATATTTACTGACTGTTGTCAGTATCTCTGAGGGATCAGCTTTTAAGGCCAGTTGTTAGCAAATAACGCTTTGCAATTTCTTTTTCTTTTTCTTCCTACATCTAAGGAGAATTCTCTAAAAATTCTGGCAGCATGATCTATTGGTACCAATGGTATTCGCATCAAACTGCCGTTATTCAATAGCCATGTGACTTTGAGCAAGTTACTTAACCTCTCGCTCTAAGCCTCAGTTTATTCATCTGTAAAACAGGGACAGAGTTGCTATGAAGATTACAGTAAACAGTCCTTGTAAAAGCCTAGTACCTGGCATATAGAAATCACCTAATCTATTTCTATCACTTATAGTTATTATTACCCATCAGAACCTATTGCATGAGAGAGGCAGTTCCATTTGGCCTGGACCTCAGATTCACAAAAGTATCACATGTAGACTTTCAGCATATATCCCAGATGAAATTATACCTGGCCTTACCAAGACACCTGAACAGGCTTGAAAGACTGAGCTCACTACATAGCTTTAAACTAGTAACATACAATTATATTCTATGGGTAAATAATATTTTATAAATTTTGCAATTATCATGTAAATAGAACATTTCCCTCTCATCACAGTTCCGTAACCCTATTTTGGATCTTTCTTACTTTTAAAAATACAGAGGAGTTCCCATCGTGGCACAGCGGAAATGAATCCCACTAGAATCCGTAAGGTTGCAGGTTCGATCCCTGGCCTTGCTCAGGGGGCTAAAGATCCAGCGTTGCCGTGAGCTGTGATGTAGGTCACAGACATGGCTTGGATCTGGCATTGTTGTGGCTATGGCGTAGGCCAGAGGCTACAGCTCTGATTCGACCCCTAGCCTGGGACCTTCCATATGCCGCAAGTGCAGCCCAAAAAACTAAACTAAACTAAAACAAAATAAAAAGATACAGAGACCTAAAGAAACTACAGATAAACAGGGGGCAACACTAGCCTCTGATGATAAATCTATGAATCTACTGCTCTGGGTGATGAACGATGGCCGGCTCCAGCCCAGGGCATCTAGCCAGGTACATCTTATATACGTCATAGGTGAGGCCTCAGGAACACTGGAGGGGACTGGAGCCCTGGGCCGAGCTCCACCCATGAAGAGCTCGGTCAGGTTTTCCAGAGTGCCCTACAAATATTATCATTTTATATTTGTGCTATGATATGAAAAATGTTGGGAAGCAATGTTCTAGCCTCTATGGGAAACAGCTTTGCCATTTTGACCAGCAAAATCCACCCTTGAGGAGGAAGAGGAGCTCTGAAATGAATCAATGACAAACTGAGTCCTTAGTGACAGAGAATTTTGGTCCTCACATTAAGGGTAGAGCCTTTAGTGGATGGGCAGAATAGAAGGAAAGTAAATAAAGTGGGACAGAGGCAAACAATTCTTGGAGTGTCTTTCTTTTGCTTTCCTCACTGCGTTTCCTGTTCCAGGTTCCAACCAGCTCTGTATCTGAGATCAGAACATCTCAGGCTCCTGATCCTGGAGTGAAGGCTGGGGGACAGAAAGCACAGAATGAGGTTTTGGTCCATCTCTGCTCTGTCCTTCAAAAAGGAGACATGATTTTCTGACATCTTCATGTCTTCCCATTACAGTGAGAGATAAGATCCAGACAGCCTAGGTCAGGAGATGTGTAGGCAATGCAAGTGTTGGGTACCTACTGTCTCTGAGACTCTAATGCAAAAAACAGGCAATGACCTGGCATGTCACTATAATGCCACCAGGTGCAGCGAGGAAAGCATGGGTTTATAGCTTGTACACTCTTGGGATGAAACCCAACACAAAATCTGACTCTGTAATGCTGGGCAAGTTATTTAAATTCTCTGAGCCTTGTTTTTCTCTCATGCGAAATGGGGATAATAATACCTTCCCCACAAGGATGTTGTAGGGATTTAAAGAGTCAAAGTAAAAAAGAAAAAGCATAGCATCATTCTGTCTGATACACAGAGGAGCTCAATAAATGTTAATTTCCTGCTGTGTTCCCCCCATGTCCTTATTTTTCTCAGAGAGTTGTAAGGAAATACGTTTTCACAGACTTGCTGTCCATAGAGCCATCCTTGCCCCTTGGCTCCACCTTCCAATTAGGTTTTTCATGCAGCCACCTCAGCTCCCCCAAGCTCCTCTCCAGGCTCACGCTCTGCATTTCCAACAACCCCAGCTATATCAGCCATTCGGTTATAAGATTCAGTTAAAATCTGCTTTAACAATTCCAGTTTTTAAAGAGAAACTTTTCCCATCTTTTTACATATTTTAAGCATATTTAAACCAAATAGCACCCTTCTGAATGATGCTCTTCATTCTCTCTTAATAACTTCCTATTCTTGGGCTTGAGTCATCCTTTAGTTAGACCGTCCCTACGCCAAGCCAAGCTAATCTCCCAAGACTACAGACCTGACCAGGCCTCTCCCCTCCTCAAACACTCTCCACGGCTCCCCAAGGACTTTGACCTGCCACTCAAAGTCCTCCATAATCCTACCCAAGCCAATATTTCATCTGTGGTCACTCCTGCACTGGCATTCCAACTTCAGCTAAAACCAAAACGACTGCCGTGCATGTTTTGCTGGTTTCTGCTATCCCTCATTTCCACTTGTACAACAGGGAGGAAGTGAGATGAATGGGGAGTTTGGGGTTGGTAGATGCAAACTATTACATTTAGAATGGAAAAGCATTGAGGTCCTACTCTAAAGCACAGAGAACTATACCCAGTCTCTTGGGATAGACCATGATGTAAGGTAAGGTGAGAAAAAGAACGTATATATATATGTATGGGTCACTATGCTGTACAGAAAAAAATGACATAGCACTGTAAATCAACTATACACTAATAAAAAAAAATAAACACACACACAGACACACACACACACAAAGTCCTTCCTAATCATCCACTTTGACTTGTTCTGTTCTCTGAACTATGGCATCAATTAACATGCTCTGCACTGAATGATAGATATTTAAATAATAATAATAACTATTTACACCTCTTATATAAACCTCACACATCCATAGTCTCCTCTAATATTTGCATCTCTGGGATCTCATCAACTAGATTATGATGCCTTCAGGGGTAGTTCTTATTTCTCTCTATATTCCTCCAGGTCATCTAACCTTACGCTATGAAATAGAACCATTTACAATAAGAATTTTGATGAATGAATGAATGAATGAATGGGTCTCAAGAGGAGAGTAACATAGGGAGTCAGGCGCTCTTGAAAAACAAGATCAATGATCTCAGATTTCCTTCAACCTCCATAAACAGTACTAGTTTGGTACAATTTTTCATGCTACTTACTGGTTCTGCACATATTAAATGTTCATGTACTATATACAGACTAAGTGTGTGGATGTTGTGACTGATGACAGGCCCCAGAAATGTCTCTGCCCTTGAGAAGTTTTCATCCAGTAAAGGGACTTGGGGCGTCGTCATAAAAGTATATTGACAGGGCAACCTCAGATGAACATGTGACAAGAGATACAAAAAAGCTCTCCAGGAATTTAAAAGAAGCACAAACCTTCTAGCTATGAGAGCCATATCCAGATCAACAACACCCTGAGTTTAAAGAGCTAGTAGAATGTGAGGATCAGCGAGTCCAGGGCAGCGGACCCCAGCTAAGGTATGGGTATGGGAACAAAGCACCCTATTGGACTGCACCTTGCCACCTGATCACCTTGAGATGATCAGGCCTTGGAATACGGGAGGAAGAGAGCCTATAATATAACTCAGTGGCTATGGGTCTTGGAATCTGCAATGTAAAATGGAAATAAAATGAGCTCCTCCAGAGGGTTCATATTAAATTGAAAGGAAACATTTGTCAAAGGTCTTCTGCTACCTTAGGGACATCACACACATTCCATAAATAAACCTAGAGTGATTTTTTTTGCCACACCCATGGCATGCTGAAGTTTCTGGGCCAGGAATCCAACCTGCACCACAGAAGTGACCCAAACCACAGCAGAGACAATGCAGGATCCTTCGCCTGCTGAGTCACTGGGGAACTCCTCTAGCATATTTATTATTACATGTTTTCTTAGACTCTTAGATGCCACCAATTGAAAGATATGTCTTTCCTTTAAAAACAGTGTTTTAGGGAGAAGAAATCTACACACACACTTTAAGAGGAATGCTGACCACGGCTATCTTAAAATGCTAAAAAGCTATTTCCTAGAATTGAAGAAGTATAGTAGTAGCATGTTTCAAGAGTCTGTTGATTTTGCTTAATTTCTTTGGAATTTAAAGCTATACCAAGTCCTTATAAGTAAGAGACTTCAGGATATCTGTGTCTGTCAAAGCAGAATCCTATAGCTCAGACCCCAGAGGATGAACTGGGACATTCACACACACGTGCGTGTACACACACATATGCACACACGGATTCCAAATATGGAAACCCAGGGGAAAAAACACCCTTCACAGTAAACTTGCTCATTGTCTGAGCAGAATCATGTTCTTTTAAAAATAAAACTGTGAGTGGGAGTGCTTGCGTTCTGGAATAGAGTCTCTCTTTCTTCCCTTCATCCCATGTTCCTTGGCTACATGCTATTATGTGATATTCAGGACTGTCAAACCTTCTGGAGCCATGAGCATTTTTCAGACAACCAATCTCAATATGCATTATCAAAATTAGATCTTTTCTCTGCAGATGACAATTATGTATTATATGGTTACACGCTTATGAGTCTGTGACACCGTATTGTTAGACTTGGGATATTGACTTTTAACAATATGTTACCTTATTATATTTGGTGTCGCATTATGCCTGGATTGCAGCATTTGTCCCGTGGCCCCACTCGGGCTGCAATTAGTTTCTCAGTAAGTGTCAAACAGCGTTGGGGGAGAAAGACTGGGTGAAAGGTAACTTGACAATGATTTTCTTTTGCAACTGTCATTTATCTATCCTGTTCCTCAACAAAAGAACTTCAACTATTCCAGAAAAATACAAGTTGTATGTGTACCAATAAGACTGCCTCTAAACAGAATGGTAGCTCTGGTTAGGAGTTCAAACATTCTGAAAGGCTTGGATATCACCCCACAGTCACAAAAGAGCTGACTGCAGGGTAGGGAGAGAGAAAAAGAATAGGACATAAGAAATCCCTGTATTCATTTCTATAAACACAAGCTCAGTGCAGTTTAAACTCATAAACATGCTAAAAGGAGCTAGAGGTAGCCTGTTACTTTGTCATATATTTTTATAGGCTTTGCTGAATGGTTTCAGATTTGACATAGTAACTGCCTGTTACTAGAAATAAACTGTAAGTCAATTCCATGCTGCCATAATTCACTGCCCAGGGTTGTTCAAAGAGATTTAGTGATGCCCATGATGGACAGCAAGTCCCTTGACATTTCTGTTGTCACTTGGTATTTCGTAGTGCCTCTAGCTTGCTGACCTCCAGAGACCTGGAAAGAGAGGGCATTCCCCAGGTGCGACTATTCCCACCAAGTTAGTGAAAGACCTGTCCTTCCAGGAAAGCCAAAGATATACTCTCTCCAAGTTTCTTTGGGTCTCTCTGCTTCCCTCTTTATTTCTACAGGTCGACAGTCATTGTTTCCACAAGAGGGACTTGCTTCTGAAGGAATAAATTAAACCAAGGTCACAATACCACCCAGCAGGAATTAGGTGCCTGGAAAGTAGCAATACCTCATCTCCTTGGCTGGCATTTTCTTTTGGCTCAAGACTTTGGCTGCATCTCCACCATGTCACGCACCCAGATGGAAAGTGAAAAATCCATTCAGCCATCTGGCTGTTTCAGTCTACACAATGCCATGCATCTGGGGCCATCTGGGAAAGGGACTGAAGTTTTTCACTTTCTGCCTGGTTGTTTGCTATGGTGTAGATACAACCTTTTACTATAGGCTAAGGTACCAGATAACCCCCCTGCCCCATCTGAAAGGCTGGAAAAAAGAGTTCAGGATAACAAAGCTGATAGCAGCCTCCTGGATAATAAATCGAAACTTTGTGAAGAGCAGTATAATACAAACTGCAGGAAACAATAAAGGATAAGACTATGGTTTATTAGACAAAGCAAACACAAGAACTGAATCAAGTGATTATTTGTCAACTTAGTTGGTCCCAGACAGCTAGCACAATATTCTCAAGGGCCTGTTATTACAATTCTTTCCTAGCATTGGACATTAGTCTAAGAGACACCTCAAATGGACTCCTGTGCTTGGAATTGTGGTTAAACTAAAAAAAATATATGATTTCTATGCTTTAATTAGTATCTCCTACAAGAGACTTCCTCTGTTCCTCAGAGTTCATTCTAAAACAAATAGAGAAATTTATGAAATGCTTCCCAGGAATCACGTTCAACTTAAAAGAATTCCCATACAGATTTCAGAAACTCATTATCAGCAGCACTAGGGGCTTAATAGTACGGGGTGGAGGGCTGAGAGTAAAGAATATATGCATTGAAACAAAACATAAACAGCAATTGTACAAATGAGGGTTTCCCTGGTATTGTAATTAAAGATCTTAGAATTCTGGGGTATATTCTCTTCCCACAACTCATTTCTGAAGCTCATCTCTGGCAAGTGCTGGCAGCTTTCCCTTAGCTTCAGTGTCTGCAGACAGGAATGCTCAACTCAGTTTCTAGAGCTTTCTCCCCATATTCTATTGGGCACAATAATAAAATGGTTAATCATAGGAACAGATACGAAAAAAAAAATTATGATTAAAACATCCAGCCTGGGGGTGGGGGCAGGGTGGGAACTAGGTCAGCAAGGCCATCAGGACATGCACCCAAGGACTTGAGCCCAGCCTTGGCCCTGAAGCCAGCTTTACATTTGTCAGAAAAAGGATGGAGGGCATTTAGAGCCCAGAGGAGAAAAGAAAGGAAAATTTATGAAAGGTAGGCTTAGAGGATAAAAATTAAGTCCTTGCTGCTTCTATCCCAGCATTACGAGCAGGAATCCCCCTGCACACATTTAAATGGCATGTTCACATTTTATGAATCAGACCCTTAGTTTTAATTGCTTCTTGGACTATAGGCCAATTAAGGATGGGTCAGGAGGGCAGGGATCATTCCCACAGCCTCTGAGGTTCTGAGAGGTGGAGTTTGCTTAGCCTGAGGCATCCATTCACACTTGTATTAAAAAAAAAAAAAAAAAAAGACTGAGTATACCATTAAACACCTCTGGTAGGAATGCTTACTTTATATGGGCTGAAAGCAAAAACCATAGACCAAAAGTTCCCCTTTGGCCCCATCTCTGGCTTTCAAATAAAATCAATTACATTTCTCCTCGTCTGAGCCATGGAAAACTAAATACCAATATATACAGAACTGGTACTGTATCTTGAGAAACTGCCAATAAGTTTGCAAGTCCTTCGAGATCTCCCCTCTTTTTATCTATAATTGATCCCCTGCACCTTTATGCAATACTGAGGTTAAAGATTAAGTGTTTTTTAAAAAACATTACATGTAATACCTGCTGCATGAGATACACATCTTAATGGGCTCCCACTTCCCACAAAGCAATTCTAATATTGTAAATTACAGAAGTAAGTAGTAAGACTTAACGGGAAGAAAAACAGAATCTGTTACTAAGTTATACATTATCCTTTATACACCTTGACTTACATGTAGAGTATATCCCCTGCTTTGTTATCACATAAAAATTTGTAGAATTTATGCAAATAATATATGTTACCAACTATATCCAAAGCTTTTAAAAATCAATTCTAGATCTGATCACCAGGATAAGTGGGAGAGTCATCTGCACCCCACATTTCAGGGCTGAACATGTCTAAATGTTAATTTTAAGGAGCCCACGGGGGGCAGTGAGAGGGTCAAACTAAACAGCACATGCACCCAGCAATAGCAAATAGCATTTCTCGCTTACAGGTCATTGGTTCAAATCTCACTCCAGTCAGCAGGACCCCAAAGCCATGACCATTCGGTTGCTCAGAGATCTGGTGAATTGTGTTGCTCTGGGAAGTTTGGCTGCCAACTCAGCTGGACATCTCATCAGGACAAACCATTTGCTCATAATTCACCCTGTTTTTCCCGGCTTTCTCCTCTTTTCCCATATGGTCCTAGCTATAGAACCCTTACCAAGAAACCCCAAGTGTCTGGGCCTAGAGGCAGAAAACTTGCCCTCCCATTTCTAGAAATATAGGCTGCCTTATTACACACACACACATACACACACAATGTCCACTGTCTATATTCTATGTCCATAGTCCACAAACACACACAATCATGAGGAAGTCCAGTCATCAGCCAGGGTCTCAGGAGGCAAATCACTTTCTCTGCTTAACCTATTAATCCAGTACTTTGTTGTTCCCAGATTTGCATGTAATATTTTTCTCTTCCTCCAATATACACATACACCCCACTCTGCAGATAACCAATGAATTGAACAATGTAAAAAAATTCCCAATTTATGGTAAACATTACAACGAAGCTTCCTCATTTTGCTAATGAAAAAGGAAGCATCGAGATAAAAGTAAAATGATTTATTAGATTTTGTTCCTAGGCCACTGAAATAAAATAGCAAACCAGCTTGGCAGTTACTACAGGGACCCAGCATGTGCTCATTAACTCTTTGCCAGGTACAAAGGTGTCCTAAAAGCTCTGTTTTAATTCCATGATCCGGCCCATAATCCAGTGCTAAACAATAATTAGTAATGACTTGTTAAACAGTAGTTGGAGACTCCCTTTAAGCGCCTCAAATATACTTTAAGTTTCATAGACAGAGAATCAAAGGAAGGAGGAGGCAGAGTTGGAAGAAGAAAGAGGCAAGCGTGAAGGCATTTGTAATGTTTTTAATGGTAAAGAAAGAACTGTTCTCCTGCCTGGGAACTTTGCACATATTTATGGTGCTTATGCATTGTTTCCAAACCCAGGCTGGCACTTTATTCCACCCCATGCCTGCTCTTCAGCATCATTGTGCAAAGAAGTCTTTCCTTCTCTAATAGCTTACCCCCACCCTACATTCCCTTTTACCTTGTCAGACTGACCAAATGTTGGACAATTTTCTCCTCTCTTCTTAATGTAGTTTAAGCTCTTTCCCGCTAATGGCTCTTTCATCCTATGCATCAAGGTTCATTTAAAATCAGCAACGAATGACAACCTCTGGCTCTATGAATTTTCTATGGCTTCTTTATTGTCCAATTGTGTATCTGGATAAGCAAGTGGGGGACAGTGGCCACAATTGTGGAGGAAGTGCTAAAGACACCCAACTATTTGGGCAGAGGAAACAATAGGTTACAAACTGCTTATGAAATATACTTGCTAGAGAGGGGCAGGCACACTGATACATGTACACACACTGCAGTGCTGGATTGTGGATTCACCTGGAACACTGGCCCTTCCTTGTACACCTGGCTCTACAATCTCTTCCTGGTACACCATGAAACAAAGAAAAGCATGTGATGAGGAAGGTGTCATGAATTTATTACCCCATGCTATTTCTACTAGTTTCATTCTCTCTGCCCCTTGGTGGAATCAGGTTTCAGGATCCAGATATGGTTCCTTTGCTTAGAGAGCTGGACCTCTGTGACAGAGGGATGTAGGAATCCTTCTCATACAGACTGCATGTACAGATTTATAATTTCAAGCTAAATCAAATAGAAGTCCATGGAGGTATCCACTTGTTCATCCATCCACCCATCTACCCAGTGTTTTTGAGGACCTTTATTCTTATAGAGAAGTATAAAGATATGGTTCCTGCCTTTGGCGACCTCACAACCTGATCATGGAGAACAAACCATGAACCAGGAAATGGGAGTTCAAAGGTGTAACTAATAAAGAGCAAAGATTAGAAGCACAGGTGTTTGGAAAGATACTTTAAATATGTCAGGGATGGTTAGATTGTGCTTCTGGAAGATGTGAGCTTGTGCTAGGCTTTGAAAAATGGGTATTTTTTTTTTAAGTTTTCTTTTTATGGCTCTGTGGCATATAGAGGTTCCCCAGCTAGGGGGTCTAATCTGAGCTGCAGCTGAGGCCTACACCACAGCTACGGCAACACTACATCCAAGCCGGGTCCACAAACTACGCTGCAGCTTTCAGCAATGCTGTATCTTTAATGCACTGAGTGAGGCCAAGGATTGAACCCACATCCTCACAGAGATAATGTCCAATTCTTAACCCACTGAGCCACAACAGGAATTCCTGGGCATTATTTTAAAAAGAAGAGGGGCTAAAGGGGAATATTCTAGACACAGGAAGCAGCACAAAGACTCAGAAGCCAGAATCAGCAATCTGTCTTTTCAGAATGCATCAAATAATAGAGTACACTAGTAGAACTCTTTAAATATTATAAAACATGTCCATGTTCCTCATCTTATTTACTTCTCTCATTGACCCTGTGACATAGTCATAACAGGAAGATTTGGCCTAAAACAGCAGTAAGTGATGGGAAACCTATATGAGGTCATTGCAATAATTTCTAAGAAACTTAATGGGGGCTATTCTGGGGAGTTAAGGACATTGGATGAATGACAGAGAAATTTAAGGTGAAGAATGAACAGGTTTCATGACTTAAGTGGCTATAGGAGGTGAAGAAGGAGGAGAATGTAGGACTATTAGTAAATTTCTCCACTGGGGGACAAGGAGAGTGACATTTTTCATTAATGATCTATAAGGAAGGAAGAGAAGCTTGGAAGAGTATAAGCATGATGATTTTACTTTATTTAGTGAATTTCGGAGGACTGTGGAAAACACAAATGGAAACAGCCAAAAGATAGTAATAGGTAGACGTCTAGTAGTCAATATCAGAGGGAGACTAGAAATGTAGATTTAGGAGTCATTAGCATAAATGTGGGGTCATAGGGATCCCCCAGGAGAGGGAAAACAGCCAAGCGTCAAACCTGGGCCATTCCATTTAAGGGGCAGAAGTGGGGAAAGTGCTCTTTTAATTAAGACCCATTATGTATGGGAGGCCCTTGTCAAAACGTAAGAATAACGTGTAGAGGTTCATGGATCATATATTGAAAATGAAACTGAAAAAGATGGGATCTTAGAGCTTCTTCACACCTGCCCCTTCATTTTTCTAAGGAGGAAACCTGATAGTGGGAGATAGTGGCTGCACCATAATTTATTAATTCCATTAACATCTAACACTCTCCATGTTCTTGTGGACTTATTTTATTAACTAGCTAGAAAACATAGATCATAGCCTGAGTTGGGCTTTTGTTGGAAGTAGGAAGGGACCAATCCAGATCATGGAATCCTATCTAGGGAGCACAGAGCTGGATGGTGTGTCCTTGGAGAAGGGAAGACTCCCAAGGCATCAGGAGATAGCATGAGACAGGGATGCCAGAGAAATGGTTATGAAAAATGGAAACGAAGCACTGAGGAGGATTACCAAAGGCACTTCCTCGGCAACACCATATACCATTGTGAATGACTGAAGCTGAAATTGAGATGGTCTGTTTAACATATGCAGTCTGAGACAATCTTTTTAGTCTTACTACCACTAGCTCTAAATTCCAGAGACAATGTAAAGAGAATTGTTTTGAACAATATAGCATTTTGTATCGACACAGAGAAAAATGTAGAATTTATCCAACTCATGGAACTTTATCAAGCTGAAAGGTCATTGTGAGTAATGCAAAGAGCCTGCGTTTGGCAAATTCACCTAAAACAGGTTATAGGACCCTAGGCAGGTTACCTCACTTTGTAGAACTGCAGTAATGTCATGTATTAAAAGGACATAATCTACCAAGCTCACTGGGTAAGAGAATGGATAAACTTGCTTGGTACAAGGTAGGCTATTAATAAATACAAATTCCCTTTCCAGAGGTACTTCTTAATAATAATCAACACATATAGACACATATACATCATTCATATTTTCCAATAGATTATTGCAGTATTCTAGATTTATAAGAAAATTAATAATACATAGAGAAAGAGCCTGCAACAGATCCTTCAGAATTTGAATGGAATGTGATTTAGGAGAAGCTATTTATGGCATAAATAAGGGGTTCCACTGGATGCCATTAGTAATTATGATGAAAGCAAATCAAGAAGATGGGTCAACCTAAATCAAATATACGTATACATATATACATACCACGTACACACAAACACACTAGCTACTCACCCTGAAGAAGAAGGTTTAAAGGTTAAATTTCCAGACCAACCTCTTTTTATCTGGGTGCAATTTTTGTACCTGTAATTAGCTTTCTCAGCCTTCAATCTAAGAATCAGCCGGTTAATTGTGCATGTAAGTGGCTAATAGCTCCAACTGGGGGATGGTGCAGGCCTAGAGGGTCACACTCTTTGCTCTACACATGTTTACTTGTTACATATTACAGACATACACTCACATACACAAAGTAGTGGGGGGAAAAGGTAAGAAGAAAGAAAATATGATTTGTAATACTTTTAAGAGACATAGGATGGAATAATTAAGCTACAGCCTGTTCAAAAAAAAAAAAAAAACAGTAACCCTAAAAAGTATCATCATCTTTATGATGCTGCTGGAATGTTTGAGAATTACCTGTGAATATCTGGGAATCAAACTGAGTCCATAATAAAAAAAAATAAATTTAAAAAAAGGAGGGAATGATGTAGAGAATTCCATTCAAAGAGCCACTCACTGGATTACTACTCTGGGGTCAGGAAAGAGTAACTCCATTTCTCAGAAAGGACAACTACAGCCAAGACTGAATTGGGGGTAGGGACAATGAGTGAGATAAAATGACAGAAACAAATTTTTGTGGTCAAGGTCAGGCAACCTGCATATGGCTTAGCCATCTCTACTCTTTGCCATTAAGCAAACCTGATTTTCCAAATACCATCCACAGTCAGCCTATTATGCAAGCACTCATCAGTGTCTCAAGATAATCACCCCAGCTCCTCCGCTATCATGCCACTCTAGTCTTCTTTACCATCCAGCACTCTGGCTCCTGGCTTTAAGTTGCCCCTCAAGAATATCAAAGATATCTTCTCCAGCAGCTCTTGCCACTTTGAAAGGACTGACTACTCTTAGGTCCTTGGCTTTCTGGGGACCAAATTCTTGGTTCTAGTAGTACTTCCAATAAACATGCTTTATCACACATGATAGAAGAAAATGGGCCACCAATCCCAGTTTTAGACATTTGAGTTATTTCCAATTAAAATATTGTTCAAGGCCTCAAGTTGCCTGGAAAAGTCTATCTGGTTGGGCAGCTGGGGACCTAGAAGTCCAGCAGACCCAAAAATTTGTAATTAAAAGGTCAAAGACTTCCCTGTGGATCACACTCAATTTCTCTACATAGAGGTGGTAGGTAGAGAACACAAAGCCTTGCTCAATCCTGTTCGCATAGGAAGGCAATGTTGGAGAACTGGCCTCGGGAGTCAGGACTCCAAAAGCAGAAAGCATTGCTTTGAAGCTACCTAGGTAAGGCAAGCCAGAATGGGGGATTGTAAGGGGGGACTCTGGGCCTAAAGAAAGGCGGCCGGGGTCAAGTGGAGGGGATAAATGTGGAAATAGACCTCAGCACCAATTAGATGCTTGATCTTGGGCAATTCAACCCCTCTAAAGCTCAATTTCCTCATCCATAAAATGGGACTAATGGTAACACCTTTCCACATATTCAATTCGTCTGAGTAAATATTTATTAACCATCTACTATACGTCAGGCTGATCATGAAAATAATCAAAGGGACTTAGGTAAAAATGCCTTGCATATTTTTATATTTGTCGTGTATGTTTAACACACATATATTAAATTTAGAATTTAATGAGTTCAGGGCCATCTGCCAATGGACCAAGAAAACTGCAGAGATCCAAGATGAGATTTCTAGGACAAGGATCTATTGACAAGATTTGTAGAACTGTGTGTGTCTCGTGAAGGACAATTCTAAGGCAAAGTTCAGGGTTTGTCAAATTCACTTTGATGGTCTCCCATATCTCCTCTCTATAGCCTCTTTCTCCATGCTTTGTTCATCCTTTCCCCTCCCTGCCACTCCCCCGAGTCTCTCCAACTCTTTATGATGACCCCAGGTGCCCTTTGCAATGCACCACTCTGGCTTGCCTGCCTTAAGCAACTCCAGAGAAATTCTTCCTCCTCATTCAAATTCCTCTGTTCTGTGTCCCACTCTCTCTCAGGTCCTGATTGTTCAGCTTGCTAAATTCTGTTGACACTAATTCTCACCATGGTGTTGATGACTGATAAATGTCTATTCCATTTCTCTGGACCATTTGCATTTTAAACAGGGATTCCTGGAGAGTCCTTGCCTTAGGAGAAAGAACACGTTGAATGGTAGCCATGCCAGCCAGAAACTTTTTTCTGCTGCATAAATCATATCATACATGCGGCTGCCAAAATTGTCTCCACAGAAGGCTGCATAAGACTCCACCTCTGATTCCCTTGGGATGTCACTACCAAGAGGGTAAAGAGAGAGGAGAATGCCAAGTTTGATACATCGACTATCTGGAAAACGCACACAGATGTCAATGTCAGCTAGAAGTGCCCCTACCTATCCAGCCCCTGCCCTCTGCAGACCTGTCTTGGACCTAGGCAGAAAGTCACCAAAAGCTGAATTTTCTCTCTTTAGTTCCTTGAGTTCAACCCTTCTCCCCATAAGCCATCATTGTACCATCAGGGGTTTCTTGTTACAATTTAATTTTTCTCAGTTGCGCACTGGGGTTCTAATCTGTATCACACCAGCAGTGGGAACATTTTTAAGAATCATTTCCCAACACACTTTTAATGTATTTCCAGTAAATTGTACCTCAACCTGTCCAGCTGGCTGGGTCATTTAACAGTGACACACCCACTGAGTCCTGCCGTCCCCTAGAGGTTTACCTCAGTGCTTTTCTAACAAAAAAGCCTGCCCCCAAAGAGGGGATAAAGCTTTTCTAATGTGCAAATGCTACAGGGAATATGGTGAGAACTGCCCACCCGAGCCAGCCAGGACCTCTTTAAGTTTTGTTATGGGAAAGCCTATACACAGGATTAGACAAAAGGTTTTGAAGATCTGCACTGAAATTATACCAGCTTTGAGGGAAGCTGCATTCAAAAAGAGAAAAAAAAAAAAAAAAAGCCAGGTAATTATTTAAAGCCCTAAAACAGACGGTATAGTTTATCAGGTATTTTTAGCCAAATTCAGTGCTGCTTTCAGTGACTTAAAAGCACACTGCCAAATGTAAACAAAGTTCTCTCAGGACAAGAGCCAGTGAGCGATTGCCCCTGAATCTGCAAAGTCAGAAGGAAAATATAATTAATCACAACTCACTCCTGGCTGGCTAGCTGAAATAAGACCAACGAGAAAAAGTGAAAAGTTAATAGGAGGATTTGGGGGCAAGGGTGGGAGGGAAGCGGGGAGGGTCGGTTCCCTCCTTTACTTTCAAGAGCTTGCCTTGGTGCCATTTGGATCCAAGCCTGTGAGACAAACAAGCGTTTTGTTTTTGTAGGTTTTGGTTTTCATTTTTCATAATCCAGTTTGTGTGACCTTTATTTTTCTGATAATAAAGGGAAAGGGAGAATGTGGCTGAGATGTAGTCCTCACAAGTTATAGCCAGTGAGACCAAAGGCCTGGGAGGCCAGGGTCCAGGGCAGCCAAATGAACCCTAAGGATGGCTTAGCAGCACCTCACATTTCACTCTCCAAGTAGGTTGGTTTTTGTTGTAGGGGTACTTGGGTGGGGGGTGGCGGGTAATGTCTTCCCTTCAGACACTGGAGGAGAAAATAAGCTAAAGAATAGATGATCTGCCCTCTGTGCCCAGTCACAGAGAATGCTGCTTGCTTGGACAATCTTCCCTTGTTTTCTTGGAGAGCCAGTATTCCATTTAGGTCCACGAATAACAGGAAGGTCCTGGTGAGGGATGCAGTCAGCTCCTCTCCCTACAAACTCATCATCAGTGCATTACCCAGAGCTTTGATGTCCCCATACTGCAAGCTGCATGGCAGTGGACACCCTTTCAGGGATGGCCTCAGAGGTCTCTCTTTACTGACAAAGGCAGGAGGGGGATGTGAGGGATTATACCCTCAAGACCCCACATGCAGCTTCCACTCCCACCTCGCCCAGTTCATCAAAGTTCTGAAATGTTGGCATCTTCACTGCTGCTCTTCATCAATGCCATTTACGTGAATTTAGAACAATAATTTTATTAAAATGTTTTAGATGCCATATCTCCAATCCATAAAATTTATTGTACCTTTATGCAGAATTATACTGGAGTTGAAACATATAAATCAATTTATAAGGTCTAATGACACACAAACGCTTAAAAACTAAAGGCAATGTAGTAAATTCAAATTACCATTACAAATGTAAGCTTTGTAGTCAGTGTGTGACCTGCTAAGGATTATATTTAACTCCCCTGAGAGTGGTTTATCATAAAACTTTATACTTTTATTACAGTGAATTATTAAGTCCTCCATGACATGAGTCATTCCTCGCACTGACTATGGCTTTTTTAATGACACTATAATAGACATCTTGCTAATAGCAGGAGGACGGCTACCTCTGCAGTAAGGAGAAGGGGTGGGAGGAGGAGGGAAAAGAAAAGACAATATAGGACACATGCATGGAAAACCACGCTCCCCAAGGGACTTCCGCTAGCAATCATACAAAGAAATGTTGGGAGCTTAAAGACTCAGACCCCTCCATGTTCTGTCCTGGATTAAAGAATAGCTTATTGCCTAAAAAGAAATTCAATTTAAAAGTCACACGTGGAGAAAAGGAAAACAGTTGAGATTTTCCTGAGCAATTCTGGTTTTCCATGAAAACTTTAAAATCCTCTCCTGCTGCTTAACTATGGATATGCTCCCTTTTGTTCCAATAAGCTTTGCACTAAAGATAGATCTCTGGGCTCACATAATGGGCAGTGACCCACTGCTCATAAATGTGACTTCCCTCAACACCTTCCTCCTTTCTGCGTTGTGTCCGCACAGGGTCCCCTAGCAGGAGGCTCTTTCCAGAGGCCATTGAGCCCACAGATCATCACATGTGCAAAATCTCCAATTAAAATCAAGAAAGAGTTTTCAATGAAATGATCTGCATGTGCTAGTCTCAGTGAATTAAATGTCCCTGGGTATTACTTACTCCTTCCAAAGACTAGTTGAAGCCCAGGATGCTGGTGTCACCATTCACATACACTGCCATGTCCACATTCAGGACATCAAAATTTAGGAATCCTAAGCTCCTATCAGGAGAGAAGAGCCAATTCACATAAAAGGTATCTCTGTATTTCGAATGATTAATAGACTTGTGTTAAAAATAAGACTAAGGCCACAAGCACAGGATTCACCTTTCAGAAATGACCACGGAGAATAAATATCCAGGAAATGGAGGAGGAATGTCACAGTAATTCTTCTTCCCAACTATAATCCACCTCCCTTCCCTTCTCTCAACCACGCATCTTCTCAGAAGTCATCTCTGCTGAAACCTAAAGCGTAATGTATTATACAGTATTATTAATATTTTAAGAACTATTTTATTATTGTTTTAAGGCCTTGGACATTCCCCTATCTAGACACCTTTATCTACATATTTGAATATATGGTAATAAAGACTTTGGAAAATTAAAAAAAAAAAAACCTGGAGTTCCCGTCGTGGCGCAGTGGTTAACGAATCCGACTAGGAACCATGAGGTTGCGGGTTCGATCCCTGCCCTTGCTCAGTGGGTTAAGGATCCGGCGTTGCCGTGAGCTGTGGTGTAGGTTGCAGATGCGGCTCGGATCCTGCGTTGCTGTGGCTCTGGCGTAGGCCGGTGGCTACAGCTCCAATTAGACCCCTAGCCTGGGAACCTCCATATGCTGCGGGAGCGGCCCAAGAAATAGCAACAGTAACAACAACAACAACAACAAAAGACAAAAGACACACAAAAAAAAAAACCTGATGCATTTGACTAAAGAGAAGAAAAAAATGGATGCCTAACCTTGCTTTCTAGGCATCTGTATACAAGAGTGATTTTTTTGCAGCAATTTCCAATGCATTCTATTTTGTTTTGTCTTTAAACTACCCTCCAGTGATCATCTCTATCTTCCTATCCCTGAGGACATTTGGTCACATCTGAGGTCATGATGCAATGGCTGTGACCCTCCACTTCTTGCCCTATATAGGCATTTTGTTACTAACACATGTGCTTGGTGCCAACCAAGGCAAAAATTAAAAAGCCAAATATACATTTCCTCTAACTATGGATACGCTCCCTAGTTAGAGGATATTTTGGATGCTATGATAATGCAGAGATTGTGTTTACATGGGGTTGCTATGGCATTGGTTTGACCAAATTGGCTGGATAGTTGGGTCAACTGACAACAAATTTTTCATAAACTGAGTCACTGATTGACCAATTATGGGAGTTCCGTTGGTTGCTATATACATTTTTATAGGCACAGGCAAATAAAAACTATGGAAAATCTCATCTTTCTGCCTACTGCCACACACACACACACACACACACACACACACACACACCCCTTAATATCAATCCATTTTAAAAAGAGTTCAACAAAGCTTAACAAAGTTAAACAGGATTTTACATGAATTGTCCCAGATCATTAAGCCATAAACATTTTCCACCCCAAATGCTAAATTTTTTTTCAAGACTAGCCACTTTGTCTCCTTCTCAGATATTGTCCCATGAATACCATAAATTCAGTTTAATTTAAGAAGTATTTATGGAGTGTCTGCTGCATGCCAGTTGACTATGCCAGGGACCCAGATTTGAACTTCATACGCACAGTGCTTTGTCTTCATAAAGGTGATAGTCTAGGCTCTAGAGCAGGAGCCAGCAAACTATATGTTGCAGGCCAAATCTGGCCCACTGCTTGTTTTGATAAATAAAGTTTTATTGGAACACAGCCATACCCATGGATGGCTGTTTTGGCACTGCCATGACAGGGCTGAGTAATTGTCACAGAAATGTATGGCCTGTAAAACCTAAAATATTTACTATAGGGCCCTTTACAGAAAATGTTTGCTGACCCTGGTCTAGAGCAATGGTTCCCAGTCCCAGCTGCAATTTAAAACCATCCAGGGAGCTTTTTCAAAAGTACAACCATGAATTTAAAAAAAACAAACAAAAAACCTTTAAAATCACACCCCTGGAGTTCCCACTGTCGTGCAGTGAAAATGAATCTAACTAGTATCCATGAGGATGTGGGTTTGATCTCTGGCCTCGCTCAGTGGGTCAGTTATCCGGCATTGCCATGAACTGTGAAGTAGGTTGCAGATGTGGCTTAGATTCCACATTGCTGTGGCTGTGGCATAGGCTGGCAGCTGTAGCTCTGATTCAGCCCCTAGCGTGGGAACTTCCATATGTCATGGGTGTGGCCCTAAAAGGCAATAAATAAATTAATAAATGAAATAAAATAAAATCACCCCCCCAAAAAATACCTAGGAATAAACCTGACCAAGGAGGTGAAAGATGTGTATGCTATGAATTATAAAACATTAATCAAGGAAGTTAAAAGGGATTCAAAGAAATGGAAAGATATCCTGAGAATTAATACTGTTAAAATGCCATACTACCCAAAGCAATCTACAGATTTAATGTGATCACTATCAAATCACCCATGACATTTTTCACAGAACTAGAACAAATAATACAAAAACTTATATGGAATATTAAAAGACCCAGAATTGCCAAAGCAATCCTGAGGGGGAAAAAAACCAAAAGCACAACAAAGCATGAGGCATAACTCTCTTAAACTCCAGATGCTATTAAAAAGCTATAGTAATCAAAATAGTGTGGTAGTGGTACAAAAACAGACACATGGAACAATGGAAAAGAACAAATAACCAGTAAATAAACCCAGATACCTATGATCAATTAATCTTTGACGAAGGAGGCAAGAATATAGAATGGGAAAATACAGTCTCTTCAGCAAGTGGTGCTGGGAAAATTAGACAGCTGCATGTAAATCAATGAAACTAGAACAAACCCTTGCACCATACACAAATATAAACTCAAAATGACTTAAAGACTTAAACATAAGACAAGACACCATCAAACTCCTGGAAGAGAACATAGGCCAAACATTCTCTGACATCAATTGTACAAACATTTTCTTATGTTGGTTTCCCAAGGCAATAGAAATAAAGACAAAAATAAACAAATGGGACCTAATCAAACCTACAAGCTTTTGCACATCAAAGGAAACCATCAAAGAAAAAAAAAAAGGCAACCTACAGAATGGGAGAAAATAGTTGCAAATGATACAACCAACAAGGGCTTAATCTCCAAACTATACAAATAACTTAAAAAACTCAACAACAACAAAGAAGACATACATATGGATGGCCAGTAGGCACATGAAAAAAAGTGCTCAATATCATTAATTATTAAAAAATGCAAATCAAAACTACTATGAGGTACCACCTCACACCAGTCAGAGTGGCCATCATTAATAAGTCTACAAATAGCAAATGCTGAGAGGGTGCGGGGGAAAAGGGAACTCTCTTACACTGTTGGTGGGACCATAAATTGGTATAACCACTGTGGAAAACAGTATGGAGGCTTCTCAGAAAACTAAATATAAAACTACAATATGATCCAGCAATCCCAATCCTGGGCATATATCCAGACAAAACTATAATTCAAATAGATACTTGCACCCCTATGTTTATAGCAGCACTATTCATAATAGCCAATACATGGAAACAACCTAAATGTCCATCAACAAATGAATGGATTAAGAAGATGTGGTAAATATATATACACAATGGAATACTACTCAGCCACAAAAAAGAACTAAATAATGACATTGGTAGCAACATGGATGCAACTAGAGAGTCTCATACTAAGTGAAGTAAGCCAGAAAGAGAAAGACAAATACCATATGCTATCACATATCTTGAATCTAAAATATGGCACAAATGAAACTACAAAACAGACTCACAGACATGGAGAACAGACTTGTGGTTGCCAAGAAGTGTAATGGATTGGGAGTTTGGGGTTAATAGATGTAAACTATTACAAAGAATGGATAGACAATAAGTTCCTAGTGTAAAGCACAGGGAACTACATTCAATCTCCTGGGATAGACATGATGAAAAATAATATTTAAAAACTATATATATATATATATATATAGGCACAACATTGTAAGTCAACTATACCTTAACTTAAAAAATGCTGTAACAAGACAGTGCAGATTTTTTAAAAAGTACAACCAGTGTCTATACCATCCTACACTAATTAAGTCAGAATCTCTGGGGTATAAGGTGCTAACATCTCTGTTTTTGCAAAAGCTCTCCCAAATGATTCTGATGTAGAGTCAGCATTGAGAACCACGAGTAGATAAAAACACTTTGTATATGTAATCACAAAGGCACTCATGAATGTTACATAGGCAGTAAGTCACTTTCTGAGAGCACTGTTGAGTACCTAGACATTCTCAAATTCTTGAGAAGACAGCAATGTTCTTTACTGCTCCCAGCAGTTCCATCTGGTGGCACTAGGGGCACTAAAGGGAACTGACCCTAAGACACTCTTATCCAGGGAGAACAGTCACAAATTAGAATTTCCTCGAAGAGAAAAAATAGAGTGTCTGTGTACCTACTTCTTTTCCCTAGTAGCTAAGCTCATTATGGCCTGAGTGAGTTTTAATATTATTTCAGTAGCTTGAATGGGTAAACCAGTATAGTGTACCTGTAGAAAGGACCCACTTTATTCAACACCTAAAATTATTTATCAATAGCACCTCATGTAAGGGACCCTGAAAGTCCTCAGCGCCTATGAAAATATCTGAAATTAGGCATCTATGGTCAGCTCGAGGATGGGGACAGGGGACCACACTGGAAGCCTTAATTCAGCCCTGATTTCCCTTGGGCACCAAGCATGTGATCCAGGTGATTATCGAAAGAGCTGAACAGCAACTTAAACAGCTAAGGCTCTGTTAACAACTACTGCAGACCAGTCTTGTAGAGAACAAAAGCAAAGCTTCCACTGAACCTATGAGAATTCCTGAGACATGGGGAAAGCCTCGAATTCAGGCAATCTACACAGCCCAACTTACTTTTATTTATTTATTTCTGCCTTTTAAAGCTGCACCTGTGGCATATGGAAATTCCCAGGCTAGGGGTCAAATCAGAGCTGCAGCTGTCGGCCACAGCCACAGCCACAGCAACTTGGGATCCAAGCCACATGTGCAACCTATACCACAGTTCATGGAAATGCCAGATCCTTAACCCACTGAGCAAGGCCAGGGATCAAACCCACATCCTCACAGATACTAGTCAGATTCGTTTCCACTGTACCACAACAGGAACTCCCAGTCTAACTTACTTTTGATTAAACAAATATTTATCAGTCACTAACTGTGGACCCAGAAGTACCTAGGCATTGAATGACATATATTTTAAAGCATTACAATTTCTGCACACACACACACACACACAGAGTCACCCAAGAAATCCTTACATAAGAGCAAAAGAGACTGTGTGATTGCATTCCAAAGAGTGCAACTCAGAGTAGAAATCCTTTTCTATCTAGAGACTGAGGTTATAGGACAGTCCTCAGAGGAAGACCATTCTTGAAAGCAGAGCCAAAGTTCCAGAGCCACAAGGGAGCAGGGAGGAGTTTCAGAATGAACTGGTAACACCTTTAAAGGAAGGAATATAGGCGTGTACAAGGTGTAAGAGAAGAAAAACTCTTCCTCTATCCTCTTAGGATCCCTAGCTGGCCCTGGAAATTAAACTGACAAAGACATTAAAGGAGAAAAGCACACCAATTTAAAAGAAATTTCATGTAACATATGAGCCTTCATAACTAAATGAAGACCTAAAGAAGCCGTTAAGACTGAGCATTTTTTCCTAGGTTTGATGAAGAGTGGAAAGTCACAGAAAAATGTGATAGGATGAAAGGGTATGAGTTAAGAGTAGAGAGGTAAGAGAAATTTAGCACATCCTGTTCTTTTGGATTCCTCTCAGTGTCCCTATATCCCTCTATCTGCAGAGATAAGAGGTGCCTAGGGAGGGCACCTTTCACATGCTGGTCATTTGACCTGCTTCAGGGGAGAAAGGGGAGGTCAGGAATCCCTTTTTGCACCTGCCATTTCTCAAATTCTTGCAGCTTAAAATATTCAATATGACAAGTTATTATAGTTGGAGGGACCGTGTTGTGGACCATGTCATAGACGTTATATATCAAAGAGTTGGGTGGTATCTGGGGAAAGGGGACATTTATGGACTAAGGACAGATGCACTGAGAGAAATAGGAAGGTGGGAGATTGTTAAGCAGTGTCTTAAATCTGTCCAAGGAATACTTTTGCTTTCTTTGACATTAACCACCTTCTATAATAAGGTCCTTGGGAGCTCAGGAAAGTCTTGGGTGAGCTGGAGACCATTCTAGAAAGATTCTCCAGTTTCATACTTTCCAAGGCACTTTTACATCTGTTATCTCACAGTGCCCTCTCAGAAACACACATATTGAAAATTAGTAATTATTTCTATTTTTAAGAACAGGTAACTGTAACTGACTTTTTAAGGAGTTAAGTAATTTTCCCAAGGTAATAAACATACAGTAGCCAAGATGGACTCTTAATCCAGTTCTTCAGGTTCAAGTTCAATGTTCTTTATACTACATGACAGTGTTGGGAAATGAAGTGAAGATTTGCTCTCTCATCATAAAAAATGCCAGCAGGAGTGAGGGTTCTTCTCAGGGCTGCCCCAGCCCTAGGGCCCCAGCTCTAAATAACAATGCCATCAAATCATTAGAATTTCAAAGACAAAAACCACAGCATCTCTTTATGATCCCTGTGATAAATGAGGACTCCTATCCTTTAAACACACACTCAAGGACTGGAAGATGTTAAGGGAAATAAATGAAAAATCCGTATATTGCCTCGGGCAAATTTTAGTTTGTTTTTGCACAATCAATTCATATTTCAGTACCTTGGCCTTTTGCTAAGGCTTGAAGGAAGAAGAGAAGGGAAGGAGGAGGGGGGAAGAGAAAGGAAGCTGGAAAAGCAGAGCCCGCTTTTGGTACTCTAGCTGGGTCATGTCCAAACATAAAGGACTATGCGACAGGTCCAGATGGGGCCATTGACATGGATTTCTTAGACAGGGTCTTGACAAGAAGCTTGAAGCAGGTACTTACTCTTCCAGCTCGCGAAACTCTGGCTCTGAGAACTGCCTGCCTGAGCCAAGCTGTGTGAGGGCGGAACTCAGCTGGATTTCTGCCTCCTGAGACCCCCTCCTCTTGCCCCCAACCAACCACACAGCTCACTCACATACATCCTTCAAGGGTTCCACAGCACAGGAGCATTTGAGAAGGAGGAATCTTGGTTGTAGCTGAATCTATGCCCCTTAAGAAAGTCCAGCGACTTCCAAATTCAGGAAAGAGGAGCTGTGACTGACGTTTTATGTTCAGAAACAACATGAGAATTGGGAGTCACACATCAGCATAGTCTAAGACATCTGAACTCACCCATCCTTTTAGGGGCAGTATGCATGCCACCTTCTCCAAGGGCAGTCTCCCCTTTATCCCCATTACTCCTGCCACTTCTAATCTGGGCATAAACTGTCATGTAGCAGTCGTACACTGAAGGGTGGCATAGACTTGTGCCATAGCAACAGAGATGCAGGAAGGCAGGGCTAGCATTTAGACTCTGATTTTTTTTCTAGGATCCTACACCAGGGGTCAGTAAACTATGGCCAGCAGGCCCATTGCCTCTTTGTCTAGCCCATGACCTAAGAATGTTTTTTTAACAAGTTTTAAGTGGTTGGGAAGAATGAAAATAAGAATAATGTTTTGTGACCTGTGAAAATGACATGAAATTCAAATTTCAGTGTCCATAAATTTTATTGGAATACAGACACGCCCATTTGTTTATGTATTGTCTACGGCTGCTTTCACAATACAACTCAGAGTTGAGTACTTGTGACAGAGACCATATGGCCCTCACAGCCTAAAATATTTACTACCTGGTCTTTTACAGAAAACTCACCATAGTGAGAACTCAGCAATGTCTATACCACAGTAAGAACTCAGCAATGTTTGGGGTATAAAGGAACATATGAGGCCAGAAGGAAGGGAGAAGGGAAGGAAGGGAGAGATAGAGGGAGGGTGGAGGTTTGGAAAAGGAGAGAAGAAGAATAGATATAAGAAAGGGAAGAATAAAGAAAGGAAGGCAAGATAGTCAAAGAATTATTTTAAGGGCTTGAAATTGAGCAGAGGTCAGTCATTCAGGTTTCCAACACCACTGAGAGAGAGAATAGCTGTTTGTGTTCTCAGATTCAAAGGCTCTTCCTGTGAACCTTGATACAACATGGGTGGTATTCCAAGAAAAAAATACCAAGAGGACAGATAGGGCCCAGAGGGACAGCTTGGAGCCAAGATCCCAAGACAGAGAGCTAGTAGAAAGAGCTCAAGATTTCCCAAGCTCTGGAGTGAAGTCTGAATTTCAACCTTTTCCTCATTCTTTTCACCGTTTACCCCTTCTGTACCCCGTCCTAACCTCACCTCCCCTGCCTTTCCTGTGAAGCAAGAGTATCTCTTCTAATTCCCCATCTACCTGATTTCCCAAGCTAATTGCTATACCTTCAGCTCATGCCACCCTGTCTGCCTCTCAGCCAGCTCTCAGCCAGCTCTCAGCCTTCAAGTCCTAGGATAGGTCTTCTGGTATCTTAGATAAGCCATCTACACTGGCTACCCTCTCCCCTTGGGTTTACGCAGCATTTTCCCTGCAGCATCTCCCACTGGAGATATGGCATTTAACACAATGACAGTTAAACACTGATGCTGAATTGCCTTTACGTGGCAATTTCATAAGGGGTATCCTAACAGGATTCATCTTTTTATCTTACAGCATTTGCAACTGTCCCCACTTTCGTTCCTAATTTAGTTTGCCTTCTTTTTGTCTACAGATTAATCCTTCCAGAAATACTATATTGTTAATACTTTCAAATAAAATCAGCTGTTGACTTTGTTGGTCTTCTCCACTGCGTGTTTGTTTTCTATTCCACTCATTTCTACCTTTATCTTCATTACTTCTTTCCTTCAACTTTTTTTGTGTGGGGGGGTTACACTGCTCTGCTTTGCTCCTTTTTCTTCCACCTGCCTGCCTGCCTGCCTTCCTTCCTTCCTTCCTTCCTTTCTTCCTTCCCTCCTTCCTTCCTCTCTTCCTTTCTTTATTATTGGCTTAACCACTAGGCCAATTAATTCCTTTACTTATTTATTTCTCCACACTTGGGGCACGTGGCTGTTTCCAGGGTCATGGATCAAATCCATGCCACAGCATCAACCCAAGACACTACAGTTATAACACCTTACCTTTAACCTGTTGAGCCACAAAAGAACTTCTGCTTTTATGACTTTTGAAACTGGATGCTTAGTCCATTTTGAGCTTTTCCTATTGGGGGATATAAATATTTAAGTCTATGAATTGTTCTCTAAGTGCTTCATTAGCAAACCCTATAGTTTTGAGACATAAACTATTATTGTCATGCAATTCTAAATACTTTGTGATTTCTCCTTTGACACATGACTTAACCTGGATGTATATCTCTTAATTTACAAACATATGGCCTTTTTCTAGTTAACGTTATTGTTTTATAATGTAATTGTTTTGTGGTCAGAGGATGTGGTCTGTGTTCTAATGACTCCCTGAGATTGGCTTAGTAAATGGAGAGTGATCACACACGTGTCCTGTGTCCTTGAAAGAATGAGTGCTCTGCAAGTGTGGGCTGCAGTGGTCTACATATGACTGTTAAATCAAATTCATTAATTGTGCTGTTCAAGTCTTCCATTGCCTTACTAATATTACCTCCCATTCTTGTATCAGTTACTAAGAGAGGTCTGGTAATATCTCAAATGCGATGGTAGATTTCTCCACTTCACCCAACAGCTCTGCCTGTTGTTAATGCATAAATTATAAACACTTGGTACATTTTTGGAATGTAATGTATTCTTAGCAATTTGAATTTTTTATTGAAGTATATTTGATTTATAATGTGTCAATTTCTGCTGTACAGCAATTTTAATTTTTACCATTATACAATACCTCTTTTATGCTTTAGTAACATTTCCATCTGAAACTAACATAGTTATCAGATTTATTTTCATTAGAATTTGCATGGGGTAACTTTTTCTATCCTTAGTCTTTCAATTTTTCTGTGCCCTTATGTTTTAAGGACATCTTTTATAAGTAGCATTTAACTTAATTTTTAAAAAATCCAATCTCATACTTTTTTGATTGGAGAGTCTGTCTTACCTATATTCACAATGCTTACTGTTATAATCAGATTTATTTCTACCATTTTATGGTATATTTTCTATTTCTCTGCTATTTTCAGCTTCTCTTTAAAAATTTTCTTCTCTTCCATGCTTATACATTAAATTTCTTCTCATTCTATTTCTCCCATTTGTTTGGAAGTGATATGCTCTATGATCTACATTTTCTCTTTCTGTGGTTACCCTAGAAATTTTAACATGCAGATGTGAATTATGTAATTAAGTAACTTATACAATAAAATTAAGTAAATCCAAAGCTGATGAATACTGTGGACCTCTTCCTCCAAATTATAAGAAACTAGCACATTTTGCTTTGATTCCCCACTCCAATTCTTATTTCTATACAGTCAGCATTTGCTAGTGTGCCTGCCCCCAAATCACTCCCAATGCTTATAATTCTTCCTTCATCCCAGGCCTTTCGTCTATAATCATTTTCCTTCTACCTAAAGTTTATCCTCTAGAGTAGCCTTTAATGAGGATGTTTGTGGGTTTGTTACATTTGTCTGAAAATGTCCTTATTTAGGATATACTCCTAATGCTTTTCTCTACATACAATTCAAAACTGAAAGTTATTTTTCTTTCAGTACATAGGCTCTGTTATTCTACCCTATTCTGTGGTGGCTGTTGAAACATCTAAATACCATCCTTTCTAGATAATGTCATTTCTCTCTGGCTGTTTTTAAGATCTTTTCCTTGTCTTTGAGGTTTTGCAATTTTTCTTTCTAGGTATGGGATTATTTTTATGCTGATTGACATGTGTTGGGCTGTCTGGTTCTGAGGATTTGTGCTATGTAATTCAGGAAAGCTCTCAATAATTATTCACTTCATATACTGACTCTTTTCTATGCTTCCTAGAATACCCATCTGGGTCTCTCATTAGAAGTATGTTAGACCTCCTACCTCTGCCCACCATATCCCTCAGTTCATGTCTTTGTCTCTCAGCTCTGCATTCCCAGTCTGTTACTACTGTTGTCACTGATATTATTTGACCACTAAATCTCTATTTAGTTTGGTCTAACATGCTCCTGAATCTATCCAAGGAGTTTTTGACTTCAATTACTAAATTTTTTTCTCCAGAAATTCAATTTGATTTTCTTTATGTGAATCATTTTGGTCATTCTTTATAGTTTCTTGTGTTTCAAATGTTCAGGCTTTCCTTTTATTTCTTTAAATATGTTGAACATTGTTAATTTAAATTATGTATCTGACAATTACAATAACTAAAACATTTTTAAAGTCTGTTTTTATTTTCAAGTATTCCCACCAGCCTTTATCCATGATATCTTGTTTCCCTGTGTGTTGTATGACTTTTGACTGGGAGTTGTTAACTTGCTTTGCAACTTTATCTTTTGGAATGTTTTAGGCAGAAGTTGAAGTTGTTTTTCTTCAAAGAAAAGAGGAAGGCAACCCAGCTTCTAATTAGCCCAGAACTAGTTTCAATTAAATTCCCTATTTGTACTTTTTTGGAATATACAGATAACATGAATTCTGACCTCAAACTCACAAGAGAGCAAGGTTATGAGTCTCAGGGAATATTTTCCCCTTTTGCTCAGCAACAAAGGTAAATTTTATCCTTGCTATATACTTCTACATAGCTTTTTTTTTTTTTCTTATTCACCTTCATATTTATAATGCAGCCCTTTGGAGTTCTACATTTATATGGGGGACCTTGCCAGACTTTCTACTTTAGGGAGATTTTATCTCCATCTTTCCATGCCTTCTTTTTACCACTGAGTCAGAATCCATTGTCACCAGGTTTCAGCATCAATTCTTGGGGCATAAGTCAGTATTAGTACTAATTTACTTGTCATATTTCTTACTCTCCCTTCTATTCAGTCTCTACATATTTCTTCCTTTCAACTATGCAATATATTAGAAGTAAGTATTATTGCTATCTCATGTAGCATTTTTTAAAATTCCAATCGGAGATGTTAGTCAGGGTGTTTAGTCTGCCATTCTGCCAAAAATATCTACTACTTTCCAACTGACACATACGCTCTGGAGTGGAGCTTTAATGTACTCAAGAAAGGACAGACTGAAATGGTAGAGAAGCAAAGATTAGCATCCATCATGCTGAAACATCTGAGGTGCAAATGGTTCAATTCCAGTTTCAATCTGGAAATAGGATCAGATTTATATTTGTGGATTATATATTTTCAATTTCCCCTAAATCCAGTCTCTTATCCCTCACCCTAAGATTCCCTTAATCTGGCCACTTTCTTTTTCCCTAAACCAGATGTTATGGAACTGAAATGAAAGTTTCCTTCTGAAAAGCTGGTTTAGATATTTATAAATTACTGTAAAACCCCTTCTTTTGCTTATTCTTTTGTTCCATATCCTCACCCCTTGCTCAGCATTCATTCTCAACTATGTCCTGACTATAAGCAACTCACTTTAAATACAAAGACACAAATATATTAAAAAGTGGGAACAGATATATTGTGCTAATACTTGTTAAAGTGGGGAATAGCTATATTAATATCAACTAATGTAGACTTCAGTGAAAAGAATGTTACCATAAATTAAAAGAGTTACTCCATAATGGTAAAGGGCTAAATAAGAGGAATACTAAGCATTCATGCACTAATAACAGTGCTAAAAAACCTAAAGTAAAACTCAAAGGTGAAAAGAGAAATAGATAAAATAACAACTCTTGTCAAAAAATTTAACCCTCTGAGAGAAAAGGCAAAGAGAAAATCAATAAGAAATCAGTAAGTATAAAGAAGAACAAAACATAATCAACCAGTTCGACCTAATTCATATTTATACAACAGTCCACTTATCAAAAGCAGAACACACATTTTTTTAAAAGCACAAGGAACACCATTTAATAAACTAGGGACAGCAGGAGACATGACATTATTATTTTATAGTTAATATTTATTCATATATATCCACATATGTGTATTTTTTGCTTCTCCTACATTTGCAACCTTCAATTTGAAATCATTGAAAAACATCCTTTATATTTTCTTTAGTGTAAATCGGCCAGTGACATATTCTCTCAGTTTTGCTTAGCTAAAATATTTCCACTTTGCCTTCAGTTTTTAAGATATTCTCATTGGATATAAAATTATAAGTTGCCACTTTGTTTCAGAGCTTTTAATATACCATTCATTAACTGCTGGCTTCCACTGTCATTATTGAAAAGTCCACCGTTAATCTTGTCACTCTTTCATCTTCAGCTAATCTCAAGATTTTCTCATTGTCTTTTGTTTTGTGCAGTTTCATACTGCATCCAATTTTATTATATTTATTCTACTTAAGGTTCAGAGTGATTCTTTAATATATAACTTGATATCTTTCACCAATTTTAAGAAACTCTCAAATATTGTCTTTTACAGCACTGCTTTTACCCAATCATCTCTCTATTATCCTGCTGGGCTTCCAATTAAACACTTTAGAACTTTTCTCTGTAGCCCCTGTTCTTTTTTTTTTTTTTTTTTTCTATTCCCTCCCTTTATACTCAAAGCTTCATTTCTGATGTCTTTGTTTGACTTTTAGTACAGTTTACTTACTCTCTTTTCAACTGTGGGTATTCACTGTTACTCCATCCATTGATTTCTTAATTTCCATTGTACTTTAAATTCTAGAATGCTTATGTATTTACTTGAATGGTTTATATAATCCAGATTTTCAATCTTTCTTATCATGTCATTGAACTTGTCAATATATCATGGTTATTTGAAACTTCATGCCTGAGAACTCCATTATCTGGATCCTCTCTGGCCTGTTTTTATTATATACTGTGTTCTTAATTTTTTTATCACATTATCTTATATTTTTATACACTTGGCTATTTTTGTTTGGATGCATAACACTGTATATAGAAAATTATTGTAGTAATTTCAGAATTAGGAACATAAATTTCTTCTTTGGAAATGATTTACATTTGTTTTTGAAAGATGGCTAAGAGTAGTAGTACCCCAGATCACCTTATTCCAATAGGAGATAGAGATGATTTGAAGCTTGTAAATCAGTATAAAATGAGTTAATCACAACTGAAATCCTGGTGTTTTTCCAGGGTTCTCATTCCTTTGCAGCCCCTGAACTCTTATTTTCTCTCTAATCTCATGAGACTTTCTAGAGTTGTGCCCAGCTTCTCAGTTTCTAAAATAACCTCTTCCAGAGTTCTCATGGTTGCCACTAGGAAACATTGCTTCAAATCTGGGCTTACCTGTCTCGGTCTCATTACTCTCCCAGATCTTAGTCCTATTAGTTTTCACTGTCTTATTAGCTCTACTATGCCCTTCCAGCTTTTCTAGTTGTTCTCAATGCTATGGATGTCCAAATTAATCGGTCTTCCATTGGAGAAAGCAAAACTTTTGACAAGAAACATTTTTAATGATTCAATAATATTAATGTTTCCATTCACCCACCCAAATAATGTGTGCCATCCTTGTATATTTCTAATCTCTCTGTCATCCATTCTTCAACTACAATAACAAAGTCAAAACCCAGGTCTAGGAGAAAAGATGAAAGAGTTTAAACACTATAGCAACTTCATGTTTTGTTTACTTTCACGCATGTAATAAGTTTATGATGTATCATACTTTTGTCATGATGATACTGAGGCTCTAAGAATGAAATTATTTTCAAGGCATAGCCCTTATATGAACCCAGATCTCTCTGACCTTATGTTGAGATGCCATTTCACTAGATAACAGAAGTTCCCAAAAAGATAGTGACTGCTTAGGTGGGAGCATGGTGAGGAGGAAGAAGGAAAATGTTTCTTCTCTTATAATCATCAACAGGAATCCCATAGAATTAGTTATCCAACAGAACACATGAGACTTTTAAAATGAAATAAATTCAAAAAAGGCAGAAAACATCTTCTTGCCTCTTCCCCTGTCTAACTAGAATTATTCTTGCTATACCTGGCAAACAGTTTCAAGTACTTCCTGATGAACCATTTCACCAATGGGACCAAGTGAATACCTTAGAATCATCCTTTTCTTAGGAAGCTGGAAAAGGTGGAGGATGAATTACTCTTAGAGGTAAATCATGGTGAACCTTGATTTTGTGAGACTAAGATCCTTGGAGTGGTCCAGCCTCTTTGCTTATGTATTCCCAAAGCTTATCTATTTCCAAAGCTCTTTATAAACTTGGTTTTTTGACCACTTATTCCATGCCAGACAATGACTGGAATAAAACACAGACCAAAATAGACAAAGTCCCTGTTTTCATGGAGTTTATAGTTTAGTGGAGAGGACAGGCTTTACAAATCATCACACAAATGGTATGCTGGTGAATGTTTAAAAACTCTCTCTCTCTGGTGGGGAGTTGGTGGGGGAGTAAGCTCTGATTTGTAGCATTTGCCCATTCAAACTCCCACTGTGACTGTTTTTAGGTTATCACAGTGATATAACTGAACATAGAGTTGGGAAGCAATACACACAATAAGCTCTCTTAAGACAGTATGAGCACTGCAGGCATCACTGACCATAATAAATGAAAATGAGACATATTTTCTAAAGCAAGGAAGTCTCATTCTAATTCTATAAGGATATAACAAGAGAATCAGTCTTGGGCTAAATGGTTACAACAGGTATCTTTGAGGAAGTGATGTTTGTGCTGAGATCTAAAGGATGAGCTAGTTTTAACTGGGCAGAATGAGCAAAGCACCAGCCAGAGGATCATAGCCTATATTCTACCCTGAGTGGGCTGGAGAGGGAAAGCATCAGGTGAGGAGCTGGAAAGTCTATCTCCATTCTAGTCCATTCTGGTCTGTTTCCTGCCTGCTCAATTCCTCAGTTTCCTACCACTAGCAAAAGCTAAAGAATGTTTAAACCCCTAAAAGGAAAAAAATGCACTTGAAGGCACTTTGGAGAACATTGCCCACATTATGGGAGCATAATCCTTGGGCCAGCAGCCCCCTTCACCAACATTTGCATCAAGTTGACTGAAGGCACCAAATAAGAATCTGGATTTCAAGAGCCTGACAGATTTGCTCAGCTATTCTCAGCCAATGACACAGCTTTTCTCCCTAAAGTTTGAGATATATTTCCTTATTAGACTTTTAAAAAACGAGAAAAAATGGTTCAAATGGAGAGAGGGAGGGAGAAGAGAACAGAAAATGATTGCACATTGAAATAAATGTGCTACTTGAGAAAATTATAAGTGCCTAAAAACAGGAGTTTATAATGAAAGTGCCTTCTCAAGCATAACTATAGCATCACTATTCTGAGGCAAAGATACAATAAACTGTCCTATTAAATCTAAGGAGTTAGATTTAATAAGATGGGTGGTATATTAAATAAATGCCAACTGATTATTAAAGATCTTTTTATTGAGGATTTACAACTATGCCATCAAATAGCTGAGCAGTATTCAGGTATAATAAGACCCACATGAGAAACTTAATTTAAAGTAGTGCAAAGAACCAAAAACACTATTACAAACAGACCATGAAAACTTGGAAAATAGATTAAGTTAAGAGGTAAAAAACACCCCATCAAATTATTGTCAATAGTGGGGGCTGAGGCACTAAGAAAGGACAAAATATCATTTACATATGAGCCAACTAAATAGCTATTCAAAAGCGCTACAGCATGACAGAATGGCACACTCCATAGGCAGATATGCCCTCTCCTAGGAGCTGATCAGTCCTCCCTTTTCCCTTTAGAAAGAAAATTAACTTTTTAAATGTGAATTTTGTGTAGTGCAGAAACTCAAGGGTTTCATAGATGATGATTCTGTCTTCCAAAGTGAAAGTGAGCTTTAAGAGCAATGGCTTGTGTGCTTGTAGAGAAAGCAAGAGGGAGAGAGCTAGAGAGAGGGGAGGGGTAAGGAGGGAGGGGGGAGAGAAAGAGAAAGGAGCAGAGGGAGTGGGAGATGGAGAAAGAAGGAGGGAGGTAGAGGGGAGGGGGTTGGGAGAAAGAGAGAGAAGAAGGAGAAGGAGGAAGAAGGGAGAGAGAGATGAGAGGCAAGTGTGAGCGTAGGAAAGATACTTGCCTGAGAGTCAGAAAACAGTTCTCTTTCTAGGCTTCTGTCTCACACACTGAGGGACACTGAATGAGTTAGTCCAAGGATTTCAGCTTCATCAGTTTCCTCCCAGAGCAAATAAAAGGGTTAAACTACAAGACCACTAAATTCCCTGTGTTTCTATCCTCTGTTCTATTCTCAAACCTGGTCCTTGGGTCCTTTAGTAAAGTTCCCTGGAGTAGAAGAAAAACCTCACAGAGTAATAAAATCTTCTCGCAGTGAGAAGGGTGGGGCAGACAGGGAAAGAGATGGAGACCTAGAGAGAGTGAGGAGAAAGCTTCCAGAGTAATCATTATACCTTCTTGGTACAGGTGGCCCTTTCTGATTTTTTGAAGCATTCTGATGGTTGGTACCCCTCAGCTTCCTTGTGAGGCGAGCAAGGAAAGTACTGTGATTATCACTGCACAGAGAAGGCAGCTGAGCTCAGGACTTGCATGTTGGCTCATCCATGTGTAGGCCAGATCCCTCCACAACTTGGTGTGCCAGCCATGTGGGTGGGTAGGGTGGGTACCTCATAGGCACATGCAGAACATTCCAAGACAGGAAGCCCCAGACATGAGTTCAGCGGGATGATAAGTGCAGAGTTTCCCAACCAGCCCATCGCTTGACCCTGACCCACAGCAGGCAAATAGGATGTTACAGAGAGTAAGCCCGAAAGAGCTCCCCAACTGCACTATTCACAAATGACTCCATTTATAGTCCAGATTTTGGACACCTTGTCCTTAGTCACAAGTGACATCTCATTTGTCCCTAAACAACCAGCTTTTCTATCTTTGGTACCTGGGGCTTTAAGCTAAGACGTGTGGATGTCTCTCATAAATCTGATCTCCTTCAAAACCTGTAGGCCACCCCCACCCCCCAGAAACCACCCAGGAGCAACAAGGCTACTTCCTTTTCCTCCCCAAAGGCTTTGGTGAGAGTAAAGAAATTATCTTGAATATACACAAAGCAATTCCGCACATAGGTAGGAAAGAAGTCATTTAAGCTATGAACAAGAGGGGCAGCAGAAAACTACCAAAAGAAAAGTGAGAGAAGGGGAAAATGTATATTTCCATCTCTCTCCATCTCTCCTGTATGTCATGGGCTGGGATCATGGTGGTTCTATACTGTAGAGGGACATCCGTCAACACTAATCAATACATGTGGTGTTAGTCATGGATGATAAATTTGAAAGGGATTATAACTGTAAACAGTGATCAATAGAGACTTGCTAGAGGAGACAGAGAGGAAAAAACAACCTGAAAATGTTACACGGTTAATAAAGTAAGGGGGGAGGGTCAGTTTTAAACAAAACTTTAAGAGACCTATGATGCTCTGGTTCCTTCTCTTAAGGGAGGTGGAAGGGAAGAGGCAGTGGATGAATAAGCCTTCCCCAGACTTTTTCACAAGGCAATTGTGACTAAAAGGGTGCATTATTAATTTACGGTGTGTGTGCTGATCCTTCTAGTTGGAAGACACATTCTCCATTAGCATTTGGTTGAAGATTTGTTTCTGGATCGGAGCTGGCATCACTTAAAGCCCTCAGAATAGAGCTTGCCCTTTCCCCACACCCCCGCCCCCTGCCACCCCTTCCCTCCCTCCTGTCTCTTCTCTTCTCCCCTCCTCTGATTTCACCCCCGGCACATGACTGAGCAGTGCATTCACAAGCATGACATCCCTCTCTGCAAACAAATACATCCTGAATCCAAGCAAAAAGGAAAAAAAAAAATGCAGGGAGCCTCTGCTGCTCACCCATAGATGAATGGAACTATCTGTCTTGTCACCAGGGGTCGGAGCGAGAGGTGACTCCAAGTCTATACCTTAGCTTCTCTGCTGACGTTTGCAAGCAACTTCTTTAAAAATAAAAGAAAATAAAGAGTGAAAAAAAGAATCCTGCCACATCAAGCACTTAGCCGGTCCCTCTAGAACCCTTCCCAGATCATGTCTTCCCACCACCTTTGGAGTCACAGCTCCAGGCCTGACATATAAATTTTTTTCCCGCTGACCTTTTAGTGTCCTTTCTGCCAGAGTGTGTAAACCATAAGCTGATATATGAAGGCAATTTTTAGTGGTGCCACTTGTATCTGAGTGATTGCACACACTTTACGTTGCTGGCCTGCCACCTCTTCCACCTTTCCAAGATCTCTCTATTTTCTTTTAAGGGAACTACAACAAAGGTGAAAGCAAGTTTAACTGCTTCAAGACTTTGATGGCCAGAAGCACCTGTTTGCGGGATTCTTAAATGACCAGGGCCCATCTTCAAAGCTGGAATTTTTCTTTGCAGCTCCAGGGATCAGCAGGGCAGGAATAATGGGGTAGAGAGGTGACAGTGACACTTCTCTCTGCAATCCCCCAACCACAACCAAAGCTGACAAGACATCAAAGCCCTAAGCCTTGTTGAAGACTCAGAGGACACAGAGTCATTGGCTCCATAAATCCTAGAGTCTGGGCCCCTAGGGACTTCCTGGGTCAGAGTTCAGGGGGGAGGGAGGTGGGGTAGGGGAGTAAGTGGGTGTGAAGCCGAAGAAGACATCCAGTTGGTAGAATCACAGACAGCCCCGAACTCCACCACCTTGCCATAGTGCTGTCATTCCCACAAAAGTCAAGGATGCTGTTTTTCCTTAGTGTAGCCACAGGTTCAACACTGCTGGGCTCTGAGATATTCCCTGAACTTTGAAGGGAGATGATAAGTAGCATGAGAGGAAGCAGCATTTGCTCTTCTTATTCCAGCTGCAATAGAAGCTTCAAAAAAGTGTTGCAACCTCCACCACACCCGTGAGAGAAATGTTCTTGTTCTTATGGTAGCTCATAAGGATCAGGTGTCAAAGTCTGAAACAAAGGAGCCCCGTCAGGTGATATATGGCACACACTAAAGGAGGAAGTATAAGAAAAGAGTTGGCCCGAGTTAGATGAAGCTAATCTCCTCTACTAATATGTTCCATGTAGGAGCAGCATGGATGAGTGAAACCTGCAATGGAAATGTGGCGCTGAGCAGACCAAATTCAAGACCAATCTACCACTATGCCATTATTGCCTTTCCATAGCCAAGCTTGGAGGACCAGAGTTCAACTTCATTAAGTGGTCACTGGAGAACATCTCAAATAGCCTGAAACAAGAATGCCTGCCCACCTCAAGTAAGACCCATGGTCATTCCCAAGTACTGGGCCCCTGTTATCCCAAGAGGCTATGAATATCTAGGAGGTCAGCAAAGATGCCCTTCACTGAAAGACTTGAAGATGATCTTGAAAGACCTTCATTGGGCTCCTCACCTTAAGCCTATGTCCTTGCCAATATGTCTTAACCACCTGTGGGGAGGTCACAGTGATTTACTACTAATAATAAAGTTCTAAGATTTAAAAAACTCCTTTAACATATTTAAACTAATTCTAGTTTAATTTTCTCACTCAAAGTATTTACATCTGAGTGATAAAGAAAGCAAGGAAATATAGCTAGTGTCTGGGACTTGCCAAATCTGACAACCATCTGATCTGTGTTGCTGGTTACAGAGAAAAGAACCACTGATACATATGCCATGGAGCTATATGTCAATTGCAAGTTACTGTAAGGCTGTGCCTCCCTCAAAAAGTTCTTGGGGAGGTGCTCAAAATTTGAACATGTGTTTGGGAATATTTTGAGGATGTAAAAATCATCCATCACAGCTGCAGTAGCTGAGAAAAAGATGAGAAGTTAGGGGTCAACCACTGACTAGACCAACACAGGATAAAGGGATGGGAAACAACAGAGACAAAGAGTCAGGAGCCATAGGTCTTATGCCAGACCTTGGGGAGGGGAGAGGAGAAGAGCTCCAAAGACAGACCCATGCAGCCTCTTCTGCCAGGCCCCTGGTGGGGTGCCCAATGCAGGAAAAGCAACCAAGTTCTATCAGCTATAGGGCCATCTGGTACGGACCACAGAGGTGAAAAGCCCAAAACATCCCTTAGAAAAGCAGTGGTGGAAGCCATAGCTCCCACCCCCACTTCCAGGCTGAAACACCATCCTGACTAGGGATTCTAGCCGCAGGGGCTGTTGGGCACATGGCCAGTGGTACCCATGTTTACTAAGGACCGAGAACTCCAGGATAGCAGAGATGCCACTGACGGTTCCAGCTTAGGCAACTTCCTCTTCAAAAAATGGTGACAAAGCTTTGAGGAGTACTCCAGTGGGAACCCCAGGGAATAGCAATGGGGGCAGCCCCACCCATGTACTTTTTGCATAATTTCAATGTGAGTATAAGGGACCAGGCATGTCTTAGGAATGTCTGTGATGGGAAGACTAAGGTAAGCCAAACAGAGTTCCAAAGCACAAGAATCCTCGTGTGCCAACTGTAGCTAAAAATCAGTAGTAAAGAAACAGGAGCCTAATGTTCACTTCAAACAAGACAGTTGATAGATCTGCAATCCTAGGCAGGACCATTGAGGGTCACCCTCAAGACAAAAAATAAATATTCATTAAGACTCTTGACCAAGGAGTTCCGGCTGTGCTTCAGCAGTAATGAATCTGACTAGTATTCAGGTTTGATCCATGGCCTCACTCAGTGGGTTAAGGATCTGGTATTGCGGTGAGCTGCAGCGTAGGTTGCAGATCCGGCTCAGATCTGATGTTGCCATGGCTGTGGTGTAGGCCAGTAGCTATAGCTCTGATTGGACCCCTGGCCTGGGAACTTTCATATGTCACAGGTTCAGCTCTAAAAAGACAAAAAAAAAAAAAAAAAAAGGGAATCTCAACCAAGCATTATGCCAAAAAGCTTATAAATTCACTTAGGACAACATTGCAGTCTTTTAACTCCATCTTACACCTGAGTAAATTGAGGCTTGGAGTGCCTAAGTAATTTATCCAGTGTCAGAGCCCACAGCTGTCAATCTGCAAGTCTATCGATCTTTTCTGCACCACATGCCACTTCTTAGGTGACCTGCCCTATTTAGCCTTTCTCAAATAGAATGGATGGGCCTCAGTGGTTAGAAAGGGGGAAAGATGTTCCTTTTGAGTGGTAAGTAGTGGAAGCGTCCTCTTGAATCTTGGACTCAAACAACTTCTGGATAGTTAAGAAGGTCCTACTGTTTGCAGAGCCACCAGTAGCAAGGTCCAGATTGAGGAAGGGGAAGAAACTAAATCACCTTTTTAAAATATGGCATAATAGGCCAAAGTTGTGCCAAAATTACTTGGAAGACACAGCCTGTGACTTATTTCGCCATCCCCATGCTCCTGTCTCCATCAGAGATATGGTTTTGTTCTCTCACTTGCCTGTGTGAGGAACTAAGAGTCTTTCCTGGCCCATCTCTTCATGTGACAGAAGGAGGAAGGATGAGGAAGAAACCACTCACTGAAGGGCTATCCTTGGAGAAAATCAGAGGAAAGGCACTGTTTCCAGTAGCCAAGGGAAAGCACACCCTCCCACAGCTTCCTGAGGTAGGTGGTGGAGTCAAAAGACTCCAAAGCCTTATTCTCAGTGTTTTTTACAATTTGAGTGAGAAGAGGGTGATATCAAACAGGGGTGTGAGAGCATCTTGTCCCGGAAGCCAAAGCTTCTTTCCTTTGGGGGGAAAAAGTGTTTCCCAGAAAAAGTAAGATTTGAAAACCACTAAAATACCTGTGAGACCAAGACAGGTCTCAGATCTCTAAATAGAAGAGAAATTCTATTTGGGGGGGTTCTACATGGAAAGAACAATAAAATTCTAGAAGGAGAATCTCCTAGAAGCTGGCTCTTCACCACAGAGGATGAAAAAACCACTTCCAAGTTGAAAGCAGCTGCCAGAGTACCATTTCCCTCAGGGAAAGACTCCCTACTGTCAGCCATCCATGAACTTTCAGATGCCATCAAACCTCACCCTCCTGGACTCCCTCATGCCTTCACCAAGGGCCATGTGAGCTAAGAAAGTCTCTTAGATGAACTGCAGTCTTCTTCTGTCCTGTTCTTCCACGCCCCACTGTCCTATCCCCACCAGCCTCTCTAGTTTGTAGGAGAAAGGTTTCATCACTAAGAGCAGCTAGGAGTCAGAGTAGCCCTTGAGTGATGCTGTCAGTTAGATGAAGAGATCTTGTGGCAGAAACTGTCTTTTCTTCATTAAGTTTGAAAACATGCCCACGGGCTAGGCTGTGATCTGCTCGTCAATAAATGGAAATATACCAAGAGACTCAAATTCATGCCAGGCTTTGGTCAAGAAAGGATGGATACCTTGTCAGTTTCCTGCCTCAAATAAGAATTCCTATCCTCTGTTTTCACTAGACTCAGTCTGAGGTCTGAAGGGAAGGGAAAGAGAGACATCAGTTTTGATGTGAAGCTCTCTTGGGCCCTTGCTGTATCAGCATCCAATCTGTGGGACAGAAAAATCTTCCATTAAACACAGAGGTCTCCCACCTCAAATTCTTTCCAGGACCATCTGGGGAACTGGTTCCCTAAGGAGGGGATTCTGGCAGAGCTCTGAGGATGTGGCCAGTGACTTATCCATGAGGGATCCCCTTCCACACAGCCTCCAGGGACTTCAGAAAGACTGAAGATGGCAGGGATTTGGTTTCCCAGGATCCCCAAATGTCTGTGCAAGGCTGCAGGACAAGAGGCGGGAGTTGCTAAAGGGCTAGAAGAAAATGAAAAGAGAAAGGAAGTGTAAAAGGAAGTGGAGGGGAGGAAAGAAAACAATCGCTAAGAAAACCTAAGCAGGACATCCCTTAACCTGTCTTAGGAAATAAAATTTAAAAGAGCTCTATTTTCTCCCATCAAAATCAGGAGAACAAGAGACCCCCCACTAAAACACACACACACACACACAAAATGAAAAAAAGAGCATGCACCAAAAACTGCCATCAAGCCAACAGGCATTAGCTTAAGAGCTCTAACCTGCAGGTTTTCAACAATTAACTTTTAAAGTGATTGTTCACCAATCCACCTTGATTTCGTAACGTGGGGTAATGTCAACATTGGCAGGCATTTCCTAAAATTCTGGCTGTGTGGAGATAATGCCATCAATGCTGGGTGCCTGGGCCATGGGGTGAGGATGGGGGTAGGAGGCTGTTCTCACATTGTTTGGCTCATGCTTTTCATTTTCTTGCATTTTTTTTCTTCTCCTCACCAGGCTTTGCTCTTTTCCTTGCCAAGAGGCATTATTTGTCATTGAATTGCAGCCTCTTGTGGCAATTTCACAGAGAGGCTCAAAAGGCAGTGGTGATTGGCCATGCTGTATCCCTGGGCATGTTACTTCTCAATTTCTCCTGAACTTGTCTAGGAATTTCAAGGCCTCTACTGGTGCTCATTCAAGCCACATTTTATGGCACAGTTTCTAGATGTCCCTTTCATCATTTAAGTTTTTAAGAGACAATCTTCATGCATTCATTCATTCATGCACTCGTTCATTCATTCAACTAACATAAGGGGCCACTTACTGGGAGAGATGGAAGAGGGAAAACTATTTCAAAACATTAATGGTGCCCCATGGAACAGGGAGAGCATCCTACTAAGATCAGATGGTGAGGGACATTCTCCCACATAAAGCTAGAGATGCATCTGAAAAGAAAAGCAGTACATAACAGGGAAGAGTGTACAGAAGAGGAAAAGAACAGCCAGGCAACAGAAGAACCATGTCTAAAGATCCAGAGGGCAGAGAAGCAGAACTTGATGCATTCTAGGAATCATCATAGCAATAAATTATGTTAATTGAGCACTTACTCTAGGCCAGATCTTGTGGATCACTTCACGCATATTATTTCATTTAATGTTCACAAACACCATGAAAGATATGTAGTATCATTACTCTTATTTTCAGATAAGATCTTAAAGAAATTAAGTTTCAAAATTAGGCAGCCGTTAAGTAGGACTTGAACTGTTGCTCTGACTCCAGAACTCATACCACACTACTGTGGCAGATAGCAGAGGCTTAGAGTACAGAGTATGCTGGAAGAGATGAGTGGTGTTTAAAATGAGGGTTACCAGGTACACAAATGACTTGGCATGGATACTAAGGAGTCTGGACACTACGGACACATCCTTTTATTGTTCTTGGCTCTACTGCACTTTATAGATACTGCATTTTTTTTACATGTTGAAGGTTTCTGGCAAACTTGCATCAAGCATGTCTATTAGTGTTGTTTTTCCAATAGCATTTGCTCCCTTTATGTCTCTAGGTCACATTTTGGTAATTCTCAGAATATTTTAAACTTTTCATTATTATATTTGTTTTGTTTGTTTGCTTGCTTGCTTGCATTTTTAGGGATGCTCCCATAGCATATGGAAGTTCCCAGGCTAGGGGCTGAATCAGAGCTGCAGCTGCCAGCCTATGCCACAGCTACAGCAATGCAGGATCCAAACTGAGTCTGCAACCTACACCACAGCTCATGGCAACGCCGGATCCTTAACTCACTGAGCAAGGCCAGGGATCAAACATGCATCCTCATGAATACTAGTCAGATTCATTACCACTAAGCCACAACAGGAATCATTATTATTGTATTTGTTATGGTGATCTGTGATCAATGATTTTTATGTTGCTATTATGATTCACTGAAGGTTGAGATTACAGTCTTTTTTAGCAATCAAGTGGTTTTTAATTAAAGTAAGTACAATTTTTTAGACAAAATGCTATTGCACACTTAATAGTCTACAGTATAGCGCAAACATAACTTTTATATGCACTGGGAAACCAAAAGCCCCATGACTTGCTTTACTGTGATATTTGCTTTATAGTGGTAGTCTGGAACTGAACCTACAATATCTCCAAAGTATGCTGGTGTTGAGTAGTGATTCAGGAGCCATGAAGGATTAAGGCAGAAATAAGACATGATTAGATTTGAAAAGATCACTCTGGCAAAGCAAGGAATTATGAGAGTGAAAAAGAAATGAAAATAATCTTTTTAGTATTTTTAACTTTTCTTGTTTCTCTCTTGAAGCTCCTCCACCTCGTTTAAAAAAAATTAAATGAAAATAGAGAAAAGGTACAAGATTTTTTTTAATTATAAAAGCTACTACAGACTTTGCTCCTAGCCAAAACTGAGTAAAAGAGATTGGATTCATACTCTCCTTGAAACAACAAAAAAGCAGACAATATGTATATTAACAAACAAAGAAACAAAAAAAGGTTTTCAGAGTTCCTGTCTTGGCTCAGTAGTAATGAATCTGATTAACATCCATGAGGACACAGGTTCGATCCCTGGTCTTGCTCAATGGGTTAAGGATCTGGTGTTGCCATGAGCTGTGGTATAAGTAGCAGATGCAGCTTGGATTCTTCATTGCTGTGGCTGTGGCATAGGCCAGCAGCTACAGCAACAATTTGACCTCTAGCCTGGGAACCTCCATATGCCTTGGGTGCAGCTCTAAAAAGCAAAACAAACAAACAAACAAACAAACAAACAAAAAACAGTTTTCAAAACACTGTACATCAGGAGGCAATGAAGGTCAGGGATCCTGGAGAGATGAACCTACAATTGGCACAATTTAAAGCCAGAAGAGAATTTCCAGGTCATAGTAGGAGGAGAGGGACCGATATTGGAGCCTATCAGTCTCCCTGAGTTAGAAGACATGGAGCTGGGAGTCCTGAAGACAGCTGAGCTTTCAGGGCAAGTAGTGGGGAGGACAAGGATGCACAGGAAGAGAGAGGATGCACAGGAAGAAAGGTCTCTTCCAGAGTTGAGTACTGATAAACTGGAGACTGTATATACGTAAACTATTCAAGACCAGAGGAGGCAAAATCATTTGAAAGGATTAGACATAAAAAGAAACAGCACCTCTTTCCACTAGCCAGAGTGAAAAAAACTAATAATTGTACAAAGAAGAATTTTGCCTCAGTATTAGAAAAAATTAACCCTAGACTACATGCCTCTGATCCAGCCTAATGAAGCTCAGAAACAAGAACTAAAAGGCTCAAACTATTCCGAAGTAGTTCAATAATTTCCCAGAAAAAAAAAAAAAAAAGCCCAAAAACATGTATAGAAATACTACAGTATAGGAGTTCCCATCGTGGCGTGGCAGTTAACAAACCTGACTAGGGTCCATGAGAACATGGTTAGATCCCTGGCCTTGCTCAGGGGGTTAGGAAGCCAGTGTTGCTGTGGCTGTGGTGTAGGCCAGCAGCGGCAGCTCCAATTTGACCCCTAGCCTGGGAACTTCCCTATTCCATGAGTGCAGCCCTAAAGAAGCAAAAAAAAAAAAAAAAAAGTAAAGAAAAGAAATACTAAAATATATAACACCAAACAAGGTAAAATTCCTAATTAACTCAGAATTGATACTGATGATAGAATTAGTAGACAAAGACATTAAAAGAACTGTTAAAACTGTATTCCATATGCTCAAGAAGGTGACAGAATACTTTAGCATGTTAATTGAAACATGAGAGACATAAAAAGGCTCCGAACTAACTTCTAAACATAAAAACTACTATGTTTGAGATAAAAATATGTACTAGATTAGATTAAGAACAGATTAGACACTGAAAAAGAAAACATTAGTAAACTTGAAAACATAGCAATAAAAACTTTCCAAAATGAAAAAAGAAAAAAGAACAGAGAATGTGTGAGCTGGGGGACAGCTATAAGAGGCTTAACAGTCATCCTATTTTAGTTTCTGAAAGGAAGAAGGACAAAAAATAATATTTCGGAAAACACTGGCTGTGAAAAAAGCCCCAATTTGATGAAAACTATCAACTCACATAACCAAGAATCTCAATGAAATCTAAGTACAAGAAACATGAAGAAAACCAAACTAAGGCATATCATAGTCAAATTTCTTAAATGCAATAATAAATAGGAAATCTTAAAAGTAGATGGAGAAAAAAAAAAGACACATTACATCCAGAGGAAAAAAAGACGAAAATGGAGGCAGATTTTTCCTTGGAAATGATGCAAACTAGAACATTATGGAGTGACAACTCTATAGTACTGAACGGTGAAAACTGTCAACATGGAAGTCTTTGCCTTTTGAAAAGCAAAGACAAAATAAAATTTTTTTTTTTAGACATTCAAATGCTGAAACAATTCATTTATCAATATACCTAAATTATGAGAAATATTAAAGCAAGTAATTCAAGCAGAAGGAAAATGATAGCAGGTGTAAATCTATAACTACACAAAGAAATGAAGAGTACTGGAAATGGTAATTAAATGGGTAAAGATATACTTTTAAACTTATTTAAAATATTTTAAAAGATATTTGGGACTATTTAAAAGAAAGTAATAAAATTCATTGTGGGGTTTATCATATACATACAAGTAAAATTTATAATAGCACAAGGGCCGGGAGGAGAGAAATGGAAGTATACCACAGTAAAAATTTTTTCTATGCCTAAAGTAGTATAATATCACTTGAAGGTAGACTGTGATAAATTATTATGTGTACCATAATCTGGGCATAGTATCATGTTCACAGGAGGGGTGGTTTTGTGGAGGAAGCCCATATGGAGTGCAGAAACACATAAATCAGCCAAGATTCAAGGCCAGGTATATGCAAGGTACAATGTGGCTACAGCTATTTCTCTCCTCCATTCCTTCACTTGTACATCTGATTCCCAAGAGGAACAGTTCACTGGAATTTGATGATGGTACCCATATTTTTTTCCCTTGATCAAAATATAATTTGTTATGCTATATATGAACTGTATTTATGTTTTATAATTTAAAGTTGATAACACATGTACAGTGCATATGTACTTGACTATAATTCTTATGATTTTGAATTTTCTCCTTTTTGGAAGATAGGGAGAAAGAAGATGGATCTTGAAATATATTATCTTATGGAGTAAAAGCTCTCAGAAGGTTTTTTTGGGATGGATCTCTAGTGTCTGACTGATTTCGACAGTTCAGATATCCTTTAAAAATGGCATAAAATCTTTGGATGGGCCTAACTCTGGCACTGTTATCATGTTTCATTTGATGACAAGTCTCTGAAGATGATAATATTTACATTTTAACAAGTTCAGACACAGTTTAGAGGCTACTGTTATCCCCAACAAGAAGACAATATGTGGGTTTACAAATTTGGTTCAGAGACTTGGTTCAGATTCGGCCTCTGACTTCATCCTGAGTGGGTGAGCTATGCTCTTGAAATAATGACCTTCTCTTGGAGCTGCTACTAAAACACTGAGTAGCAATGCCCAAAGGAAGGGGCAGTACAGATCTAATATGAATTCTGTGGGATTTATCATGACCCAAGAAGACCCAGAACAATGGTATTTACTATTGACAGAAATATTTTCCTGTTGACAGACAGAAATGACTTAGAGTGACATGTCAGGTGCTAGACTACTGGATGTAGAGTACTGTGTATTGTTCTATTGTTGGATGTACTGTTCTATAAAGGTCAATTATATCAAGCTAGTTGATAGTGTTGTGTAGGTCTTCTCTACCCTTATTGTTTCTCTGTCTCTGTCTCTCTCTCTATATATATATACATACATATATATATATATATATATATTCTATCTATTATTAAGAGGAGGTGCTAAAATCTCTGATTATAACCATATGTTTGCTTTTTCTCCTTGCAGTACTATCAGTTTATGCTTCATGTTTGGAAGTTCTGTTATTAGGTACATAAATGTTTAACACTATATGGCTTATAGATGAGATTTCTTCATCATTATTAGATGATCTTCTTTATTTCCTGTCATATTCTTTGCTTTGAAACCTACTTTGTCTGATAATAATATAGCTACTCCAGCTCTCCTTAGATTAGTTTGGGGTTTTTTTTTTAATTACTCAATGAATTTTATTACATTTATAGTTATACAATGATCATCACAATCCAATTTTATAGCATTTCCATTCCAAACCCCACATTGCATACCCCCACCACCCAACCTGTCTCATTTGGAAACCATAAGTTTTTCAAAGTCTGTGAGTCAGTATATGTTCTGCAAAGAAGTTCATTGTGTCCTTTTTTTAGATTCCACGTATAAGTGATGTGGGTTATTTTTACTTCTTGCCACACTCATGGCATATGGAAGTTCCCAGGCCAGGGACTGAATCCAAGACAGAGCTGCAACCTACACCACAATGCAGCAATCCTTAACCCACTGCACAAGGCCAGGGATCAAAACAAAGCTGCCACAGAAAAAATGCTGGATCCTTAACCTGCTGTGCCACAGTGGAAATTCCTAGATTAGTTTTAATATATATTTTCCATCAATTTACTTATAATAATATATTCATGTCTTGATGTTTAAAGTAGGGTTCTTATAAAAAGCATATAGTGATCTTGCTTCTTTTTTACCCTATATTCATCTCTGTCTTTTAATTGGGATATTTTGACCATTTATATTTAATAAATTATTAATATAGTTGGATTTAAATATGCCATCTCTAGACATTTCTAGAATCCTGAACTGGGATTTTTATCTACTGAAATTATCTCATCCATACATCTATTCATAAAAAAACTTAAACACTATGGAAGTCTACTTGGAGGCCGTGTTGCCCCAAACAAAGAACAGTCAGTGAGTCTTAAATGGTAATGAAGAAGATGAGTATGGAGGATACAGTATCAATTAATAAGTGAGATACCTACTGTGTGTCCAGCATGGAGTGTTATATTCATCATTTATGGAATCTTCACCACAGTTCTATGTGGTAATTGTTACCCAATCTTATAGATGCATTAAGTAAGATTTGGATAATAAGTTACTGAGTATGTTTACAGAGTAACACAAATATCAAAAGCAGAGAAGGCACTGGAACTCAGAGCTATCTGGCCTAAAGCTTGTGTATAGCTACAGCTCAGATGACCTCCATATCTGGGACAACTGTCAGAAATGACATCCCTATCATCTAACACAATATCTGCCTATCACCAAATAAGTGCTCAATAAGAATTCACTGAGTGAATGAATAATAAGGTGGGCCTGTGAAGACAAAGATGGACTCATGCCACCCACCTCATGAGGGTATCTGTGCTAATCCTAAAGCTATCCAGTTACAGAGGTACCTCCTTTTACAAAACACTGTCCCTACTTCCCCAACCCTCTCCCTTGGCATACCACACAACTTTTTGGAGAGGGGGGACTCTTAAATCCTTTCCTTCCCTAGAAGAAAATTTCTGCATTTCTAATCTACGAAGGAGCCAATAAGGACATCTTTCTCCAAGACTGGGACGAGTTCCACTAATGATGGCTTAGTTGGAACAAACAGCAACTTTTCAAAAGTTGAGGATTAACTTTAGATATAAACAAGTTTAAAGCATCTATAGCCATATTTTTGGCCCAGTCTTATACAAATTGAAAGAGAAAACCTGTAGATGGGGACTGGTTTTAGTTCAGGCCTAAACTGAGTAGTACTTCTCAATAGGGAGGCAGAACTGCTTAAGCAGGATGAAAGTTCTGTTCTCGAATGTATTAGGACTGATTTTTAAAAGGTGATGAGAATTTTTGTGTGGACCAACATAGTCACCAAAGACATCCCCCAGTGTTGCTATTCAGCCTACTATAAGATCCTTGACACATAGAGGGTAAAGATGGGATCTAGGTCTAGTCCAATCCAGCAGAGTATTTCAGGCCTCTAAAATCAGGATGTGAGCATAAGTCAAGAGTCAGGCATTAAGTAGGACCAATCAGGATGCTGGACCTGTGGCCTTCTGTCTCCTTTTTAGGCCAATGCCTCTACCCTCAAGATTAGACATGGACTAATCCATGGATTTTAATGGATTCATGTATGCAGAGAATTTGGCCATGACATTGGTTGTTAGAGCCATTGCAAACTAGGATCTCAGTGTATAAAGATGACCCACCTGTCCAATCAGATGCTCCTCTTTGCCCCTGATTACAATATGAAGACTCAGAGCTATAAATAAAATTATTATTTTTAATAAAATAGTAATCATCTCTTACATTTAAATAGTGCTTTACAACTTACAAGCACTTTCACTTCCATTATCTCATGGACAAGGCCAAACAGGCCTGACAGCAGGGCAAATAAACAAAAGCAAGAACTATTAAAAAAAAAAAAAAAAAGCCTCCTTGAGTACAAACACTGAAAATCCAAGAATAAAAGAAAATCAAAAATTAGAACATAAACTTATAACCATGGCCAAAGAGGAGAGAAACAGGTGGATCAAAAACGTACTGAGCAAAGCAGCATACAAATTGGAGCAATCAATATGAATCACAAGAAAACCAAAGCTACAGATCAAAATCTAAACCACATCAGCCAATTCTGAAATAAGCACTTATGTCTCTGAATACAGGAACAATGCAACTTCTTCAAGATAAATCATTGACATTAATTACCTGCAAAGATTTGGTGAGCACAGAATCTCTATTTTATTTAAGAAGCAAGACACTGTAAAAATAAATCTTAACTCAAGTAGAGTTTTCATTCCTGCATTATTTTTCTAATTTTTTATAATTCTGATCCAAGTTCAAAACAAAGTGTTTAATTCAGCATACCTACCCCATCCTGGTCATCAGCAACACTTTCCAAATCACACCGCTGGGTCCACATATCTCTGAGCCTTGTCTCCATAATGATACAAGATGGCTGCTATTTTATTAAATGTCATCAACTTTTATAAATTTAATAATAATGACAAAAATTATAATACTGTAAAACATAAGTATACATATTATACACATAAACCTTACTTATAACTTTGAGCCTCATTGCTTGGATCAAGGGTCGAGGGGAGGACTCAGGTAGACTGCACCATCTTTATGATGGTTTACATAGAACAACAAGACAGACTAACAAATTAATAGTACCCATTAGTTTACTTATAATGATTAGAAAGGGAGAATGATCTCTCTTCCCTAATACCCATCCTGGTGGGATCTCTGAGGACCACCAACTCACAAAAATGTTCATTCTAAGACACTTGGCTCTCTCTTTCTCTTGAAAAGTCAAGTTCAATTTATTCAGACTAAAATGAGAGACAGCTCAAGTTGGAAATTAACTAAAAGTCAAATTATTTGACTATTACATAATGGTAATATTATTCAGAGTGCATGTAATAATTTTCAACAGGCTATCAACCGTAAGTTGATTGGCATCCCTCAATACTCTCTCTAACAAAAGTATAGGATGATCTCTAATGGATTTATCAGTATTTGTTCATGACAATTTCTAATATTCTCAAAAATGGTTGGCCTTCTGAGGCTCACTAAGCATTTTCTTGCTAGTTTGTTTGGATGGTATATAACTTTAGAGTTAATGGTGATCTATATTTGGATCTATATTTAACTGGTGTGAGACGCAGTCTCCTCATTTATAAAAAGTTCACCTCACAGAACTATTATAAGAATTAAGTGAAGATTTCCCATTGTGCCTCAGTGGTAATGAATCTGACTAGTATTGACAAAGACATGGGTTCAATCCCAGGCCCCAGTCAGTGGGTTGAGGATCCCACTGCATTGCTGCAGGCTTCAGTGTAGATCTCAGATGTGGCTCAGATATGACATTGCTGTGGCTGTGGTATAGGCCATGGGCTGCATCTCTGATTCAAACCCTAGCCTCGGAACTTCCATATGCCACACATGCAGCCCTAAAAAGACAAAAAAGGGAACAAAAAAGAATTGAGATAAGATATGTAAAACAACCATCTTGGAATCTGGCACATATTGAGTTTCCAGGAAATGTTTGTTTTCTTTGAAAATCCTGTTCTTGGGCCCCCAAAAAATCATCATCAGCTTGGAAAGCCCTGGGTCAAAATTATCACCAATTACAAACGAGTGGAAAACCAAAGAACCAAGTGCACATAATTATATACACATCAGAACATTTTTTCTTTCTTTTTTGGCCATCCTCGTGGCACATGGAAGTTCCCGGGCCAGGGATCAAATCCAAGCTGGAGCTGCAACCTACTCCACAGCTGCAGCAATGCCAGATCCTTAACCCACTGTGCTGGGCTGGGGATTGAACTGGTACCTCCATAGAGACAAGCTAAATTATTAACCCACTACCACAGAGGGAAACCCCATCAGAACATTTCTATGGCCTCTGTTTATGGATACGTATTTGGATCTGCCTTGAATTATCTATAAAATTTCAGGCTCCTCGGAGTCAATGATTTTACTCCTTTCATAAATCCCTTTGAAAACCTGATGCACCTTATTTTTAGCTAGTACTCAGTTACTGTATCGAGTATATTTACAATATGTGCACATATAAATTCATATTTCATGTGATTGAAGAGTGAACTATCCATCCTTCTAAGTATTCCTGATACCTAAACCCTACTGTATTATGAATACTGCTCAGAACGTTGAGATGGTTTTAGATGAGCTTTTTTTTTTTTCACCACTTTATACATTTCCCCACCTTTTTATACCAAGTTTACTACATGTATCCTGATCTGTTTGGTTACTCAGAAACAAGGATTTAGTGTTACAGGATCAGCTTATAGTATAGCTAAGACATCATGAACGCCAAAAGTGGAGAATTTTTATACAAATGTCCCCTCTTCCAAGCCAGAGCCATGAACTTGATCCCATGCATGTGGAAATAGCTACTCTACTAGGAAGAGTTCTTTTTGCATATTTCTTGGCTCTTGGTCACTATGATGGCAATTTTATGGATCACCTTGACTGGTCCACAGAGTACCCAGACATTTGGTCAAACATAATTCTGAGTGTGTCCATGAGGGTTTTTCTGGATCAGATTAACATTTGAATAGGTTAGACTGAGTAAAACTGGTTGCCTTCCCTAATGTGGGTGGGCTTTATGTAATCTATTAAAGACCTACCTAAATACAGCAGAAAGTTTAATAAGAAAGAACGGCTTCTGCCTGGCTGCTTAAACTAAGACAGTGGTCTTTTCCTTTAGACCTAAAGAATCAGTTCTAGAGTCTGCCAGTTTTCAGACTGAAACTTATACCATTGGCTCTCCTGGTTTTCAGACTCAGACTGGAACAATACTATCACATCTCCTGGGTCTTCAGCTTGCCAAGTAAAGACTTCTCAGCCTTCATAATCACATGTCCAATATGTACAGGACATATATTTTATATTTCATATTTTAATATTTTAACATGTTTAATTTATACACTAAATAATCATATGAATATTAATAAATACGAGTAAACTTTTCCATTTTATTTATGTATTTGATATACTGTATATTTATTACTATTATATTTTAATTATTTATATTTTATTATATTTATTTGTTTATATATGTATGTATAGTATATATCTCTATCTATCTATTGCTCTCTACATATTTATATCCTGTTGGTTCTGTTTCTCTGGAGAACCCTGACTAATACAGTCACGTACAGTTACCTTAAACCTAGACAAGAAGGATTCTTGCTATAGGTCTCATACTTTAGAAAAGCTTATATCTATCACAAATAAGTAAACAAAATAAAAGACGTTTATTAAAGAACACATTGGCACCTCTGTCTTTCAGGACCCAGCATTCATTGCTGCCACAGCACAAGCACTAACCCCGAACATCCACTCTCATGAACACTCCTTATTCAGGCCCCAGCAAAGCCTTCTCCACATCTCTCTGTGTTCTCAAAACACGAAGCAGCTGTGTTTGAATGCCATGAACATTTGTGGGCTGCACTGCTGCTGACATTGATATTGACACTACTTCAGAACGTGGAAAAATTGAGCATTAGAATTGCTTGGCTAAAAGAATAGACATATGAGTTATCTTGTCAAATCTTTCCTCTTAGATAGCTTGAATTCAATAGATTCTTGCATAACTTTGGTTTCCCTGCGCTGCTGAGCATTCTTTTCATGCTTTTCTTTGTGTCCTAAATCATGACTTCAGAGGTATTTGTGAAGAAGCATGGTATTCCAAACAGTTGCATAGGGTAACTAGGGAACATTTTGCATATTCAACAATACATATAACCCTTAAATTTACATATTTAAATAAAGTTATGTGTAACATTCATGAAGCAAGATACTGTATCTTTAGCTTAACAAGTAGATGGACATCAAATACTAAAATTAAGAACAATTTTACTTTCTTACAAATATGTTTACTTTCTTCTTAATTATGTTTTCAAAAATAAATGAAAAATATGGGGTTTCTTTATAAACTTCAATTTTAAAATGTGATGTCATTAATTATAGTTTACATTTTATAGTCTACTGTAATATTTTCAAATATTTTAGAAAAAAGGGACTTTATGAAAGCATACATAAATATAATTTCAATTTTTTTGTTTTATGTTTAATGTGTACTCCATTTTTATGAAAATATTTTCATTTGTACATTTTTATCACTATTATAGTTTTTATTTCCTAGACCACTGCTGTCAATAAAAAAATCAAATGAGTGAAAAAAAATTTTTCTTGTCTTTTTTAGAGCCACACTCATGGTATATGGAAGTTCCCAGGCTAGGGGTCAAATCAGAGCTGCAGCTGCCAGGCTACACCACAGCCACAGCAACACCAGATCTGAGCTGTGTCTATGACCTACACAGCAGCTCAGGGCAGTGCTGGATCCTTATCCTGCTGAGCAGGGCCAGGGATTGAACCCGCACCCTCATGGATACTAGTCAAGTTCATTACTGCTGAGGAACAACTAGTACTCCTGAAAAATCTTAAATAGCATCCCACAATTTCTGATTTTTGTTGAAATTAATAAAATAAAATACATATATGCCTTTATTTTATTAATTAGCCAAACATCATCAACCATAAAAATTATTTAGATATGCATAGGAACAATTAAATTCTGTCATCTTTGATTTTCTGCCAACCTTTAGTCATATAATAAGAATAGCTTTAAACCTATTTGTCAATTTTGCCATTAGGAGGTATAATTGTCAAGATAGGAGGGTAAATGTATTGAATGCAATAGTCTATTAGCTTGATTTACAACTATGAAATATTTAGACATATGTTATATGGTCCTACATTTGCACTCTTGCCTTAGACTCTACAAATATGAGGAATAGGTCTACGGCCCTGTTCCCAACATGTTTAGGCTTCCAGGTAAGTAAGCTCCAAGGGTGAAGTATGACCCTGTAGATATGGCCACATAAATGACATTTTCCTGGTTTTCCTTTTTTGAATTCAAAAAGAGAAATATTGAACTTGAAGGTCATGGAAATATGGGGGAAATTCAGCCAGTCAGCTGGTGCTTGAAACATTACATATATGAATGCATGAGAAGGAGGCTGCCAGGTATTCAGGACAGAGGATGGCATCGTCTCAATTCCTCAGGCTGCCTCTGTGTGATGTGATTCAAGGGTCAGCACTGTCAGCCTTCCCCAACAGCCTGCTATAGTGGCTGCAGTTCCCAAGAGTCTCTGACTGAGTCACTTTAAGAAAGCTTTAAGGCTCCCCTCAAAATGCAAATGTCCCTTAGAAGATAACACAGTAAAGCATCACCACCACAGTAAAGCATCAGTCACCAAATCCTCACATCAATGTGTCCACTGGAATAGAGCTCATTGGTTCCCTAGAAGTGGCTTAGGACAAAGAATAGTAATTTGGGGCAGGAGGCATGGAGCACTAAGCACCCTACTTGGGTCAGGTCCAGGGAGGTGAGGTATAGGAATGGTCAGTATCTTGTTATTCAGAAAAGCAGAACAAAATGGGAGGCAAGGGAGTGGGGTGATATGACAGACAAGGGGACCTAAAGGCAAATGCAACCTACTTCATAACTATTTCTTGTGCTGGCCCATTTCCTTGTTCTTAATCATCTACCTGGATCTCTGGCAACCTAGATTTCTCGGAGATGATTTCATTTTCAGAAGGTTGATGGATCATCAAGGGGGAAAAGTGTGAGTCAGAAGCTCACAGGTAAAGACTGGGGTACCCGTGACAGTGAGTCATCTTCTTCTCAAAGAAGTCATCAGATTCTAGTGCTTCTGTGGTCTTTATCTCTGCAGAGAGGCAGGCACACTGCTATGAGGACTCCTCCCCATCAGCGGTAAAAGGTAGGCATGGTGCTTATTCCAGATGATAAACTCACAAGAGCCCACTGGGCCCAATTCTCAGAGTTTGGGAGTGAGATGCATTGTACTGCTAAGAGTACTGAAACAGCAATGAGATCTGAGTTTTCATCAACTAGACACATAACCTCAAGTGAGTCACCACATTTCTTTATACCTTAGTTTTCTCGTAAAGAAGTGCCAAAATCCCTTCTAGCTTTATCACACTACAGAGAGGAACTGGGGAAAGCAGAATCGCCATGTCCAGCGCCAGCAGCACTGAGGGATCACAGGCAAACACAGGCAAAGAAACAACATGAGGTGGGTGTTCCATTCAGCCTGCCTTTTCAGGACTTGCTGGCCAACAGGATAACAGTATAACTTTGCCACAGGCAGTCCTGTTAACTAAAGGGAAAGGAAATCATGTTCCTTTTCATTGTTCTCCTTTCTCTCTCTCTCTCCCCCTCTTTCTGTGTGTGTGTGTAAAATTCTACAGGAATTTCTTCTCCAAGGCTACGAATTCAGCCCAGTAGTGAACTTGTTTTTAAATTTAGATATAATGAAAATGTAACATCCTATAAGTTTCAGGTATGCAATATAACGATCAGTATGTCTTTCGGCTGTGAAAGGATCACCATAATAAGTCTAGTTAACACCCATCACCACACAAAGTTACAGTTTTTTTTTTTTCTTATGATAAATCCTTTGAAAATTTACTACTTCAACTTTCAAAGATACAACATGGTACAATTAACTATAATCACCAGGCTGTACATTAAATCCCCGGGACTTAATTTCTTCTATAACTGGAAGTTTGTACTTTTTGACCATTGTCACCCATTTCATGTACCACCTGATATCCTGCCTCTGGCAATCCCTAACCTGTTCTCTGTATCTACGAGTTCAGTTTTGTTGTTGTTGTTTAGATTCCATAGCTAAGTGTCAGAGAAAGACACTTACATTTATCTTTCTCTGTCTGACTTATTTCACTTAGCATAATGCTCTCAAGGTCCATCCATGTTGTCATGAATGGCAGGATTTCCTTCTTTTATATGGCTGAATAATATTCATGTGTGTGTGTGTGTACACACAGATTTATCACACTTTCGTTATCTATTCATCCATCTGTGGGCCCTTAGGTCATTTCCATATCTTGGCTATTATAAATAATGTTGCAATGAACATGGAGGTGCAGATATTTTTTCAAGTTAGTGTTTTTGTTTCCCTTAGATAAATACCCAGAAGTGGAAGGGTCATATCATATGGTAGTTCTGTTTTTAATTTTTTGAGGAACCTCCACACTCTTTTCCATAGTGGCTGCAGCAATTTACATTCCTGCCAACAGTGCTTCAGGGGTCCCTTTTCTCCATATCCTCACCAACACTTATTTCTTGTCCTTTTGATATAGCCATTCTAACAGATGTGAGGTGATATCTCATTGCGGCTTTAATCTGCATTTACATAATGATTAGTGATGTTGAAATAATTTTTATGTACCTAGTGGCCATGTGTGTGTCTTCTTTGCAAAAATATCTATTAAGATCCTCTACATTTTTTAACTGTATTTTTTTATTACTGAATTATACAAGTGCTTCATATATTTTGAATACCAACCTCTTATCAGATATATGATTTGCAAATATTTTCCCCATTCCATAGATTGCCTTTTCATTTTGTTGAGAGTTTCTTTTACTATCAGAAGCATTTTACTTCAACATAGTCTCACCTGTTGACTTTTATTTTTGATGTCAATTCCAAAAATCATCACCAAAATCAACACCAAGGAGCTTACCACCTGTTTCCTTCTGGGAGTTTTATGGTTTCAAATCTTTAAAAATTTTTTTTGTCTTTTGTCTTTTTTTAGGGCTGTACCTGTGGTATATGGAGGTTCCCAGGCTAGGGGTCGAATCAGAGCTGTTGCTGCCAGCCTACGCCAGAGCCACAGCAATGCCAGATCCAAGCTGCATCTGCAACCTACACCACAGCTTATGGCAAAGCTGGATCCTTAACCTACTGAGCAAGGCCAGGAATCAAACCCTCAATTTCATGGTTCCTAGTCAGATTCATTTCTGCTGTGCCAAAACAGGAACTCCTTTTTTTTTTCCCCTCTGGTTTCAAATATTATGTTCAAATCTTCAATCTATTTTGAGTTCTATTTTGTATAGTGTAAGATAGTGATCCAGTTTCATTCTTTTGAATGTGGCTATCCAGTTTTTTCACTACCATTTATTAAAGAGACTAGACTTATCTTTTCCTATTGTATGGAAAACTCCTTTGTCATAAAGAAATTCACCATATATGTCTGGGCTCTCCACTCTGTTTCATTGATCTATGTGTCTGTTTTCATGCTATTACCATACTCTTTTTATTACTATAGCTTTGTAATATAGTTTAAAATCAGGAAGCATGATGCCTCCAGCTTTGTTCTTCTTTCTCAAGATTACTTAAGCTACTTGAGGTCTTTTGTGTGGAAGTCATGTTCTTGCCAAAATTATTTCCGCTTCTGTTTATCCATATAATATGGATGTCCCTGAAACATCAAAGATAAACAGGACACTAATCTGATAGAACTCTGTGCTCCTAACACCTCCAGGAAAATATTCAGGACCTCTCTCCAGTGTTTCCTTGGTTAGGAATTATCCTGCTCTGACTAGAATCAGCCCCATATCAGGACTTTGAGTCCTAGAGTCTCACCTAGGCAGCAGTCTCAGTAACCTGACTTTCTGAACATCTGACCACTTGATTTTGCCACTAAATTTGAGATCTTGAAAAAAAACCCTGGCCTCTTTATCCCTCCACTTTTACATCTTTATAATGTGTACTGCAACATATGTTTTCTTCACTGATTCACAGAAGAAGCTTGAGAAAAAAATGAAGTAACATGTGCAAGAGAAACTCTCTTTACCCAATACAGTGTCGTTTGATCTAGTAGGAAACTTCCCCCATGGTAGAGTAAGATATATAGATGGGTTTGGGAAAAAAAGAAAGAATAATGGAATGTGTAAAGGAGATAAAGAACAGTCTTCAATGGGACTACTAAAATGATGGAGCAAACTGCCTCCTCACAGCCGGGAATGGTCCTAGGAGTAAAGGAGTAGTTGAAGTTTGTCATTTCCTACCCATCGAGATGCCCTTACTTTTCTCTTGTATGGTCCAGCATTCTGCATACACAACCACTTCTCCCTACGCTCACCCTCTACTCATATTCTGAAGACCTCTGCTAAGAAAATGATGTAATTTATACACTAATTCATGTATGATTACTGTGATATAAACATATGTGCCCTTTTAAAGTTGCCTTCTGACAGGACTGACTTAACTCAAAGCAGTGACTAATACTAGGGATTTCAGATATGGAGGATAATATCTTGACCATGAGGGATGACTTTTGCCACCCCAAGCCACAAAATGTATAGCTTACCCAATTCATCCATTGAAGGATCATCCCTTCTTAAAGACATGCAGTTGGAGAGAGAGCTACAAAGGTCTGGCAGAACTTTATACTTTCAAAGCAGAAGTGTACACCTTACTTGAGCTAATCCGCAGAATAATCAAATTGGGTAAGAATTATTAGTAATCATATTTCACAAATGAAGAAATGGATTTTTACAGGTGAAGCAGTATCTCCAAGACATATCAATCAATACACAGTAAGATCTGGAAATGAACATAAGCCGGTTACAACCTAAAGACACTAACCAATGTGCATAACACCTCTTAGAAGAGAAAGTACATATATATACATACACACACATATACATACACACACACAAACACACATCTCCTTTGACAATTTTTTTCTTAGTAAAATTCTTAAGGACAGCAGAACTTTCTTGAGATCTAAACTCTATGATATCACTCTACCTCTTTGCTTTTTCTATCTGGATTTATGAACAAAACGAAGGCAAAGAAAGTTAATTCCAACCATGACTTATCTCACTCAATGTGTCTAATAGTTCACTCTTGTTCAATGGGCCTGCATTTGTAGAAGAATCATAAAAGGAGATGGAAGGGATGTGGAAAGTGGGACAAGAGAGAAATTGCAGCTGGGAGCAGCAAGAAAATACCAAATGCAATTCTTCATCTCCAAAGCCTTTGGACAGTTCCCTCTCTTGGCAAAGTGAGACCTTAAGCATTATAATTATCCTCTGGGAGCCTATTCTTCATAATGCTCTGTGGGGGCCTTTAAACTTGGCAATGTGCTGGGTTATGTTCCTTTGCTCTCCTCTCATCTGTTTGTATGAGACATAGAGATTGGTTTTCATCTCATTTGACAGATAGGCAACACAAGACCCAGAGTTGTTAAGTGTCTTGCCTAAGGTCACACAGCTAATAACTAGAAAAATTGAGATTAAACCCAGATTTCCTGACTGATAGACCTAGTTTCTTTCCAATCATCCCTGCAGCTTCTTTAAAACCATATGGTTCTGCATTTCACTCCTATGTATGTAACCATGAGAAAATAAAATATATATTATCCATACAAAGACTTGTCCACAAATGTTACAGCAGCATTATTATATAGCCCAAACTGTAAATGCCCCAAATATCCATTAAGAGGTGCCTGGATAAACAACTGTGGTATATTCATATAAGGTAATATTTATCAGCAATAAAAAGCAGGAACTAGTGAACACACAACAACGTGGGTGAACCTCAAAACAAGCCCGTGGTGCATGATTCCACTCGTGTAAAACTCTAGGGAATGAACACTAATCTATCATGACAGAAAGCAGATCAGTGTTTGCTTGGGTTGGCGGGGGGGACCAGAGGGACAGGAACAAAGAATTACAAAGGGACACTGAGGGACGGATATATTCACTATCTTCACTGTGGTGATGGTTTCAAAGGTGTGTGAACTTATCCAAATTTATCATCATACACTTTAAAGATGGAGTTAGCTGAATGTTAATGATTCCTTAATGGAGCTCTTTTTAAAAAGCATGTGGCTCCCTTTGAGCTTAGAACATGGCAGTTCAACCATCCTTCACCTCAGCCAACCCCCAAGGATGCTCTTCGTCTTCAGGCTCTGGTCTGCTGCAAGGTGGTTACTGATGAGGTGATAGAAAGGGATCTGACCAATACTGATGGATGATGATTATAATGACAATATTAGTCTTTTCCTCCCCTTTATGAATACAAATTTAGGGTGACTGTATCTTCCCCCAAGCAGAGGATTTTCTTTTTTCCTGCTTGGGGATCACTTAGTAAAACAAACAGAAGCACTTATCATCATTCTTCCTATTAAATAAGCCTAGTAAACATTTGGACTAGCCTTGCAGATTTAAGACAGATTTTTCCATTGTAAAGGGCTAGAAAACACAAAGAGGGAAGAGAGTGTGAAAGAGAAAATCAAAAGGGAAGGAAGGGAGAGAGGAGAGAGGAAACCTGGTGCTGGAGACGGAAGAGGAACAGCAAAGGCCCTCCTCACTGGCAGGAGCAAAGGCAGCAAGCACGTTGCAGGGGTGGGGGTCAAATGCTAAATCTCAGTGTGGCCCAGCTGGCCTGCGGTGCATGTCAAAGAGCTCACCTTGCAGCCCAGCTAGGTTTCGAGATGTTGTGGAGCTTTTATGACTATGGACTTGAGAAGCAGCACAGGACCCTCTTCACCCACAATGGAAGGGGACCAACTATTTTCCTTAAGAGACCTCACGACCTTTCCTATCCCTAGCCATGAAGCCAAATGAACCACAGCTAAGCTGCTCCACATCTCGGCCAACTCAAGGACAAATGTGAAATCTGAGGCCTAGAACAGTTGAATTGGGTTGTCAAGAAGTAGATGTGACATCCTAGATGTGACATCCCAGGTGGGGAAAGGTTTTCTGCCCCAGTATCTGAGCAAAGGAAGAATGGGTTTAAAGTGGTGGATTCCCTCTGACAAGATGCCAAGGCTGCCCTGGACTGTCTCCAGGACGGCATGTAGCTCATGAGATGGGAGTCCCTGGCCAGGAGCCGTTTTGTTATTGCTAAGGGCTTGCCTGGAAAATCTATCTGTCACTGAGGAAGAGGGAACTTCCCGTCTGTCAGTGACACCCCAAACAGCAGGGATGGGGCACTGACAAAGGGAGGCATCATGAATTTGTGGGTGTCGGTGTTGCCAGCATCACTGATACTCAAAATGATCTCTTAGGAGAAGCAGATGAAACTACCAAAATGTAGACACTTACTAAATCTGCATCCCTGTGGGCACTGCCAGATAATCTACATTTGAACCAGCTCCCCCAGATAATTTTCACCCATACCACCATTTGGGAATCACTGCTCTTTCAGCTTTCTAAGCTGGGAGCTTATCATCCATCTTGTGATCAGAGAAATCAGAGAGGAAAGGGAAGCCTCCCATTACATAACCAAGACCTTTCCTTCAATGAACATTTCTCACCAAAGATTTCTCCTGCCTATTATGTTATATGTTCCATATCATAGACATTATGGGGGAGAAAGCTTCCCTTTCAATAATTTGCCATTCCATGGAAAGGCACTGAGGAAGGTCAGCAGGCAAGAGGCCACAGCGTCCTGGGCTATGAGTCCTTTTATCTGATATAAACCCCATTCATCCTCCTAACAGCCCCGTGGACGACAGGTCATTCCTCCTATTTTATGGTGGAGTCTTAAAGTCTTGCAACATATTTCTCCTGGAGAAGCAAGCCTCTTTTCTCCAAACAGAGAGAGAATGGTGCAATCATGAGAACTCAGACACCAGAATGTCAAGGAAGAGAGGAGGCAAGCTCACTGATATCCAGAAAGTATAATCCTGTTCCTTCCCCCTCGATCCCACCTTTTCCAGTTCCAAATACCTGGCTTGAATTCTACCACCCCTGCTGGCAAGCCTCTTTCCCTCCCTCCAACACTTCAGGCTAAAAGGTTCTCCTCAAAGGACATGCTATGACCCAAACACAGCCTAGATCTCTGGGGGTGGAGAAGAGACTTTGAAAAAGAAGAAAGTCACACCTGTACCTGAGTCACTGAAGCATGGAACACAACAGGACAAACACAGCCTGTCCAGTCATGTCTACCCAGGCGTTGAAACTGGCATTTCCAGAGTGTGTCAGGTTTTCAACCAGGTGGGCCTAGATGTCTTGGCTGCATGTCTCAACATGATTCCCACCTCCAGCCTCACAGGGACGCTTGCTCCTTCCCAGAGATCAAACACAGTCAAACACTTTCAGAGCACAGAAACAGGTGCGCCAAGGCCTAAGAATCTGGTGACCGAAGGTGGTTTTGGGTCACATGGGGAGGTGGGAGCCAGTCAAGGGAGCTCCAAACTGGTTAGTGAAAAACACAGGTTAGAGGAATGGAGAGTCCTCTGCTCCTTCTCTCTGTGAGGTCTTCATTAGAAAAATGGCAATCAAGCATCGGCTTAGTTTGGGGTCCCCCAAAAGCAGACCCTGGGAGAAGGATTGGGCTCAGGAACTTGATTTTATCAGAGAGGTGATGGCAGGCCACACAAGTGAGAGAGGAAGGAAAATGAGGCAATAAACAGAGAACAGCCAGAAAATGAGCTGGTCACCATGGTGGGCATTGAGGACCACTCTTCCAGGGGCCTCCTTAGGACTCATGATTGATGTACTTCAAAACTGTCCCACCAAAGGACAGAGATGCTGGGGCATGTTCCCACTAACTCTTGGCCCTACAAGTTAAAGATTGCCCCTGGGGATTAATTAATTAAGTCCCCTATACTTCTGAGCTGTCTTGTGTGTGGGCAGAGCAAGCTACCAAACAGGAGAAAACCTCCCCAGGCAAGAAACTGAGAAACATGGGGCCTTGAGGAGGAAAGCTGTCAGTGGGCAAGAGAAATGTCCACTGCACCCATAGGGGACAGGGAGAGGTGGGGACAGGGAGATGGTTGGGGCACCAAGAGCATCTGTTACACTCATCTCCTTTGTAGGGTAGATTACTTTTACTTTTATTTTTGTTTTGTTTGTATCTTGGCTGTGCCAACAATATGCAGAAGTTTCCAGGCCAGGGGTTGAACCTGTGCCACAGCAGTAACAACACCAGATCTTTAGCCTACTAAGCCACTCGGGTAGATTAAATGACATAATGTACAAAGCCCTTGGCACTGTGGCACATAGCACAAGTGTAAGGAAATTCATTTATTATTATTGTTATTACTATCACTATTATTACTATTACTACTATTACTTTGGGGTTCACATCACACTTCATAGGCTCTCCTTACCAGATTGGAAACACACATGCCTCCCTCCAGCCTAGACTAAAACCAAAAGAGCCTCGAGACTGACACCTGGTCAAGCTGAGGTGTGAGTGAAAAGAGAAGTCGATCTGGGGGATTTCCCGTCGTGGCTCAGTGGTTAACAAATCCGACTAGGAACTATGAGGTGGTGGGTTTGATCCCTGGCCTTGCTCAGTGGGTTAAAGATCTGGCATTGCCACGAGCTGTGGTATAGGTTGCAGATGAGGTTCGGATCCCGCGTTGCTGTGGCTCTGGTGTAGGCCGGCGGCTACAGCTCTGATTCGACCCCTAGCCTGGGAACCTCTGTATGCCATAGGAGCAGCCCTAGAAATGGAAAAAAAACAAAGAAAAAAAAAAAAAAGACAGGTCGCTGGGGACACTGCCATATAGAACTACCCAGAGGACCATCAGCCCAGTTCAGCACACACTCTCCAAAGAACCTGCATCCTGGCTGAGATTCCACCATGCCTGCTTTTTGAAGGCATCCTAACCTGCACAGCAGCCTTCTCTAAATTCCCCTATGATCTCTTGGCACTTTCAGACTCAGATGCCCACAGCATTCTCAATTTGTCTTCTGTTGAAATTCCATGACTAGAACACTCTAGCCAAACAAGGCAGAGTTCCAGCCAGGCAGAGCCGTCAGGATTCACACACAGTAAACCCATGGCTGGACTGTAGACAATGACTGCAGTTACTCAAATGACCTTCATTTAGGAAAAATAGAACCCAGAAAAGGCACGCGTCAATAGGGAGCCAATTCTCTTAATTTACAGATAAGAAAAATTAACACTAATAAAAGTGATTTACCCAGGATCATTTAATGGTCCTGTGGTGGTTCACTCCTTCAGTAGATATTAACTGTGTACCTACTATATGCCAGGGCCTCTTCCAGGTGCTAGGAACACAGCAGGGAACAAGACAGACAGGTTCTCCCACTGTCCTGCCCACATTCTCCCAGGGAAGACATACAGTATAATAAATAAATAAAGAGTCAATTTCAGATGATTTGTGCTATGAAGAAACTAAGGAGATGGAAAGTGATGGCCTGAGAGGGAGCACTATTTCAGATAGAGTTGTCAGAAGCTTGTTTAGAATGAGACATGGGAGCAGATCCATGGATCAGAAAGAATGAGCCTGCAAAGATCTGGAGGAAGAGCACTAGAGATGGGACAGCAGTAGGTGTGAGGGCCCTGGGGCAGAAAGCCCCCGCATTCCAGAGAAAAGGCATAGGGCCAGCCTAGCTACAGATTGCATGGCAATAGGCTGAGCTCTGTGACACCAGAGGCGTCACAGCCCCCTCAGGAGGGAAGCTGACCATGAAGGCTCGCGAGTAGGCAGGCTGACTCATTTCTTGGTGCACAAGGGAGAGATCCTCATCCAGTTGCTCCTGTTTGCCTCTGGGAAATAAGAAGTGAGAAAATGAGAAGTCTGCCCCCAACAAGCAGGGAAGAGTGTTGGCTTTTTCAAGGGAGAGGTTTGAAGTAGCATCTGGAAAAGAACATAGGTAAATTCACAAAGGGGAAATAGTAAGATTGCAGGACTGAAATGTGTTCTCACAATCGTAAAATCTGCACAGTGATGTCATTTCTCTAGCCATGTTTAGCTACTTGGGTGTGAGTCCAGAGTAGGAAGAGAGTTGGGGTTTTGATAGGAGAATTCAATGGAGAGGAAGTAAGTAAGAGGTCTCAGTGCATGTAAGGATGTATGTTTGTATCAGTAACCACAGATCTAAGCCTGAGAAGGAAAACGGACAGGAGGAAGAGTCAGCAGAGTCTGTGGACTAACGTTTCCTTTGGGACTGACAAGTACTAAAGAGGGGGTACTGAAAACATAGGACAGTACTCAAAAAGGTGAGGCTGGACATCGACATTTTAGGGAAGGAACAGTTATAGATACTGATGAGGGCTAGGGTATAACCAAGGACATAGGTGGCAGCTATTAAAAGCCTATTAAAAGGTACCCATTAAAACGTAAATAGTGGCCAGGCCAGTGAGTGATACCATGGGATATTATAAAGCATAAGACATAGCATCTTCCGCACATGAATATATGCTCCTTTCGAGCAGACCCATGAGCAAGTAGCAATAGCCAATAATGCTTATCCATGGGACATGTGTTCTAAGACTCTCAGTGGATGCTGGAAATTGTAGATTTCAGCACCAAACTCTATATATACTGTATTTGTTCCCATACGTATATAACTATGATAAACTTGAACTTATAAATTACACACAGTAAGAGATTAGCAGCAATAACTAATAACAAAATAAAGCAATTATAACAACATACTGTAATAAAAGTTATATGAATGTGGTCTCTCTCCCTTTCTGTCTCTCCATATCTTATTTTATAAATTTAATGCATTTTTCATCTTAACTAAGCACTTAATATGCACTGTGGCCATAACTCATGCAGTTTGAGGTGTAACAGCAAAATTAGCACAATTTTCTTCCTTTATTGAATTACAATTAACGTACAGTATTTTAGTAGTTTCAGGTGTACATGGTAGTGATTCAATATTTTTATACATTATGAAGTGATCACCACAATAAACCTAGTTGCCATCTGTCACCATATAAAACTGCTACAATTAGTATTGACTAAATTCCCTATTCTGTACATTACATTCCTGTGACTTAATTTGTTTTATAGATGAAAGTCTGCACCTATTAATCCTCTGCACCTATTTTTTTCATTCACCACCCCACTTTTTCTCTGGCAACCAGCAGTTTGTTCTCTGAAGTTCTTTATGAGTCTGTTTCTATTGTTTTGTATATTTGTTTTGCTTTTTAAAATTCCACATCTAAGTAAAATCATATGATATTTGTCTCTCTGTCTGACTTACCTCATTTCACATAATATCCTCCAGGTCCAGTCCATGTTGTTGCAAATATCAAGACTTCATTTTTTATGGTTGAGTAATATCCCACTATAGATTTCCAGCACACCTTCTTTATCCATTCATCTGTCAACGGACACTTAAGTTGCTTCCATATCTTAACTATTGTAAATACTGTACAATGAGTTTAAGGGTACATACATCTTTTCAAATTGGTGTTCTTGTTTTCTTCATATAAAAGCCCAGAAGTGGAATTGCTGGATCATATGGTAGTTCTATTTTTAATTTTCTGAGAAAGTTCCATACTGTTTTTTCCTCACTGGCTGCATCAAAATTACACTCTCACAACAGGGCATGAGAGTTCCCTTTTCTCCACATCTTCACCAACGCTTGTTTCTTGTCTTCTTGAAAATAGCCATTCTGATAGGTGTGAGGTAATATCTCATTCTGATTTTAATTCACGTTTCCCTGATGATTAGTAATGTCAAGCATATTTTCATGTGCCTATTGGCCACCTGCATGTCTTCACTGGAAATCCTTTTTACTTCTTCACAATTTCACACTTAAAAGATCCATTCTTACCATAGATCTCAGCATTCCATTTTTTTCCTTTCTTTAAGTTGAGAACTTACAACTTTTCACTCAAAGGAAACACTGTCTGAATTGCCGGCCTCAACTATTCTCGAGCTCTGGGTACCTTAGTAAGTAAAAGAAGGGTTACTTGACCACCAGCTCTGCGATACCAGAACAGTCGACAATCTGGCAAGCCACTAACTGACAAATGTGCAGGATACGCTGGCAAAGGGATGATTCATATCCTGGGCAGGACAGAGATGGAGGGCACGAGATTTTATCATGCCACATAGAACAAAACACAATTCAATAATCATGAATTGCTCATTTCTGGAATTTTCCATTTAATATTTTCAGACTGCAGGTGACCATGGGTAATGGAAACTGAGGAATGCAAAAGTGTGGATGTGGGGGCTGTAATGTGAAATCTTAACTTTAAATAAAAATGAGAGTTTAGAAATAACTTTCATGAATATTATCTTTGTGGCCTAAAGGGCATTATGTCTGCTAGTTTATTCTCCTTATTTTATTTTATTTTTATTTTTTTAGGGCCACTCCTGTGGCATATGGAAGTTCCCAGGCTAAAGGCCCAATTGGAGCTGCAGCTGCTGGCCTATGCCACAGCCACAGTAATGCCAGATCCGAGCCATGTCTGAGACCTACACTGCAGCTCCCAGCAACACCAGAACCTTAGCCCACTGAGCGGTACCAGGGATCAAACCCGCAACCTCATGGATACTAGTTGGGTTCTTAACCCACTCAGCCCCAACAGGAACTCCTCCTTATTTTACAAATGAAGACATTGAGACACAAAAAGAAGCAAAGCCATTTGCCCAAATCTGAAGAGTTAAAGTAAGGCAAAACCATAAATTAACTACACTTTAATTTTTTTAAAAAAAAAAAGAAATATCTAACCCTCCTAAAAAATTTAAAAAATAAAATAAGGCAAAGCCAAAACCACTGATTCTTTGAAGAAACACTATAAATCAACCATACTTTAATTTAAAAAATTAAAAACTAAAACTAAAAACAAAAAAAAAAAAACCCGCTGCTTCTGTCTTCTGATTCCCACTCCAGCCCTCTTTCAACTAAACCACAGTTTCCCAAGATCACAGTCTCCGAGGTCAGGCTGCCTGCGTTCAAACTCAGTTCCCCCTTTATTAGCTAAATGACCTTGAAAAAAGTACTTATTCTCACTGCGACTTAGATTTCTCCCCTCTTCCCAGGGAGAGAATATAGTACCTATCTCAAAGGGTGATATGAAAAAAATAAATAAAACAGAGCTTGAAAAGTGGTTACAATTTTGCCTAGTACATAAGTGTTCAATAGTTATCAACATTACTATAATGAAGTAAAGAGGTTCATGATGGCTGCTATAAGTATTGCCCTCTCCCTATTCTAAGATACTCCCACAGAAAACCAGAAGCAATGCCACTTGCCCTTCCCATCCCAGTTCATCCCTCTGATGGAGGCCTCATGGACCATGGCTGATGTGAGTGGGTATTAAAGGTCAACCAGGGCTTCTCAGACTTAGAGTCATGAAGGCTACAAGAAGAGCTTGTCTTATGGCTAGCAGCATGAGCAAGAACCTGGAAAGGGGGTTTGAAGGGAGCACCTATGCATGATACAGTTAGGAAACCAAGCATGCAAGAAAGGACAGGTCCTAAGAGGTCTCAGGACAGGGAAGAACTAAGTTAGTCCAAGGATGGGAACTTTCTCAGACTTCTTTCCTCTTTTTCCCATGCTTCTGCAGAAAAGAAAAGGTAATGTTGCTGGCCCTTTCCCACTTTCTGTTCTGCTTCTCTTTTGGTGCCTTCTATAGAGAAGACAGTCATTCTCTATAAACTCTGAACCCACAAGAATCCAACCAAAATGGTCTCCTAAAGAACAGAGTCCATCAGAAGTTACAGAAGCATCAAGGTGACCAGGTGCAAGAGCCTCTCCTCTTAAGTTGAACTGACATCCATTTTAATGCTCTGTGTATTCTCACTACCCCCCCCCAACTGGGAGATGAAGAAAAATAGTGTGTGAAAATAATGCTGGATTTAACTTCAATGAGAATAGGAAGATTCTGAATGATAGCAGACACTCTGTACTTAACTGACCCTATTATGAGCAGCTATTGAAGAATTTTCAGGATAATGAGTTATCTCATCTTCCATATAACAAGCTGTGGGCGGACTGCTCAGACATAGTCTAAAAAAAAAAAAAAAAAAAAAAAAAAAAAAAAAAAAAAAAAACACAGATATCAATGGCCCCTGTAACAAAAAATTATACTGAGGATGTGGGTACTTTTTGAGCCAGGCTCTCTACCATAAGGGCCCTTAGGTTTCATGAAGGCACAGGTGTGGTCGTGTTTGTGCCATCAGCCACACCCTCTGAGGCCTGGAGTTGAGCTCACAATGTGTGCGATCTAGACAAAATTTATCATCAACATCTCTACCCCTTTTGGTCATCTCTAAGTAGCCAGCAAGGAACCCCCCAAACAACATCCTCCCCAGAACTGAGCCCCAAATGGCCACCCTGGATGTAATATTTATTTATGCACTCACAGAAAATCATTCATGGAGCATCTTTTATGTGTTCAGCATTGAACAAGACAAGTATATCCCTACCTCCCCAAACTAGCATGGAAGACAGATATTCAATTCACAATCCCAATGAAATATGGTCAGGGCACTAACAGTCCCCAGAAGAGAGGGAGTGCTGGGGGTCAGGGACCAGTCAGGGAACAGCTATGCTCAAACACCTAGTGCTGGTGGACATTTCAGACAAGATCACACACATGTGCACACACAGACATTCAGAAGCCCACACGACATCCCTGAAAATCATGAGCTCATATTTCAGGGCTTCATGCAGGTCCTTAAGAAGAAATCTTGCTGAGCAGCTAAGTGAACTGCAAGCATCAGGATGAAGTCATTCTTTCACACCTGCCAGCAATTTGCTGTGCAAACTTGTATAAAATACTCAGTCTCTCTGAATCTTACTCGCCTCCTCTAGGAATGAAGGAATTCAGAGAGACGAGCCCTTGTACAACATTCTATAAACCCACAGTAACTGGAGGCTTAGGAGAGGCAGTGAATGTCCCCTATCTCTGCACCTACCAAGCCCTTCTCAACCCTCTAACTCCTTCCAACTATCTCTCTGTGTACAAAGTTCTCAACTTCACTTTTAAAGTACAGATTCATCATTCATTCAGCAGAATGTCAGGGGGCACCTACTTTATAAGAGATTCTGTGGAAGGCACAAAACCATATAAGCCGTGGGTCTTGCGCTCAAGTTGCTCACACTCCATTGGAAGAAGATAATTTAGCTGAGTTACTACTGCAAGTAGATGACAAAAAGCTTTAGAAAGTGAACCACAGGAGTTCCCTGGTGGTACGGTGGGTTAAAGACCTGTCATTGCCACTGCAGTGGCTCAGGTTGCTGCTGCGGCATGGGTTTGATCCCTGGCCCCAGGAACTTTCACATGCCATGGGTGTGGCCAAGAAAACACTTTAAAAAAATGAACACAAATCCATGCCCACGTGGGATTAAAGACCAGTGTTAGCATTTTCTGCCTGACTGATGCCTCTACACTCTATTGAATAGATGGACTTTCAAAGAGAGCAGTTCCATTTTTTAGGTACCCAAAGAATCTCCGCTTCCAAGTGGAGAAGGAAACATACTCCTGGCCAGGGTTTCTTGGCACTACTGGCATTTTGAGCCAGATCCTTCCTTGCTGTGAGGCCGTCCTGTACGCCATGGGACATTTACCAGCATCTACTGCCTCCACTCACAAGATGTTGGTAGAATCCCCCTCACCACCAAAGATGTCTCCAGACTCTGTCAGATATCCTCTGGAGGGAAAAATCACCTCTGATTGTCCTAGCCCAAAACACAGAGAAAAACATAAAACTTTCCACAAAAAAAAAAAGGAATATAAAATCTCCTAAAAAGAGTGAGGAATTTCATCCCTCCCCATTACACCCAGGCTCCTTCCCTCTCCCTTGCAGCAAAAGATTTGAACTACTCAGTTATATCCTACATTCAGATGGGAATTGAAGGCACATAGGAAAGCAACATATAGAATTCAATAAAAAAGTTTTTGTCAACCTAAACTGGTCACCTTGACTTCCAAAAGCTACTCATTCAGCTTGCGCGGCGACTGAGAACAGTGTCAGCCCCACCAGAAAGGCATCAGGAATGAGCCCACTACCTGAGTCCACCAGGCGACGCTCATGGGGAGAAATCATTAGGGGATAGAGGGAAGAAGGAGCACTAAGTAACCATCCTGAACACTTGTCCATTGATAAGCACTTTCACCAATGACTTGAAGGAGGTTTAGGAGAGGGATTTAGCAAGTAAGCAACCAAACCACAAAGAAAATATAGCCAAGCAAAAAGACAGAGTGTTTCTTCTAGAAGACTTCAGAAATTGCCCTCTTGTTACCAGCATCCCCTTTTATTTTCACTGTTTCTTTCCTTTATTATCTCTTAAATATATTACCTGAAACTCAGAGAAAAGAGGGAGGAGGAGGGAGTGGGATGGATTGGGAACTTGGGGTTAATAGATGCAGACTATTGCCTTTGGAATGGATTAGCCATGTGATCCTGCTGTGTAGCACTGGGAACTATGTCTAGTCACTTATGATGGAGCATGATAATGTGAGAAAAAAGAATGTATACATGTATGTGTAACTGGGTCACCATGCTGTACAGTAGAAAAAAAAATTTTCTTAAATCTCCTTACAGGAAAATAAATAAATATATTACCTGAAACAATGAAATTTACAAATAACAGTTATTCATTTACAAAGTACAACATAGTGAATATTTGTGAATTCCCATCTAACTCAAAAAGTAGAACATTTTGATTAACCTGCTCACACTTGCATATATCTCTCCTCTCTTTTCTCCATCTTCCTCTCCTCCTCCAGACATAACCACAGTCCTTTTTGTAAGGGTGGTTTTTACCACACATGTATGTAAGCTTAAGCTTTATGGTGCTTTCTCTCGAGAACTAAAAACAAAAAAAAAAACAAAACAAACAAAAAAAAAGTGGTATTGGATCATGGACTTTTTTCTGTAAAACAAATTTGTTCAGTGTTATTCTGTAAGATTTATCCTTGTTGTAATATACAGTGTATCTCATTATATAACAGAATCTATTTATCCATTTTTTTAATGATGGGCATTCAAATAACTTTCATATGTTTGGTAGGCTGAGAAGGATAGCTATGAAAATTCATGAATATGTGCAAGAACTTTTCTAGAGATGGGTTTGCTAGGTCGTAGGTTGGGCAAATGTTCACCTTATGAGATAGTGCCAAATTATCTTCTCAGCCAGTGGCACCACTAGCAATATGTAAGAGATTTTATTGACCTAGATCCTCTCAAACTTGATTTTGTTTGATTTCTTAAATTTTGCTAATTTCTAATGGAATTCTTCACTTTTTTATCCTTCTCCCAAATTTCTCTCCAATTTCTGAACTATCATAACCATGAAAGAGACATAGGGCTTCAATCTTTTCTTCCATTTCAAATGCATTCAATTGAATAAGAATTTACAAAGTACCTACCACATCTTAGTGCCATGTTTCCTATGTTAAGAAGTAGAAAATACAGTTTCTATGTCCAGAAGTTAAAGAATATCACCATGCAAAAACAGAATAACTAGAAAATGACACCAAATAGAGGTTCCAAGGAAAAACTAAAAGAATTCAAGAAGATGCAGGCCAAAATGATAAAGCTAATTTTCACCTATAAACTTACTACTAATTTTTTAAGTGACAATATGGTAGGTGTCAGACAAAATCATTCTCATACATAACAACCAGTGGGGGTATAAATTAGTAGAATCATTCTGTTGGCTAATTTGATGAAATTGTTCAAAAGCATTAAAATTTTTAAATACTCCTTGATTCATCTTTTCTACTTCTAGAAACTTACTCTATGAAACTAATCAAGAGAGTACACAACAATTTAGACACAGTGAGGTGCAATAAAATAACCCTGGATTGAAGACAAAAATTAAATTTACCAAATTTCCAACATTGGGGAGATTAGTTAAGTGATGTTTCCTGTAGCCAAACACTAGAATACTATGTGCCAATCAAGGCAACACTGTAGAAGAATGCTTATGGATGTGGAAAGATACCTAAAGTATCTTCTTAAAGAAAAAAAACACTTACAAAGAAATGTGACTTTGAATTTGCAAAAAGGAAAAACATGTACAATATGCGTAGAAAAAAATTTCAAGTTTTTATGGATAAGGCCTGATATTTTCTGAACTCTAGGAGAAATCAGAAAGGGTACAAATAAAATTAGAGTTAGGATTTTTAGGAATGGCTGCATAAAGGAGTGAGACCTTGAGAAAGTAGCTTTCCAAGACCAAGCAAAGTGCCGTGGGATTTTTATTTCCAAGGAAAGGGTAGTAACACTATTAGAGTCTTCAACTGACTGAATCTCACCTTCCCACCAATTTCAGCATCTCTGGGAGAACAGGGATCTAGCCCACAAAAAGGTGATCATCTCTTTAACAGCCTTGGTATGAGTTGCCCAGGCCACATGCTCTTTGGCTCAAAAGCTATACCAACTCTTCCTATCTGTTCCACGGTGCTGCCACCTGGGACATTTGGACCAAGTCACATGGTCAACAACCAGCTTCAATACATGGGCTGCTTGTTTGACTGAATTATCCAGATCACCCCTTCATATACAATAGAGCTAAAAAAAGCATTTAGTGTCCATTTACTTTGAGTGCATTTGTGCCCAGTAAAGGGGGCCTGGTGCGGATGTGTATTCTTGAGACCTGGACTATTAATAAAGTGTCTTTTATACCTATCAGTGTAAATATCATATTCAAATGTATTATAATTTAATAAACAAAACTTGTGCTCAATAGACTGTCTGATATAAAATGAAACTCAGCTTGATAAGTTTGCTGGAGTAAGAGTGAAGGGGGTCCATTAAGAAGGAAGGTGATTGTTCAATGGATGGTCTCAAACTTCCTTTGGAAACTGGCACCAAATAGTTCATAAGGTACATTTCAAAACAAAAAAAAAAAAATGGGGCAGGATGTTACAAATTTACTCAAACCATATGCCTCAATGAAATAAGTCCCCCCCCCCCAAAAAATGTATATATAGCCTTTCAGTTTTGGAAACCCTTAATCAATATACATTCTAACACCTTGATTTCCAGAAAGACATCTTCCTCAAAGAACACAGACTCTGGAGATTCTAATCCTTAAAAGAAATATGTCAAAGAGAAAGAGAGACAGAGAGGAATAAAGAGAGGAGAGGGGAGAGAGATAAGTGGCGGGGGTGGGGAAGAGAGGGAGAGGGAGTTGTGCTAGAATTTCCCTCAGTAGGCTATGTGCAAGTCCCCACTTGTAAAGCAGAACCCAATGGAGTTGTCAACTCCACTGACTGGTCAGTGAAGCCAGATTTCCATTTTCAGTGATCACAGCATCCAAGAGAAGATCACCCCTGTTCCCCAGGTTAAATGAGCATTCTGTGGACATTGATTCCAACATTCCTCTCATAGAGACAAATGTGATCAGCGTCATTCATCAGAAAAATATCAGCCGCATACACCCCCATGAGGGAGGTGGCTGCTCAATGCCACTCTCAAGTGGGGTTCCCTAGCATAACAGGAAACTCTCTGCAGCCATTGAGTTTATGAAAAAGCCATTGGTTTCTAGTAGGTTCTACGCTGCAAAGAAAAGTAATCAGTTGCACGTATCTATGAGTGACATTAAAATTCACCGTTGAAGTCTCACTTGATAATAACAAGTGATAATAACAAGGACACTGCAAGAGTCCCTACGAACACACCAGACTTCAAATTAAAGGGTGAGTTTATTGGTGTTAAGGAAAGCATGGATCTCTTTGCATTAGGACTTAGTGAACAATAAATAAATTTCCAGGAGAGGTCTCCAAGGCTGATATGCATTCAAGGTATTATCTTTGCTCTGACTGTATGTGCTTCTGGGTGAAAAAATTCTAATTGCACTCCCATTCAAAAATCAACCGTGGGAATAAGGAATCATGCTCATTTTATGCACAGCTGCCCGAAGGCCTTATCCTTAAAACAAATTACAGCACCTCCTGTGCGACACAGACTCTGAAGCTGATTCTAACCCTACGGCAAAACTCCAAAATTAAACTTTAATCTGTGATCTAAACAATTTGGTGTTTGTGATCAATCTTGGTATTTTTATAAAATGCCAAGGTAATTTTTAGAGCAGAGGAGGCAGAGTTGCCCAACAGCACATTCTGGTAGAACCAAATGAGGCTTGGAGGGCAGGAGCTGGGGGCCTATAAGGTTCGACTGCACCTGTGGAGAAAGAAAGCTTTTGGGCCCCTGTCAGGGTCAGAGATAAAGAGGGAAGGGAAGAGAGAGAGAGAGAGAGAAAAGAGAAGGAAGGCAGGATGGCCGGAAGACAAGGAGGGGGGAAGGGAGGGAGGGAAGAAAGAAAGCTTAGCATGGATCTTATTTACTTCTCCCTGTCAAAGACCCAGGCAGGCTGCACTCCATTAAAGCAATCACTTTGGCCCTATTAGCCATATTAGAAATGAAATTTGGTCTCTTGAAACTGTACACTCAGAAACCAGTGGGGTGAACGCAAATTTGACATGATATCTCCAGAAGCAAAAGGGACCAGGGGACAAGCTGTTCCAGGGTAGGGAGAAGCCCACCTGGGAAACGTGCCCCTAGAAGAGAGTTCAAAGAGCTTCCAGCTGAAGGTCTGCCTTTCCCCAACTGGCTGCAGAGCCTGTGCGTCCTAAAGCAACCTGCTCAGCCGCTCTGATAAGTCAGAAAGAATTCATGGGAGATTACCACACAGCTCCTGCCACGCTGTGCTGCGGCGCGGGTAATAGATATGCTCCAGCACTAAATCCTAAAAGGCCCTGCTACATCTGTCAAGCATGCCCCGGAAAAGCACCCTCAGTTCAGATGTTATCACTGCTCTGCCTGCATCAGAAGATTTAGTGTCCACCCTGGAGGTTGCTTTTGCAGCACAGTTTTCAGGGGCAAAACAACAAGGGAGAAAGATGAGAGGAAAAAGGCAAATTATTCTTGCTTAAAGCAAAAGAAATAAAGTGATGTGCTTGCAGACTAGTTCAGCTCCTCGCCCTGCATCCAGAAGGTCCCAAATCCCACATTAAGGAGGTACTGATGTTCTAAGCTGATTAGCTAGGACGGTTAGAGTCCCTGGACTGTGACATCATGTAGATGATCTTCTATAGAGCAACTCTTTCCCAAGGAAAGCGAAACAACAAACCCAGCAGGGATCCATAGGCAAGAGATAGAAGTTGCAAGCTTTTGATAATTAACTTTAAAACAGGTTCGAGAAAAAGCTGTTCTGATATAAAATGAACTTTTCGGAGCATTTGTTCAGGCAAAGGAAAAAAAATTAAACCCCTCCCAACAGTTGTACTTCCCACTAACCATGTTTCCAGATGCAGCTTCTGTTTGTTCAAAATGTATTTTAAGAACTACTTTGGACATTTTGTTCATTATGAGCAAAGAAGAGTATTTATATGTATTTTTAAAGTGCAGAGAAAAAATATATATAATACATACATGCTCTCAGTGTTTTAAAAGCACAGGAACTCCACATATTAACTGCCTGTTTTCTCAGAGCCTATAATGAATCCAAGAGGAAGGCAGGAAAATCTTAACCTGATCCACCATCTTGGTTTTCTGGGAACTGCTTATACTTAAATCACACGGTGAATGCCCAGGGATTCCAGTAGCTGGAGTGTCCATGGGTCTTGAAGAGGTGTGGATGGCAGGGCATCCAGACCCTTGTGGTACCTGCCTACTTAATGAAGGTGGACAAAGAAGCTGTGGGGCTCAGGTGACCTCTAAGATAAATCCTGGATAGGACTCTGAATCAAGAGAGAGAAGATATGACCCACATCCATGAGCATCATGCTTAATTGAAAATATTAAAAACTTCTTGGAAAAAAAAAAATGGGCAGCTTCCCTAATCATATGATGTCTTTATGTGAACCACGTCTACGCTTCTAAAGTCAAACTCATGGAGAGAACCAAGAATTGACCATGAGATTACAGCTTCTGAACTCTGTGGATCTTCTCACTGGAAAAGCAAAAAGAACCTTATTTTCAAAGTGACTTCCCAAAGCTGATAGTGCTAAGTGTTTTATATAAATTATCTTATTTAATGCTATCATTGGCCCTGACTCGAAGTAATGTTATTACCCCTGTTCCTGAGAAGAGAAAATTGAGACTCAGAAGGGTACCCTCCTACACTGTCGGTGGGAATGTAAATTGGTGCAGTCACTGAGGCAAACAGTAGAGAGGTTCCTTAAAAAACTAAAACTAGAGCTACCATATGATCCAGCACTCATGAGCATGAATCTGGAAAAAAACTCTAATTCAAAAAGATACGTGCATCCTAGTGTTCATAGCAGCACTATTTTCAACAGCCAAAACTTAGAAGCAACATAAATATCCATCACCAGAGGACTGTATAAAGAAGATGTGGTACATATATATAGTGGAATATTAGCCATAAAAAAAGAATGAAATATTGCCATTTTTCAGCAACTAGGATAGACCCACAGATTGTCATAGTAAATGAAGTAAGTCAGAGGGAGGAAAATATCATATAATAATACTTACATGTGGAATCTAGAATATGATACAATGGAACTTATTTACAAAACAAAAAACAGACTCACAGACTTAGAAAACAAACTTATGATTACCAAAGCGGAAGGGGGAGAATAAATTAGGAGTTTGAGATTAGCAGGTACAAACTACCATATATCAGACAGATAAACAACAATGTCCTATTGTATAGCACATGGAACTATATTCAATATCTTGTAACAAACCATAATGGAAAAGAATATGAAAAATAATATAGATTGACAGAGATGGATATAGATATAAGAAACACTGAATCACTCTGCTGTATATCAGAAGCTAACACAACATCATAAATCAATTATACCTCAATAGAAGGAAAAATAAAAAGGAAAAAAGAAACCCAAGGCTCAGAGAGGTTAAGTAATTTGCTTGAATTCACACAGCTTGTCGTTGTTCTATTACTTGAAGTCATCCCCCAGTTGTGGGCATCTATTAAAACCTTTGACCAGAGCTTTTCAGTCTTTGGATTGAGTTGATATTTATTGCTATGCTTGATGTTTGGAGTGCTTGCTGGAAATTGAGAAACATATTTTGTAAGAAGTTGTTTTCAAGAGCCCACAAAACCCACCCATGAACAGGGCTCACCGGTCTTTCCAGGAGCTAAAAGGGACAACAACTTTCTTTGAGGGCCCTAGTAGCTCTCCCACCCCCCTGAAAAATGGCAGAGGCAGCGAATGCAGGTAAAAGTTGCTTCAAGTCAATGACAAGTCAACAGTTGCTTCAAGTCACCTGCTCCTGATCTTTCTCACCCACACCTTCTAGACATGGTCACTGCAAGGTGTGGCACATCCCAGCACTGAGCTCACAGGCATCCTGATCAGAGATCTAGGGTCTTTGTGATCAGAGTCCAATTAGCTTAAGGGGAAATGAAACAATTGGCTGGCAGCTCACCCATTAGCAGTTATTTTCCCAGAAAGTTGGTAGAAGCCATGGTGACTGCCGAGCCCCAAATCCCCATGGCCTCTTAGAGACTTTGTGTAAAAAAACTCCCATGCCTCTGTGTTTCCCCAAACAAGCTGCAGTTCCACTGACAAATATTCTGGCCTTAGGTTCTTATTTTCCTCTGATGGCCCCATTTATCCCTCAATCAAGTTCACTGTGCCATCAACTATGATCATTTAATTATCATTCACTCTTTCCTCAAACCCACCGCCCAGAAGAGCCAAGTTGGTAGTCTGGTCCCAGTATGGAAGATGGATTTGTACCAGCATCACTATGCTCTCACCTGCATAGCTCAGACACAGTCACTAAAGAGCCACAAGGCTATGGAGGACAATATGGGCCACACAAGACTGAACCAGGTGGTATACCCTGCTCATTCAGGTCATGATGCCAGGAATCACAGATCAAGTGTGAGTCCCACCTCTGTCACTTAGTATTTAGGAAATTTAATTCATTCTGAATCTTAATGTCCTCATCTGTAAGATGGAATAATAAAAGTACCCATCATAGAAGCATTAAGGATGAGGAATAAATTGGCTAGTACATACAAATCACTCAGCACACAATATCTAATAGAATAAGAGCTTAATAAATGGCACCTGGTATTGTTGCTGGGATTTTTATTACAATTTATCATCATGGGCTTGTTTGTTTACACTACTTTTGAACCTGATAACCTAGCTGAAGATTTTTTTTCTTTTTGTCAACTGGGTGACTGTAAAGAAGGCTTCTGGAACTGGTTTAGGACCTAATCTGATAGTCTAGAGTCAGGTGAAAATGACTGTGTTCTCTGCCTCATAATTAGGCCACTCCTTCCTGCACATCCTGAGGACGTCTGTGCTGTGAACCTCCTACACTGCCTTCCATCGGTATTTAATTTTTTCATGTATGGTTTTCTAATGAGACAACACATCCTTGGGTGGAAGGTAGTATTTTATACTTGTAAACTTCCTCAGTACCTGGCACCGTGTTGGGCACTTGGTCGTCACTCAGAGAATATCTGAAGGGTAGAAATTTAAATGAAAACCTAGACCACCTACCTTAATTGGGTCTCAAGACCATTTCCTCCAGATGTAAGAATGCCCCATGTGAAAGGAAGTGGAGTGATAACTCTGGTGTGTGTCACACGGTCTTGTTGACTTCTTAAACTAGTCATAGGATTTGATTAGAGGAGAAGAGTATTTTATAAGGCACCAGCACCAGCACTCAGTATAGGCATAAGTACTCCAATATATTCATGATAGAAAGATTGATTTTACATCTGAAGAAGATTTAAGACTATGGGCTTAAAAGATGATTCCTCTCCAGTGTCTCCAACTGGGGAGAAGACATGCTGGGAAGGTGTTCTGGGCCTCTCTGGATTTGTGGCCCTCCTGATTGCATCCACAATCAGACAAAGAATTAGAAGTTTATTTGTCTTTAGGATCTCTGGCCTCTGATATCAAAGTCAAACCATGTTTGTTTTCTTAAAAGTAGGAAATGTCACCATTGTTTCCTTGCAATGTTTCTAAGATGATGGGACTGCTTTTTTTATTTTTTTAGGTCCACACCCATGGCACATGGAAGTGCCCAGGCTAGGGGTCAAATCAGAAATGCAGCTGCCAGCCACAGCCACAGCCACTCGGGATCTGAGCCACATCTGCGACCTGTACCACAGCTCACAGCAACACCAGATTCCCAACCTACTGAGCGAGGGCAGGGATCAAATCCTTGTCCTTATGGATACTAGTCAGGTTCATTACTGCTGAGCCATGATGGGAACTCCCATGGTGGGACTGCTTTTAGTGGGTTTCTAAAGAAAAGCATGGTTGTGGCCATCCTCCTTCATTCTCTACTCACAAGGCAGTCTTATACTTTAAGAAAGAAAAGTGCAAATGTCAGAGGGAAAAGGCTACTAATGTATTGTTTCCTTGAAAGCTAATCAATTCTTGAATGATCCTGGAGAAAGGGACTGAGTTATATTTGTGTTTTTAAATCCATCACACACTTTGGTTCATCCAACTGAATTAAAGAAAACTACGGAAATACAGATCTCCCTGCATCAGGGCCAGACTGACCCCACACTCTCTTGTCTGGACAATAGCTTCAAACTCACACAGAGGAAGAAGCAATTGTCAGCAGTTGGGGGCTTCCTCTTGAGCCCCTTAGACCCCAAAGTGACTCACTCAGCTTTCAAAAGCAAACAGCAATCGCCAGCAAGTGACTTATTTCATAAAAGAAACTGAAACACAATGCCCTGATTGGGCTACTCTTTCTAATAGAATGAGAGCACGTTCACACTCCAGCAAAGCCATCGGCCCCATTTCAAGAATTTCAACTTGACTCACAGAGTAAAAGTGGACGGTGGGGAGCACACTTAAGACCCGTGGTTCAACATCAAAGGGGGAAATGTTCACATATGTTAGAGACTGTGCAGAGGGGTATTGCATGTCTCCACCGATAGGCTTGGGCATACAGGTGGAAGACATTTTTCCCCATTTGTCATGTTCCAAACGTCTCTGCTTTAAAGGAAAGCATGAAAATGGGGAGTTAAAACAACGCCCGCACCTTTCCTCAATGATTTCTGCATGTTTGCTACATTTGATGCAGACGTGTGTCCTACAATGGTTGAAAAAGGACTTTGATTCTGACCTTCTCCTGTCAAAAACAGCTACTGTCAAGAATAATCTAAAACAGCTTCATAAGGGACGCTTTAACTGATTAATCTCTGAAGGTCACACCGTCTGTTTAGACTCTAACATTGGTGCCACTTGCAGCATAGCTAAACTTGTGAGGCCCCAGCAAGCTCGCTATGGGGAGCTCAGCTCCCAGGGGTAGTTACAGATAATTAGCACAGTTAAAAGTTCAGCCACTTCAGGTAGTTTTTATAATCCCATTTCTTCAAGCACAGAGGCCATGTCTCATCACGGTTCTCATCATCACCAAGAAACCATATTTTTTCTCATCAACTCGTGGGCTGACCTACGAGAGGAGCTCAAATGCACCCAGTCAGTGCCTCAGGAGCCAGCGTCTGAGACAATGAGCCACAGGAGCCTCTGAGGATGGATGTGGGGACACCGCACAAGACCTGGTGAGGAGATGGAGACTGTGCTTAAATAGAGCCACTTAAGTGGTACTCAACCAAAGGGACCAAAATTGTTATTATTTTCTAATTCACCTGTGGGCAATTAATTCACTCTACTGAAAGGGACTGTGTCCTGGGGCCATCTATCTAGCAGAGAATAGTCACCCGATTCCACAACTGGCCACAGAGTGTCCAGGGTATAAGCACTGTGCTAGAAGTTGTGGGGCAAACAGAAGCAAAAGAGAGAGAAGGGCCTTCTCTCTCAAGGCTGAAGCGAAGGTCTCAGCAGCACAGCACATGGGTCTTGTGAGGGCAACCAGCCCTGGAAGAAGAATTCCTCGAGGAACTAGGCAGGAGACCCGGGCAGCCAGGAACTCGAGAGAACGAGAGCTGATTCCTCCACTGCCCATAAACATCTATTTCTTTTCTAAAATTGGAATCGATGCACTCTCCACCAACATCTCCGGCTTTCATTTTCGCTTTTCACTCCTTTAGAAATCAGGGAGGCTGGTGGAACTAGAAAAGTTTCCAGGACCGACAAGACAGGGACGTACTAAATACAAAGGCTCTTCTTCATGAAGGTGTGCATTAAGTGAACATACCCAGGCTACCAGCCTCACCCTCCCCACCCCTTTGCCACATACCAGCACATCCAGAAATGGCTGGGGATCAAAGATCAGGACTTAAATCGGAGCTATGCTGTGGGATATGGAAAATAAAGTGACAGAACCATCTTGCCACTGCCTGTCTCACTTAAAGATGATAAGGAAAC